>NW_020947683.1:0-3354 GCF_900497805.2 Vombatus ursinus | reverse complement strand
AGAACTATGACTCTTATCTGAATTCAAACAGAGCTAAGGATGTTTTATCTTGTCATATTTGGCATCTCACATGTCCCTGCCTTTTCCTTTTATAGTAGATTTCTCTGATCAAAGCAAGTGGTCAGTAAAAGACATGAGCACAGTATAAGTATGTGAGATCTTGCTGTTTTGATCTGAATTGGTAGTCATCCCATTGCCTAAGTAAGAGTAAAATCAGTGTTTGAATTTATCATATGTACAAGATTCAATTTCTGAAGTATAATTAGAAAAGGATAAACAAGTTTGTGGAACAAAATTGTGTATCTATTCAGTTGTGAGGTTAAAGTTAGGAACCTCTTTTGTTTAAGGCAGTTTTTGCAAGAAACCCCCTCCCTAATGTAACCACTTCAGAGGTCTTTGCCACCCCTTTCGTACTGGCCACTCCTTTATGGGAAAATTTTTCTATCACAACGCCCTGTTTCTCAATGGGGAATTATTCTCTTGCTTGGGAGGCAAGCTCTATGACCACTGTACAGGTAAAGACCCCTGTCAGGGGAGGGATTTTAAATGTCTCTGCTGGTCTCTTGACTTGTACCACCTGTAAGGGTGATGAGTGTCCCCAGAACTTTACTAGAGAAAGTAACCTGGATGTGAGACATCCATGAAAACCTTAGTATGTTCCTTTTACCTCTTTTTGGCCCTTGTCTGCTTAATCTCCTTGCCGGATTTGTCTCCTCCAGGCTTAGTGCTCTCCACTTCCAGATGACTGCTCAGGCTGCATGCCAACCTCTGTCTGAGACCACAATGCATCACCCCTTGGACCTGGAATCTGCCAAGTTCCAGACACTGGCTAAAGCACCAACCCCTTGAATGGAGGGACCCCGAAAAACCGGGACAGCTCTACATCCATTTACCCACAGATTGGACAGGGAATTGTTCCATCGGGCTTGTCCAACCAAAGCTTTTCTTTTTGTCAGGGCAGATGGGAGGTTTCTTAGGAGTAAAGTTTTGGACAGAAGTAGGAGTATTGATACCTCCATGACCAGTGCAGGTGATGCTAATGGATGGGGAGACACTTGGCCCCCTGAAAGAATAATTAAGACATCTGGTCTAACCACTTGGGCCTAGGATGGTAGTTGGGGGTATAGGACCCCCATACATATATATGTATGTATATATATATATATGTGTGTATATATATATATATATATATATCCTCAACAGATTAATTAGATTATTTGCTGGCTGAAAAAGGTGGGGTTTGTGGGAAATTGAATCTCTCCACCTGTTGTATGAAGATAGATGATAATGGCCGCATTGTGAAAAATATAGCGGACAATATCAGGAAGATTGCTCATGTCCCCATCCAAACTTGGTCCAGCCTCTTTAAAACTTCTTGGTGGTCTTGGTTTGGAGGAAGTTGGTGGAAACAAATTTTGTGGTTTGTGCTAATTGCCATTAGTAGCATAATATTATTCCCTGTATGCCTCCCCTGTGTGATGCAGCTAATTACCCAAACTGTTCAAGAAGCCCTGTCTCAGATGATCAGATTAGAAGGGAAGGCTGAAGGGTCACTATGACTGATGATTTTAAAAGGTCAGGGGTGGACCCCAGTCGACCCTGAAGGTCAAAACGAGCCTGAGGGCAGAGAAGACAATCTGATGGAAGAGGCCTATCAAGAATAGTGTGAGGAGGCTTCAAATAGTAGAAAAGAAGAGGAGGGATTGTGAGAGATGATCTCTGAGAATCTCTCAGGAATGAAGCCTCCTCAGGGAGTTAATTGCTTCTTGTTCTGTTGAGACACTTGCAACTGGTTGACCTCATGAAGAAACATGCTTTTCAACTTTATCAGCCCTCCTCCTCCCTCTCTAAAACGATTTACTCTAAAAAGTACAACTTACCTGTCTCCAGGTAAGTTGTAAAAAGAGTCCTTGTTCTTTATTGCTGGGGTAGATTGCCTCGAATAGATTGTACCCTCAGAGCTTGCATTAATGAGCCCTGAAGAGGGGGCTGGGAAAGGAGACTGAGCTAGGACCTATATAACCTGTTGATCTGAACACACCTCTGCTCTCTTGGGTCAGCGCCAATTTTTTGGTGGTCTGAGGGAGCCCTTTCTCGAGAAAGCTAATAAATGAATTTTTCTTTTAGCTAATATCTCTGAGTCTCCGATTCATTGGTAAGGATCTCCGTACCCTGCACAGTTTGGGGACTCGTCCGGGGTTACACCCCACCCCCTTTGGGGACCTCCCCAGCCTAAATTCGGGGGCAGGAGCCACGCCAGACTTTTCTGGTGGCCTCCAAGTTCTGGCTGGTTTGGGACTCTCCCCTGGGGAGGGGATAGCCCAAAGGGAAATCTCAGAGTAGCAAAAAGAAAACTCTGCAGCACCGGTAATCAGAAGACCACCGCGGCCACCCGTGTGAAGTGAAGGAAATTTTTAGTCACATAAGTTTGTGCGCACAGACCCAGGTAAGCGGACCGGGAGGGCTCGGAACCTAAGCGGGGAGGCCCGTAAGGTGTCGCAAGCCCGGAACGGCAACCCTCTGGGTAACCGGGTTCCCCGGAGTCTAAGCGGAGAGGTCCGTAAGACGTCCGAGGGAACTTAAGTCTCGTCAGGGGAGGCAGACGAGCCTGCCTAGACTCTTTGAGTCGGTAAAGCAGCCATCCAAGGAGGATGGGGAAATCTAATTCAAAATCGGGTGGAGACAAGGAAAAGTCACCAGATATGCTGGTTGATAGTCCCTTGGGATCTAGACTTAGTAATTGGGAATGAACTTCCAAAATATAGGGAACAGATTGAGTAATTGAGTGCACTATCAAAACAAACAAAAAAAAGGACAAGAAAATATAAACAGGATTTGTTTTGTGACTTTGTTTCTGTCTGTAGAGCGAGTGTCTGTGTAATCAGCCCTATAAGTTGTAAAAACCCTAGCCAGCAAGGTTAGCTTCTAAGAGCTGCAGCTGGATTTATTGCTTGGAAAAATGTTTTCTTTCTTTCTCTCCCCCTCTCCCTCCCTGATAACAGCAGCCTCAGAGAAGTGGGTGGATGGGAGAGAGAAAGAGAGACAAATACTTTATTATTTAGGATGATTGGTAAAAGGCAAGTCGAGAAGGATCTTTGAAGGGTCAGGTCAGAATTAGAAAGAAATTAAGATATGTGCAGTTTTAAAGGGACTTTAATCAAAGTCCATCAGAAGGAAAGGCGAGAAAGTTTAAGCATGTAGGAATGAAAGGAGTCTGGGTAGAAAGAAAAGTATGAGCTATTTGCATGAACAGTGTGAACAGAGGGTTTGAAAGTAAAAGGTTTGAAAGCTTTAGGAAAAGGTTGGGGGAAAAAAATTCTCTCTCTCTCTCTCTCTCTCTCTCTCTCTCTCTCT
>NW_020947682.1:0-1863 GCF_900497805.2 Vombatus ursinus | reverse complement strand
CTCTGGAGTTGTGATTGCTTACTGCATTCACCATCATTCGTAACACTCAAATGATATAGGAAAAGACTAAACTTATATAGTGATGAGACACATAATAAAAATTCTAAATGGCAGAATGACAATAATCTCTATACATATGATTATCAAAAGCTCAGCAGAATGGGTTATGGCTTTATTGATCCTATAAATACAAGTTTCCTTCCACTCTGTAATTGTGCATTTACTTTTGCACACTCAAACTGACTACAATATTCCACAGATATTAAGTATCCTGAAAACCTATAAGTTATTTAAGTTAGCTTCCAATTTTTAATCACCATCATGGTATGTTAAGGTGTGCAAAATGCTTGCTTCACAACAATCCACTGACATTTGTAGCAAAAGTATTATTATCCCTATTTTATAGAAGAAACTGAGACCTTGACAGGTTAAGGAACTTGTCTGCTACACAGTTACTAAGTGTTAATTACATAGGCTCACAGATTTAGGGTTTAAAAGGACACTGGACCATTGTCTGTCTGGTTCAACTCTCATTTTATAGATGAAGACACAGCAGCCCAGACACTTTAAATGATTTGCCTATCATATAGTTAATCTCTGACTCCGAATCTACAACTCTAGAACTCTAAAATTCCCAGCCCCATTCGGTGAGGAAAAATTCAATTTCTCATTTCCTCTATCAAAATTACAATTTTCCATATTATTTAGTGTGATTTTAATAAAAAGAAAATGTAATGTAACAAAATGTCTGCTTTTCCAGGATAAGAATTTGCCTACTTATTCCTCCTTCTAGTAGCCAGTAAAATGTCAATGATGTATCAAATTTTCATAACATACTTCTACTTCACACAATACTTCAAAATAGTAAAATAAAATATTTTTACAAGTCTCCAAATGCCTTATTGTTAGTAACAACCTCCCAACTACTGAAATATTTTATTTCACAAGTTAACAGCACAAATGACTGATTCCAGTCAATGACCCAGTTACTTAGGGCTCTTTCAGAGTAAATTAAATTTTATAGAACCCATACATGAAAATGTTTTCATTCTTTCCAAGTTAAAACAGTTTTTTGTTGTTTTTCAAATCTGGCTACTTATTCTGAGGCTACTTACTATTTTAAAGAGTTATTAAATGAGTTGGCTAAATTAGTTAGAGTACAGTAGTAATCAGGCAAAGATCACTAGGAGAGTTACTTTCCTCAGTAGCCATCAACTTTATCCTAAGCCCAGCCACTCCCAAGTAACATATCTTTTTCTCTGAACAGCAGAACGACATATTGAAGAATGGAATACGAAAAGGTGTAGATGGAACAAAAGAAAATTTGACCATTAGCTACTAATTTTAAAAAAAAAGCCCTCACAACAAATGCCCTAAAAGATTAACAAGTTGTTGAGTTTTGATTTTTCTACAAACCTTCAGCTTTTTTGTAAAAAGAACATGAATTACATTAAAGCTCACTACTCTACTACAGATAACTGGCATAGGGAGAACACTAATATGAGTAGAGCTATACAAGAATATGCAACAAATTGCTAACCCTGTATCTTTAATGCTTTAAAATTTTTAATATTTTTATTCTTAAGCACCAAAAGAGAACATTTTCATTTACAAAAAAGAATTATATATAAAACTGTAAAACAGCATACTTTTTAAAAAAGGAAATAATAAATTCAACATTGTACTTTCAAAGTTGTACTGTTAGTTTCCCTGTGAAATTCCTTCTGTGTTCGTTTGTGTTTATCAGGATATAAATACCTCCCCCTCAATTGCTTTTCTTGTTTGTTCATTTGTTTTTAGGGACAGGGGGCAACACTATCCTCAGCTCCCTCTCCTTCCTAAATATCCCTCCTTAACAAATAA
>NW_020947681.1:0-7373 GCF_900497805.2 Vombatus ursinus | reverse complement strand
GGCTGGGCTGGGCTGGGCTTCCAAGAGTGTGTGATGAAGATGAATTTAGCTAATGTTGGGGGTGGGGTGGGGAGTTGTCCTAGAAGGCTCAGTGGGAGGACAGGGCACCTGGGGAGGGCTGGGCTAGACTGGGATGAAGGCACAGGGGAAAGAGCTTTTCACCTTGCCAAACTGCAGCTCTGCCAAAGCCCCAGTTGTTGGAGGGGGCATTGCCATCTGAATCTTCTCCCTTTCGCCAGACCCAGGGGAGCCTGGTGCAGGATGCAAGGCTGCATGAGGTGACCCCACTGCACGATGGGTAGGAGGTTGGGCCTGTGGTGCCATGGAGCACTCGGAGCCCCAGGGTCCATTTAACAAAAGTATATTCAGATGCCTTGTGGTAAGGACACTTCCTAAGGCAGTTCGGACAAAAGCTGATGGTAAGGAAGTTTCTTGGCGGTGTCAGGAGCTCCCTGCCTCAGTCCTAAAAACTGCTTCCATGTTCTTGCCCAAAGAGCCCACGGCTGGGTGCCAGGTCAATCCACTTGGGGCAAAGTTAGCCCCAAGTGCCCCTCCTCTGCATCACTGCTGTCTTGCTCACAACAGTCCTGGCTGGGAGTGTGGGAGTGTGGGTGTTTCATTCGGTATCCAGCCCACACCAAGTGCATTGGAGGGGAGAGTCCTGGCTGCTCCAGTGTCTAGGATGAGGTGCTCTGCTTGGTGCTATAGGTTGCCCAAAGGGGGGGGTGGCATGAGTAGGGGAAGGCAGAACCAGGGTGCACATTCTTGAGGCTAGTCTATTCCCCCTGCACTCACTCCC
This sequence comes from Vombatus ursinus, assembly GCF_900497805.2. Taxonomy (NCBI): domain Eukaryota; kingdom Metazoa; phylum Chordata; class Mammalia; order Diprotodontia; family Vombatidae; genus Vombatus; species Vombatus ursinus. The sequence goes on along the minus strand of NW_020947681.1, from coordinate 6,574 downwards.
AGGCCCAGTCTTTGCTCTCTCACCCCCAAGTCTGCGCTGCACAGTGGGGAGCTTTGTTGGGAACTGATCTCTTGGCTGCTGTCAGAGAGGACAGGAGATGGTGTCGCTGCCCAGGGTGACAGGCAAAATTTCTTTCAAAGAGAATAGTTAAGGTTTTCCCAAGTCTCTCTCAATATCATCCATAAAGGATTTTGTACCGAATTTTGTACACAAAGGATTTTGTGCGGCCTTCACCTTTCTTCTTGCCCTGTTGTATGATGGAAAGAGTGTTGGATTTAGTCAGAGGACCTGGGTTCAAATTCTGGCTCTGCTATTTGTTACCTGTATGAGCTTGGGCTTCAGTTTCTTCCTCTAGAAACCAAGGAGTTTGGATTAGCCAGCCCATAACATCTCTTCTAAACTTCTGGTCTTCTGCTTCATTGCAGCTCCCCTGGTAAATGTGCACATAGAATTCCCGATTCTTCTCTCCTGTGCTCACTTACCCAGATCACAAGGGTTGGCCCTGCATCTCTTCCCAAGCCCTTGACTGTGAAAGGGAGCAGACGCTTCTCCTCGTGGCCCGCTGGCTTCCATCAAGGCTGCTAGCCTTAGCACAGCCCACCACGTTCCCACCGAGGAGAGGGAGGCAGGGCTCCCTAACAAGTCATTGAAATCACTATTAATCAGCGCATTGGCAGTCACAGTCCTCAGAGTGGTCCAGCCCCCCCCCCCAACCTGATCCCCAATTATTCTCTGCAGCCTTCCTGTGCAGTGACCATCTAGACTCTGTGATAAGGAGATTATTCTCATTATTTTTGATGCTTCCTGGCCAGCAAAGTGGTAAAAAAAGTGGATCACAGTAAGGCCTTTGGGTAATCAGCCCCCAAATATTCAAGAAACCCCTGCAGCTTGTTGGTGTTCCCAGGAAACTGGCCTGGTGTTGTTGTTTTCAGTCATGTCTGACTCTTCATAATCCCATTTGGGGTTTTCTTGGCAAAGACACTGGAGGGATTTGCCATTTCCTTCTCCACCTCATTTTACAGTTGAGGAAATTGAGGCAAACAGGGTAAAGTGACTTACCCAGGTCACACAGCTAGCAAGTGTTTGAGGCTAGATTTGGACTCAAGTCCTCCCGACTCCAGGCCCAGCACTCCATCCACTGTGCCACCTAGCTGCCTGTAGGCATAACCAAATACCTCCGTTGAAAAATGGCATCCTAAAGGTTTGACTCTATCCTGTCCAGGGACCAAATCCCCGAAAGGCTTTCATTCCTCGCTTTAGCCTCTCCTTTCACATTTCTGGGAGCAAAGATGATTCTTGATTCCTAGAGAAGGGCAGGCTGGAGGCAGCTGGTGCTCACCTCATTTGTCTTGTTTTCTAGACAGCTTGAAGGGGCGTACAGTGCCATGTTCCAGACTCCTACCATGCATAGCACTCACTAGACAGACTGGGCTTTGGATACAGGCCCCAGGCAAGTCATGGGGGAATGCCATGGGAACATTCCATTCTTATGCTATACATAGGCACTGGCATGGTACATTCTACAGCCCCGCTCTGGTCTCTGTCTCCCTTCTTGTTCCCATCTTTGTTTAAATGAGGGTTAGTTGATATAACTGATATGAATTAGGGGGTCATTTCATTTAGCCTGGAAAAAGATTTTAGATTTCCACCAGTAGAGAAGGATTCAGTGCCTGGAATTTACAGGCTATCTGGGGGTCAGTGACCCAGGGACAGAAGTAGCTTTCAAGCCTGCGCCGTGGGATAAGGAATGCACCCTGGTTAGGGGTCATATTCCAAACTTGATCCTCCAGAGAGGAGGCCTGTGGTCTTTTTGTGGGCTAACGTTGGTGGCAGGCTGATTTGGAACCTTCCCTCCACCTCCAGCCCTCAGCATTTTTCACACAATTGCTACCTTTAAGAACCAGTAAGAAGGAACCTTTGAGATCATTTTAGGGCTGAAGAAACTCCACGTTCAGGGCTCTTTTCACTATACTACACTTTTCCTTCTTTTAGAGAATGGATCTGTTTCTCTCTCTCCTGGGTCTTTCTAGTCTACACAAGAAAATGAAGCTGCAAAAAGGAGGTTTGAAACTAGGTTCGACTGCACAAACAAGTACTATGAATTTCAAGGACAAAGAAAATAAACAATTTGCTGTTTATTGCATAGGTGCTGAAATTGAAGAGAGCTGTTCTCTAGTCAACTTGGGAAAAGATCTCAGTGGAGCCAGAGAGTCTCATCTTTGGGATGTCATATGAGGGGGATGAGGGCTGAGGGGACATGAGTTTTGGATTTTGTTTTTATTTCTACAGACAAAAGAAAAACCAAATTACTTTTAGCTGCTGTCAGACCTTCCAAGCAGGACCTCCCATTCCCCTCAACCCAGTCTTAAGAAACACTGAGAAACCTAGAAAAAACCCTTTCAGATGGAGAACCAGTGTGACAGAAGAGAAATTGTGGGATCGCAAGTCCGAGTACCAGTATTTGATGCTTTAAAACTTGGGAAGTACTTGGCAGACATTATCCCATTGGAATCTGAGCCCTTTGAGGCACGTCCTTTACCTCCTTTGGCTCAAACCTGTGATTTTATGGTTTAGGGAAGCTCCCTACACCCAGTGATGAATGCCCTCTACCAGAGTAGCTTAGCAATTGCTTCGAGCCTAGAATTTTAGGGAGTTGCCAAGGAGACTGAGAAGCCAGTATGTGTCAGAGATGGGATTTGAACCCAGAGCTTCCTGTCCTCGAGACAAGCTTTTGAATCACTATTCTACATTGATTTTCAAGTTACATGTATATGTGGGCTACAATCATGCACATCCAATAAAGTCTTCATCTGATGGTGCCTTCTCATGAGGTAGAGTTGACCTTGGGTTCTCAAACCCTTGGGCAAATTCTACCAAGATGTGACAGCATTTGAGGCTCCTCACCAAAAGGCCAGACTGGTCCACTGACTGTTCCATTACTCTACCTGCCATCTCCCACCTCAGAGCATTTGTCTAGATCATCCCTCACCCAGGCCTAGAATGTATTGCCTTCTCGTCTCTACCAGTCAAAATTCTGCTTTTCCTTTATTAAAAAAAAATTTTATTGTGGAGGCAATGGGGGTTAAGTGACTTGCCCAGGGTCTCTGCTTTTCCTTTTAGGATGCATGGACCCTTCCCTGATGTGTGGTTGACTGGTCTACCCTTTGTTCTCCCCGAAGTTATACTCATTTATATGCATGTTTTCCCTCCAATAAAATGTAAGCGCCTTGAAGACAGTGGCTATGTTGTGTTTGAGTCTTCTAGCTTTACTGGCAGGAGGTGCTTTGTGAAGGCTGGGGTGGTGGGATACCCCTGCCTGCCCAGTGCTCACTCCTGTGGCTCTGTGTGTGTCTGTGTGTGTGTCTGTATGTGTGTATATATGTGCGTATGTGTGTATGTGAGTGTATGTGTGTGTATATGTGTGTGTATGTGTGTGTATATGTGTGTATATGTGTCTGTATGTGTGTATATATGTGTGTATGTGTGTATGTGAGTGTGTGTGTGTATATGTGTGTGTGTGTGTGTGTGTATGAGAGAGGAGACAGAGAGCAACAAAGACAAAGAGACAGATTGAGAGACAGACACAGACACAGACATAGACACAGAAAGACAGAGACAATAAGGGGGAAGGAGAGAAAAAAACAGTTGAGAGACAGAGACAGATTCTTCAGCTCAAGCCTTGTGCCCCAGTCCTGCTTGTTTGCCTTTCCTCAGCTATGCTGATGGATTACTGGGGCTGAGGCACCGGCTGGCTAATTGAACCTCAACTAGGTGCCAGTACACAGCAAACCTGCCCTTGGACACACGCTTATTAATCTGTTTACCTTTGCGGTTCTGGTTTCTTTCGAAGCTGTCGGCCTCTCAGTTCCCAAGGGTGGGATCTTTATGCCATAATACATCCTTGGTGAAAGCGGTTTCCTGTGACAAGGCAGCATGCAGTTGGAGTCTCAGCTCCCCCTTCCCTGGCTCTCCATCTGTGAAGCCCCCTTGAGGCCCAGGTCACTGATTTCCCTGCTCCACAGAGTGGACAAGAGAGAGTGGACAAGGGAGGAAGGTAGAGACACAGAGGGGAATGAGCCCTGGCCTGAGTGCCAGACGCAGCTCTGCTGTTTGCTAATTGGGGGACCTCAGAAAGGCTTGTCCCCACACAGTCTTATTTGGAAATCGGGTGGGGGTGGGTCTAAGATCCCTTCCAGCTCTGGATTTCTGGGACTCTTTAGAGCTGTGATCCTCCTGCCAGTGATGAAATTGGAGTAGAACGTGAAGGAGACCACTAGCCCTGTTTTTTCCAGTGGGAAAAGGGAGTGCACGGGAAAAGTCTATCGACTCTCCCAGCTTTGTCCAGGCCTCCATACACAGCTACCACCAAGCTCCGGGGCAGCAATGGAGAGTCTCAGTCAGACTCTTACAGTGCCTTCGAGAGCTGACGCAAAGCATCATCACCAGGGCCCCTTCCCCACCCCCACCCCTCTACATTTTGTATTTAACATGAGAAGCAAATGCACTATTTGGAAGGTTGTGAAGGCTGAGTAAGAGAGAGCATTGCTATAAAGTTAGGGTCAAAGACACATGCTTGTGGGAAATTCCCAAACGGACTTTCCCACAGAACTGATGTGAAGTTGGGGGGGGGGGGGGGGAAGGGGGGGGGGGGGGGGGGGGAAAGGGGTTGGGGGGGGCGGGATGAGAGCATTTCATTTAGTTATTTTAGCATTAGTCTTAACATTTTTCAATCATTGAAACCAGAGAAACTCAGTAGGATTTCCCCACGGGCCATATTCAGGCAAACGAAGTCCCGGGGAAGGTTTCAAGGGCGCAGACGACTCAGAGTTACCCATGGCAATGAAATGATGAGAGAGCCCAATAATCCATAACACTGAGACTGCTACGTCCTCAACATGAGCCTGCTGGGGAATGTCGTCAAAGATGTGACTTTCCATGGCTCCCAGTGATGCCAGGGTCACCCACACTCACACCTGTGTGCCACGCTTGGAGATGTCCTTGCCTTTCCCACCAAAGCAGCTTTTCCTCTGGCTTTCCTTTCCTGAACCACCTTATTTGGTTCTTTCCTCGTCTCATCCTCCCAATCCAACCATTGACCAATTCTTTTTGGTTCTTTGGTCAACATCTCTACTGCATCATTACTTTTTCTCTATCCCTTTGGCCACTAGCCTCATCCAGGCCCTTTTCACCTCATGTTTGGACTAAGAGCTGCCCAACGAGTCTCTCCACCTCCAGGCTCACCATTGCCAATCCACTCTGCGTGCCCTGTCTGACCAATCTTCCTAAAGCCCAGTTTTTCTCGTGTCACTACATTACTCAGAAACCTTCAGGGCTCCCCATTGTCTCCTCAATGAAGTCTAAACCCTTCAGCTTGGGTTTGATTTCAAGGGCCTTGATGCTCTGACCCCAACCTCTCTTTCCAGCCTCATCTCTCACTTCTCCCCTACGTGTATGTTAGAGTCCAAACTAGTGCATTCACCCTGCCTTTGCATGGACTGTGTGTGGACAGTGCTGGTGCTACCTGTGTGGAGATAGCATGATGTTAGCACATGGGACAGGGCAGGGGAGAGGGGTCAGAAGCCTCAGACTCTGGTCCCACCTAATTCACCAGGTAGCCTTGGGCAGGTCATTGTCAAGTGAAGAGTTTAGGTTAGAAGGTTTGTTCATTCATTCAACAAACATTTAGGATTGGCGGATCTCAGCTTTTCAGCTGGATGGGACCTAGGAGGCCATCAAATCCAATCCCTATGGTTACCCAGGGCCTCTGAATCCGAATCCAACTCTTGCTCTGTATTAGGCAGTGGGGGAGATGGAACATATGCACAGGTCACCCTGATGTGGCTTAGGTAGGATAGGATAAGTGCATAAGGAGAGGCAGGGTGGTATACTGGGTAGAGAGCTGACCTCAAGGTCAGCATGACCTGGGTTCAAATCATCCCTCTGACACATGTTGCCTGTGTGACCCTGGGAAGTCACCTTGCCTTTCATTGCCCCCCGTTGCTAAGACTAGAAATCGGAGAACAGTTGGGGGACAGGGGACGTGTCTTCATGGAGGAGACGGTCCTTGTGCTGGGTCTTGAAGGGTGAGTGGGAGCCTCCAGCTAGGCACCACCAGGGCTCAGCTAATTCATACATCCTTGAGGGCAGGCTCGCCCCTTTGCTTCCCCTCCCCCCAGCTGGAGGAGCCAGGCCCTCTTTATGTGCCACGTCCCTTAACAAGTGGTCTCCAACGAAAGCCTGTAAAGTACCAAGCACCACACAGGCATTGGCTGCCAGCTGGGCACACACAGAGGGCATTGGTTGGGGGCACAAAGTGTGGATTTCACCCAAGTTCACTGAGCCAAAGGCTGAATCAGTGCAGTCTGCTGGGAGCTTTCCTTCATGTTCCTTTTTTCTGTCTGTCTCTCCCTCTGGCTCCTGTCTGTCTCTGTCTGTGTTTCTGTCTCTTTCTCCTCTCTGTCTCTCTGTCTCTGTTTCTGTTTCTGTCTCTGTGTGTCTTTTTCTGTCTCTGTCTCTCTGCCTCTGTCTCTCTGCCTCTGTCTCTCTGTCTCTGTCTCTTTGTCTCTCTGTCTCT
>NW_020947680.1:0-7371 GCF_900497805.2 Vombatus ursinus | reverse complement strand
GGCTGGGCTGGGCTGGGCTTCCAAGAGTGTGTGATGAAGATGAATTTGGCTAATGTTGGGGGTGGGGTGGGGAGTTGTCCTAGAAGGCTCAGTGGGAGGACAGGGCACCTGGGGAGGGCTGGGCTAGACTGGGATGAAGGCACAGGGGAAAGAGCTTTTCACCTTGCCAAACTGCAGCTCTGCCAAAGCCCCAGTTGTTGGAGGGGGCATTGCCATCTGAATCTTCTCCCTTTCGCCAGACCCAGGGGAGCCTGGTGCAGGATGCAAGGCTGCATGAGGTGACCCCACTGCACGATGGGTAGGAGGTTGGGCCTGTGGTGCCATGGAGCACTCGGAGCCCCAGGGTCCATTTAACAAAAGTATATTCAGATGCCTTGTGGTAAGGACACTTCCTAAGGCAGTTCGGACAAAAGCTGATGGTAAGGAAGTTTCTTGGCGGTGTCAGGAGCTCCCTGCCTCAGTCCTAAAAACTGCTTCCATGTTCTTGCCCAAAGAGCCCACGGCTGGGTGCCAGGTCAATCCACTTGGGGCAAAGTTAGCCCCAAGTGCCCCTCCTCTGCATCACTGCTGTCTTGCTCACAACAGTCCTGGCTGGGAGTGTGGGAGTGTGGGTGTTTCATTCGGTATCCAGCCCACACCAAGTGCATTGGAGGGGAGAGTCCTGGCTGCTCCAGTGTCTAGGATGAGGTGCTCTGCTTGGTGCTATAGGTTGCCCAAAGGGGGGGGTGGCATGAGTAGGGGAAGGCAGAACCAGGGTGCACATTCTTGAGGCTAGTCTATTCCCCCTGCACTCACTCCCAGGCCCAGTCTTTGCTCTCTCACCCCCAAGTCTGCGCTGCACAGTGGGGAGCTTTGTTGGGAACTGATCTCTTGGCTGCTGTCAGAGAGGACAGGAGATGGTGTCGCTGCCCAGGGTGACAGGCAAAATTTCTTTCAAAGAGAATAGTTAAGGTTTTCCCAAGTCTCTCTCAATATCATCCATAAAGGATTTTGTACCGAATTTTGTACACAAAGGATTTTGTGCGGCCTTCACCTTTCTTCTTGCCCTGTTGTATGATGGAAAGAGTGTTGGATTTAGTCAGAGGACCTGGGTTCAAATTCTGGCTCTGCTATTTGTTACCTGTATGAGCTTGGGCTTCAGTTTCTTCCTCTAGAAACCAAGGAGTTTGGATTAGCCAGCCCATAACATCTCTTCTAAACTTCTGGTCTTCTGCTTCATTGCAGCTCCCCTGGTAAATGTGCACATAGAATTCCCGATTCTTCTCTCCTGTGCTCACTTACCCAGATCACAAGGGTTGGCCCTGCATCTCTTCCCAAGCCCTTGACTGTGAAAGGGAGCAGACGCTTCTCCTCGTGGCCCGCTGGCTTCCATCAAGGCTGCTAGCCTTAGCACAGCCCACCACGTTCCCACCGAGGAGAGGGAGGCAGGGCTCCCTAACAAGTCATTGAAATCACTATTAATCAGCGCATTGGCAGTCACAGTCCTCAGAGTGGTCCAGCCCCCCCCCCCAACCTGATCCCCAATTATTCTCTGCAGCCTTCCTGTGCAGTGACCATCTAGACTCTGTGATAAGGAGATTATTCTCATTATTTTTGATGCTTCCTGGCCAGCAAAGTGGTAAAAAAAGTGGATCACAGTAAGGCCTTTGGGTAATCAGCCCCCAAATATTCAAGAAACCCCTGCAGCTTGTTGGTGTTCCCAGGAAACTGGCCTGGTGTTGTTGTTTTCAGTCATGTCTGACTCTTCATAATCCCATTTGGGGTTTTCTTGGCAAAGACACTGGAGGGATTTGCCATTTCCTTCTCCACCTCATTTTACAGTTGAGGAAATTGAGGCAAACAGGGTAAAGTGACTTACCCAGGTCACACAGCTAGCAAGTGTTTGAGGCTAGATTTGGACTCAAGTCCTCCCGACTCCAGGCCCAGCACTCCATCCACTGTGCCACCTAGCTGCCTGTAGGCATAACCAAATACCTCCGTTGAAAAATGGCATCCTAAAGGTTTGACTCTATCCTGTCCAGGGACCAAATCCCCGAAAGGCTTTCATTCCTCGCTTTAGCCTCTCCTTTCACATTTCTGGGAGCAAAGATGATTCTTGATTCCTAGAGAAGGGCAGGCTGGAGGCAGCTGGTGCTCACCTCATTTGTCTTGTTTTCTAGACAGCTTGAAGGGGCGTACAGTGCCATGTTCCAGACTCCTACCATGCATAGCACTCACTAGACAGACTGGGCTTTGGATACAGGCCCCAGGCAAGTCATGGGGGAATGCCATGGGAACATTCCATTCTTATGCTATACATAGGCACTGGCATGGTACATTCTACAGCCCCGCTCTGGTCTCTGTCTCCCTTCTTGTTCCCATCTTTGTTTAAATGAGGGTTAGTTGATATAACTGATATGAATTAGGGGGTCATTTCATTTAGCCTGGAAAAAGATTTTAGATTTCCACCAGTAGAGAAGGATTCAGTGCCTGGAATTTACAGGCTATCTGGGGGTCAGTGACCCAGGGACAGAAGTAGCTTTCAAGCCTGCGCCGTGGGATAAGGAATGCACCCTGGTTAGGGGTCATATTCCAAACTTGATCCTCCAGAGAGGAGGCCTGTGGTCTTTTTGTGGGCTAACGTTGGTGGCAGGCTGATTTGGAACCTTCCCTCCACCTCCAGCCCTCAGCATTTTTCACACAATTGCTACCTTTAAGAACCAGTAAGAAGGAACCTTTGAGATCATTTTAGGGCTGAAGAAACTCCACGTTCAGGGCTCTTTTCACTATACTACACTTTTCCTTCTTTTAGAGAATGGATCTGTTTCTCTCTCTCCTGGGTCTTTCTAGTCTACACAAGAAAATGAAGCTGCAAAAAGGAGGTTTGAAACTAGGTTCGACTGCACAAACAAGTACTATGAATTTCAAGGACAAAGAAAATAAACAATTTGCTGTTTATTGCATAGGTGCTGAAATTGAAGAGAGCTGTTCTCTAGTCAACTTGGGAAAAGATCTCAGTGGAGCCAGAGAGTCTCATCTTTGGGATGTCATATGAGGGGGATGAGGGCTGAGGGGACATGAGTTTTGGATTTTGTTTTTATTTCTACAGACAAAAGAAAAACCAAATTACTTTTAGCTGCTGTCAGACCTTCCAAGCAGGACCTCCCATTCCCCTCAACCCAGTCTTAAGAAACACTGAGAAACCTAGAAAAAACCCTTTCAGATGGAGAACCAGTGTGACAGAAGAGAAATTGTGGGATCGCAAGTCCGAGTACCAGTATTTGATGCTTTAAAACTTGGGAAGTACTTGGCAGACATTATCCCATTGGAATCTGAGCCCTTTGAGGCACGTCCTTTACCTCCTTTGGCTCAAACCTGTGATTTTATGGTTTAGGGAAGCTCCCTACACCCAGTGATGAATGCCCTCTACCAGAGTAGCTTAGCAATTGCTTCGAGCCTAGAATTTTAGGGAGTTGCCAAGGAGACTGAGAAGCCAGTATGTGTCAGAGATGGGATTTGAACCCAGAGCTTCCTGTCCTCGAGACAAGCTTTTGAATCACTATTCTACATTGATTTTCAAGTTACATGTATATGTGGGCTACAATCATGCACATCCAATAAAGTCTTCATCTGATGGTGCCTTCTCATGAGGTAGAGTTGACCTTGGGTTCTCAAACCCTTGGGCAAATTCTACCAAGATGTGACAGCATTTGAGGCTCCTCACCAAAAGGCCAGACTGGTCCACTGACTGTTCCATTACTCTACCTGCCATCTCCCACCTCAGAGCATTTGTCTAGATCATCCCTCACCCAGGCCTAGAATGTATTGCCTTCTCGTCTCTACCAGTCAAAATTCTGCTTTTCCTTTATTAAAAAAAAATTTTATTGTGGAGGCAATGGGGGTTAAGTGACTTGCCCAGGGTCTCTGCTTTTCCTTTTAGGATGCATGGACCCTTCCCTGATGTGTGGTTGACTGGTCTACCCTTTGTTCTCCCCGAAGTTATACTCATTTATATGCATGTTTTCCCTCCAATAAAATGTAAGCGCCTTGAAGACAGTGGCTATGTTGTGTTTGAGTCTTCTAGCTTTACTGGCAGGAGGTGCTTTGTGAAGGCTGGGGTGGTGGGATACCCCTGCCTGCCCAGTGCTCGCTCCTGTGGCTCTGTGTGTGTCTGTGTGTGTGTCTGTATGTGTGTATATATGTGCGTATGTGTGTATGTGAGTGTATGTGTGTGTATATGTGTGTGTATGTGTGTGTATATGTGTGTATATGTGTCTGTATGTGTGTATATATGTGTGTATGTGTGTATGTGAGTGTGTGTGTGTATATGTGTGTGTGTGTGTGTGTATGAGAGAGGAGACAGAGAGCAACAAAGACAAAGAGACAGATTGAGAGACAGACACAGACACAGACATAGACACAGAAAGACAGAGACAATAAGGGGGAAGGAGAGAAAAAAACAGTTGAGAGACAGAGACAGATTCTTCAGCTCAAGCCTTGTGCCCCAGTCCTGCTTGTTTGCCTTTCCTCAGCTATGCTGATGGATTACTGGGGCTGAGGCACCGGCTGGCTAATTGAACCTCAACTAGGTGCCAGTACACAGCAAACCTGCCCTTGGACACACGCTTATTAATCTGTTTACCTTTGCGGTTCTGGTTTCTTTCGAAGCTGTCGGCCTCTCAGTTCCCAAGGGTGGGATCTTTATGCCATAATACATCCTTGGTGAAAGCGGTTTCCTGTGACAAGGCAGCATGCAGTTGGAGTCTCAGCTCCCCCTTCCCTGGCTCTCCATCTGTGAAGCCCCCTTGAGGCCCAGGTCACTGATTTCCCTGCTCCACAGAGTGGACAAGAGAGAGTGGACAAGGGAGGAAGGTAGAGACACAGAGGGGAATGAGCCCTGGCCTGAGTGCCAGACGCAGCTCTGCTGTTTGCTAATTGGGGGACCTCAGAAAGGCTTGTCCCCACACAGTCTTATTTGGAAATCGGGTGGGGGTGGGTCTAAGATCCCTTCCAGCTCTGGATTTCTGGGACTCTTTAGAGCTGTGATCCTCCTGCCAGTGATGAAATTGGAGTAGAACGTGAAGGAGACCACTAGCCCTGTTTTTTCCAGTGGGAAAAGGGAGTGCACGGGAAAAGTCTATCGACTCTCCCAGCTTTGTCCAGGCCTCCATACACAGCTACCACCAAGCTCCGGGGCAGCAATGGAGAGTCTCAGTCAGACTCTTACAGTGCCTTCGAGAGCTGACGCAAAGCATCATCACCAGGGCCCCTTCCCCACCCCCACCCCTCTACATTTTGTATTTAACATGAGAAGCAAATGCACTATTTGGAAGGTTGTGAAGGCTGAGTAAGAGAGAGCATTGCTATAAAGTTAGGGTCAAAGACACATGCTTGTGGGAAATTCCCAAACGGACTTTCCCACAGAACTGATGTGAAGTTGGGGGGGGGGGGGGGGAAGGGGGGGGGGGGGGGGGGGGAAAGGGGTTGGGGGGGGCGGGATGAGAGCATTTCATTTAGTTATTTTAGCATTAGTCTTAACATTTTTCAATCATTGAAACCAGAGAAACTCAGTAGGATTTCCCCACGGGCCATATTCAGGCAAACGAAGTCCCGGGGAAGGTTTCAAGGGCGCAGACGACTCAGAGTTACCCATGGCAATGAAATGATGAGAGAGCCCAATAATCCATAACACTGAGACTGCTACGTCCTCAACATGAGCCTGCTGGGGAATGTCGTCAAAGATGTGACTTTCCATGGCTCCCAGTGATGCCAGGGTCACCCACACTCACACCTGTGTGCCACGCTTGGAGATGTCCTTGCCTTTCCCACCAAAGCAGCTTTTCCTCTGGCTTTCCTTTCCTGAACCACCTTATTTGGTTCTTTCCTCGTCTCATCCTCCCAATCCAACCATTGACCAATTCTTTTTGGTTCTTTGGTCAACATCTCTACTGCATCATTACTTTTTCTCTATCCCTTTGGCCACTAGCCTCATCCAGGCCCTTTTCACCTCATGTTTGGACTAAGAGCTGCCCAACGAGTCTCTCCACCTCCAGGCTCACCATTGCCAATCCACTCTGCGTGCCCTGTCTGACCAATCTTCCTAAAGCCCAGTTTTTCTCGTGTCACTACATTACTCAGAAACCTTCAGGGCTCCCCATTGTCTCCTCAATGAAGTCTAAACCCTTCAGCTTGGGTTTGATTTCAAGGGCCTTGATGCTCTGACCCCAACCTCTCTTTCCAGCCTCATCTCTCACTTCTCCCCTACGTGTATGTTAGAGTCCAAACTAGTGCATTCACCCTGCCTTTGCATGGACTGTGTGTGGACAGTGCTGGTGCTACCTGTGTGGAGATAGCATGATGTTAGCACATGGGACAGGGCAGGGGAGAGGGGTCAGAAGCCTCAGACTCTGGTCCCACCTAATTCACCAGGTAGCCTTGGGCAGGTCATTGTCAAGTGAAGAGTTTAGGTTAGAAGGTTTGTTCATTCATTCAACAAACATTTAGGATTGGCGGATCTCAGCTTTTCAGCTGGATGGGACCTAGGAGGCCATCAAATCCAATCCCTATGGTTACCCAGGGCCTCTGAATCCGAATCCAACTCTTGCTCTGTATTAGGCAGTGGGGGAGATGGAACATATGCACAGGTCACCCTGATGTGGCTTAGGTAGGATAGGATAAGTGCATAAGGAGAGGCAGGGTGGTATACTGGGTAGAGAGCTGACCTCAAGGTCAGCATGACCTGGGTTCAAATCATCCCTCTGACACATGTTGCCTGTGTGACCCTGGGAAGTCACCTTGCCTTTCATTGCCCCCCGTTGCTAAGACTAGAAATCGGAGAACAGTTGGGGGACAGGGGACGTGTCTTCATGGAGGAGACGGTCCTTGTGCTGGGTCTTGAAGGGTGAGTGGGAGCCTCCAGCTAGGCACCACCAGGGCTCAGCTAATTCATACATCCTTGAGGGCAGGCTCGCCCCTTTGCTTCCCCTCCCCCCAGCTGGAGGAGCCAGGCCCTCTTTATGTGCCACGTCCCTTAACAAGTGGTCTCCAACGAAAGCCTGTAAAGTACCAAGCACCACACAGGCATTGGCTGCCAGCTGGGCACACACAGAGGGCATTGGTTGGGGGCACAAAGTGTGGATTTCACCCAAGTTCACTGAGCCAAAGGCTGAATCAGTGCAGTCTGCTGGGAGCTTTCCTTCATGTTCCTTTTTTCTGTCTGTCTCTCCCTCTGGCTCCTGTCTGTCTCTGTCTGTGTTTCTGTCTCTTTCTCCTCTCTGTCTCTCTGTCTCTGTTTCTGTTTCTGTCTCTGTGTGTCTTTTTCTGTCTCTGTCTCTCTGCCTCTGTCTCTCTGCCTCTGTCTCTCTGTCTCTGTCTCTTTGTCTCTCTGTCTCT
>NW_020947679.1:0-4377 GCF_900497805.2 Vombatus ursinus | reverse complement strand
CACACACACACACACACACACACACACACACACACACACACACACACCCCTTCCCCTGGGACAAGTGCTTGCTTGGTAGAGTGCCCAAGGAATATCCTGCTTTCTTGGGCAGGGGATGGGACAAGATGAGAAGGGAAGAGGGCAACAGAGGAAATGGCAGAGTTTGGGAAGCAGGGAGACCTCACGGTGTCCCTCCAGCACCTTTAGGCAGAGAAGGCCGACGTTCAGAAACTACATCAAGGTAAAAACAAGGAGAGTGCTCACCAAAGACAGCAACAGCATCTATCTTCTAGCAAAGGTTTTCCTCCGGAGGAAGGGGCTAGTGGGCCTGGTCATTCACTGAGGAATTCGGCTAACACACCGCCTAAGAGCGGCTCCTGACCCAAGGACTAGGCCTGTGGACGTGAATAGCGGCCACCACCAAGTCTGGGCCTCAGAGCTGTCAGCTCTGTTCAATCAAGTCACACGGCTTGAGCCTGCTACCAGTTCAGCCTGGACAGCAAAGCTGAGCTGCAGTTACTGTAGAAGAGAAAGGAAAACTGCCCTGGGATCCAAGTCCTCAGACCTCGAACAGCAAGGCAGAAGGCAGCTTCCCAGCTCGTTGCTGTGAGGGAGGAGGCGTAAGGGCAGGAGGCAGGTTTGGGGCACATTCTGGTGCCCACAGAGATAAACCAAGTGAGTTAAGCCCAATGTTCCAACACAGGGCAGCAGGACAGGCCCATCCCTGCGCTCTGGCCGAGCCTTCCTCCCTTCTGACACGGCCTTGAAGAGAAAGACAAATGGACGACAAACTCAGGTCTTTCTGCCCTCTGGGGATTTGTGTAGCATCATTTAACCAAGATACAAAGAAAAGGAAGAGGGAAGTGGCCCCACACAACCCTCAAACAAGGAAAACGTGACACTTCTGTGAGAGATCCAGTTGTAAATCAGGTCTTGGAGTCAATCCTCTAACGGGAACAAAGTGAAAGGGGAAAGGGACATCCTCACCCTCTCCAGTAAAAACAAGGCAAAACGCAAATGGGTAGAAGCTGCCCCCTTCTGCACTAAGGATCTTTCCCAAACACAAGCCTTTAGAAAAAGGCTGCAGAGAAATTTACTTAAAGCACAAGGTAGAGAAGAGATGAGCCCAGATAAGCACAGACTCCATTTCTGACCACGAGGGGACTAGAAGGAGTGGGGATGGACAAGTGCAAAGTCTGTAACACATTCCTGAAATGTTCCCTCAGCCCTGGGACATGTGTCAAGGAGGCCTCTGGGCTGGGCTGCTTCCCAACCTAGGCTCTGGGCATCCAGGAACACACACACACAGACACACACACACACACACACACAGACACAGACACACAGACACACAGACACACACACAAAATAAGAATGAGGATTTCTCTCCCTTCCCCCAACACCACACATACCCCTCCTTCCAGGAGAAGGGTCAATCCCAGAATGCATTGCAACGTGCAGTCTACAAAAATAAATGACACAGACAACGGCAGTTTTAGGGGGATTCTGGGATCAGGTTAGTTCACCTGACAACCTCTGCCGCTGAAAGGACTTCCTTTTTCTCTCTCAACTGGCTCCCCCAAGACAGTGTGGGGTCACCCCCAAGCTTACTGGACACTGACAAAATGGTGGCACCATCTTGACCCAGGAGAAAAGTCTGCTGGGGCGTTCCGGGACCCCACCTCTGCTCCTCTTCCCATGCTAACATGCTGTCCCTCACTTACAGACAGGTGGTCAGTCCAACTGGTGCCACACGTATGACACACAACAGATTGTCTCTAGTTAACAAAGGGATATAACTGACCGTGGGCACCACAGGGCTGACCGACTTTAAAGAACAGCTCTCTTCAGACATTCACTTAAAAACCTTTGCAATGAAGCAAACCCCACCCTGCTGGGCCGTATCCCTGGACCCAAAGGACAAATACTCTTTCCCCTGTGTATGAGGAAGGAGGATGTGGGAGGGAGGGGAGAGGAGGAGATGGCAGGGGTCAATATGACCCTCCTTTTGTTTTGTTTTTTTTTTCCTCCAATCTCTTAAGGGATTGTCTCATTACAGGAAGTTTCCCACCTCAACCAAAGTATTTTTTTTCATGCTTCTAATCAACATAAAAGCATCTACATTCATTACAATTTTTAAAAAAATGCTTTTCATGAACTCAGAGGATAAGATGACCACTAAAATGGAGGCAGTTACTGCCCATGTGACTATAGTGGATTCCTGTAAACCAGTCTGTGGGGAGAGCGGCAGCGGCATCACTAACACGAGGCAGAAACACGGAAGTGTGTGTCGGGCCAGCCGCGCCCACTGGCACGGTCGGACTCAGCCGGAGAGGAGAGGGGGAGAGGGCCACTCCAGGACGGCACTGCCAGGCAGGCCATTATGTGTAGAAGATGATCTCTGGGATCTGTCCATCCTCCACCGAGGTGCCGTTGTTGTTTCCAGCTGCATAACAAAAGGTGAAGCAGGTCTTGGCCCCCGTTGTGGGTGACTCACGGATCACTTTGCGCAGGCCTTTGGTGCCATAGTGGGAATCCGGACCCTGGGTGGGAAGCCACAGAGAGTGCACATAAATGAAGGGGTTCAGAGGGGGTTTCCATCTCTTCTCCTGTTGCATTTTACCCATTCCTTTAGAGACCAATGCATACGTCACCTTCCCTGACCCCCAGCCCCTCTGTCCCATCTGAGCATTAGACTGTAATCACAACAGTAACAAGCCCTCTGCTGAGGGCTCTCAGGTTCACAAAGCCCTTTGCACACAGCCCTTCCCAGGCAGGCTACACAAGCACTATTAGGACTTATCAATGGGCACTCTGAGAGCTACAGAAGGGAAGTGACCGGCCCAAGACCCAAGAGCTAGGAAGAGTCAGCACCAGGATTCAAAGCCAGCTTTCCGACGCCACCTCAGGGTTCTTATGTCTCACCTCAGCTTTGAAGCTTCCTCTTTCACACATCTACTGTTGGCTACAAGGCTGAAGCTCGTGGTCATGACACAACTCCTTCCATCTGGTTAGCTCCTAAACTTTTTCCAAGTCTTCCTACATCCATTATCTCCATGGATCATCACAACACCACTCTGAGTCAGGCAGGGCAAGGGTGATTACTGCCACTCTACAGATGAGGTCACACAGCAAGCCTATCGCAGAGGCCTGCTGGGGGACTCCTAGTCTGTAGCACTTTGCATGTGCAATTAAATTAACAAGGCCTCACTACACACTTTACCTGGGCCAGGCAGAAGCAGACCCAGAGCAAGGTCACAAGGCCGGGCTCAACTGAGTTATGCAGCACATGGGCATCGGGGGCATCGATAACCCATCAGGAAAACTGCTGCACCAGCGTAAAAGGATGTTCCAAAGGCACCTAAAATGCTACATGGATGGGAACATGACTATCCCAGGACAGTGATAACGAGCTCCAATCTATACTGTGCATTTCCACAGTGCTCTCCTCACAGTAACCCTAAAAGATGGGTGACAGATTTATAGCTGAAGAGAGCCTGCGTCCGAGAGAAGGGCTGGACGACAGAGCCACGGCTTGACTCCACATCCAGTGCTCTCCCTGAAGGACACTGTTTTTCATGATTACATCGACTTTTTTTTTCTTTTGGCTAGGCAATGGGGTTAAGTGACTTGCCCAGGGTCACATGGCTAACAAGTGTCAAACGTCTGAGGCCGGATTTGAACTCAGATCCTCCTGACTCCAGAGCCAGTGCTCTATCCACCGCACCACCTAGCTGCCCTTACATCGGCTTTTTAAAAAGGGTTTTCAGAGCATTGGTTGGATGAAGAGGTTGCAACCAGACATAGCCATAAACGTCTCTGCCCCAGGTTTCAGCCTCCATAAAACGATTCCATCTTTGCCTTCTCCAAAGCCTCACCCATAGGGAACATCTACGATTACCGAAAGGCCCTGGACTTTTCAAACGAAGCTTCATCATCTAAACCAAGGGGTTTTGTGGCTTTAAGGTGGGCATTCCAGAAGCCAGCAGCAACTGAGAAATTTTCTGTTTCCCTCAAGTTATATTTTCTCAACTGTAAAATGAAAATAAAAGTAGCACCTACCTCACACGGCCATTATGAAGATCAGATTGTGTATATGTGTATGTGTATCTACATATTTACATACATATATATCACTATATTGCTTTTATACTCTATATATACATGTATATCACACACATAAAATGTACACATATATATCACTATCATTTTTGATACTATATAGTATGCTCAATATAGAGTATCAAAAACAATAATATTATATATACTAATATATATAAAATACATAGTATAATATATAAAATACATAGTATATATAAAATAGAGTATCAAAAGCAATATAGTAATATGTATTATATATGCCAATATATATAAAAT
>NW_020947678.1:0-4356 GCF_900497805.2 Vombatus ursinus | reverse complement strand
CACACACACACACACACACACACACACACACACACACACACACACACCCCTTCCCCTGGGACAAGTGCTTGCTTGGTACAGTGCCCAAGGAATATCCTGCTTTCTTGGGCAGGGGATGGGACAAGATGAGAAGGGAAGAGGGCAACAGAGGAAATGGCAGAGTTTGGGAAGCAGGGAGACCTCACGGTGTCCCTCCAGCACCTTTAGGCAGAGAAGGCCGACGTTCAGAAACTACATCAAGGTAAAAACAAGGAGAGTGCTCACCAAAGACAGCAACAGCATCTATCTTCTAGCAAAGGTTTTCCTCCGGAGGAAGGGGCTAGTGGGCCTGGTCATTCACTGAGGAATTCGGCTAACACACCGCCTAAGAGCGGCTCCTGACCCAAGGACTAGGCCTGTGGACGTGAATAGCGGCCACCACCAAGTCTGGGCCTCAGAGCTGTCAGCTCTGTTCAATCAAGTCACACGGCTTGAGCCTGCTACCAGTTCAGCCTGGACAGCAAAGCTGAGCTGCAGTTACTGTAGAAGAGAAAGGAAAACTGCCCTGGGATCCAAGTCCTCAGACCTCGAACAGCAAGGCAGAAGGCAGCTTCCCAGCTCGTTGCTGTGAGGGAGGAGGCGTAAGGGCAGGAGGCAGGTTTGGGGCACATTCTGGTGCCCACAGAGATAAACCAAGTGAGTTAAGCCCAATGTTCCAACACAGGGCAGCAGGACAGGCCCATCCCTGCGCTCTGGCCGAGCCTTCCTCCCTTCTGACACGGCCTTGAAGAGAAAGACAAATGGACGACAAACTCAGGTCTTTCTGCCCTCTGGGGATTTGTGTAGCATCATTTAACCAAGATACAAAGAAAAGGAAGAGGGAAGTGGCCCCACACAACCCTCAAACAAGGAAAACGTGACACTTCTGTGAGAGATCCAGTTGTAAATCAGGTCTTGGAGTCAATCCTCTAACGGGAACAAAGTGAAAGGGGAAAGGGACATCCTCACCCTCTCCAGTAAAAACAAGGCAAAACGCAAATGGGTAGAAGCTGCCCCCTTCTGCACTAAGGATCTTTCCCAAACACAAGCCTTTAGAAAAAGGCTGCAGAGAAATTTACTTAAAGCACAAGGTAGAGAAGAGATGAGCCCAGATAAGCACAGACTCCATTTCTGACCACGAGGGGACTAGAAGGAGTGGGGATGGACAAGTGCAAAGTCTGTAACACATTCCTGAAATGTTCCCTCAGCCCTGGGACATGTGTCAAGGAGGCCTCTGGGCTGGGCTGCTTCCCAACCTAGGCTCTGGGCATCCAGGAACACACACACACAGACACACACACACACACACACACAGACACAGACACACAGACACACAGACACACACACAAAATAAGAATGAGGATTTCTCTCCCTTCCCCCAACACCACACATACCCCTCCTTCCAGGAGAAGGGTCAATCCCAGAATGCATTGCAACGTGCAGTCTACAAAAATAAATGACACAGACAACGGCAGTTTTAGGGGGATTCTGGGATCAGGTTAGTTCACCTGACAACCTCTGCCGCTGAAAGGACTTCCTTTTTCTCTCTCAACTGGCTCCCCCAAGACAGTGTGGGGTCACCCCCAAGCTTACTGGACACTGACAAAATGGTGGCACCATCTTGACCCAGGAGAAAAGTCTGCTGGGGCGTTCCGGGACCCCACCTCTGCTCCTCTTCCCATGCTAACATGCTGTCCCTCACTTACAGACAGGTGGTCAGTCCAACTGGTGCCACACGTATGACACACAACAGATTGTCTCTAGTTAACAAAGGGATATAACTGACCGTGGGCACCACAGGGCTGACCGACTTTAAAGAACAGCTCTCTTCAGACATTCACTTAAAAACCTTTGCAATGAAGCAAACCCCACCCTGCTGGGCCGTATCCCTGGACCCAAAGGACAAATACTCTTTCCCCTGTGTATGAGGAAGGAGGATGTGGGAGGGAGGGGAGAGGAGGAGATGGCAGGGGTCAATATGACCCTCCTTTTGTTTTGTTTTTTTTTTCCTCCAATCTCTTAAGGGATTGTCTCATTACAGGAAGTTTCCCACCTCAACCAAAGTATTTTTTTTCATGCTTCTAATCAACATAAAAGCATCTACATTCATTACAATTTTTAAAAAAATGCTTTTCATGAACTCAGAGGATAAGATGACCACTAAAATGGAGGCAGTTACTGCCCATGTGACTATAGTGGATTCCTGTAAACCAGTCTGTGGGGAGAGCGGCAGCGGCATCACTAACACGAGGCAGAAACACGGAAGTGTGTGTCGGGCCAGCCGCGCCCACTGGCACGGTCGGACTCAGCCGGAGAGGAGAGGGGGAGAGGGCCACTCCAGGACGGCACTGCCAGGCAGGCCATTATGTGTAGAAGATGATCTCTGGGATCTGTCCATCCTCCACCGAGGTGCCGTTGTTGTTTCCAGCTGCATAACAAAAGGTGAAGCAGGTCTTGGCCCCCGTTGTGGGTGACTCACGGATCACTTTGCGCAGGCCTTTGGTGCCATAGTGGGAATCCGGACCCTGGGTGGGAAGCCACAGAGAGTGCACATAAATGAAGGGGTTCAGAGGGGGTTTCCATCTCTTCTCCTGTTGCATTTTACCCATTCCTTTAGAGACCAATGCATACGTCACCTTCCCTGACCCCCAGCCCCTCTGTCCCATCTGAGCATTAGACTGTAATCACAACAGTAACAAGCCCTCTGCTGAGGGCTCTCAGGTTCACAAAGCCCTTTGCACACAGCCCTTCCCAGGCAGGCTACACAAGCACTATTAGGACTTATCAATGGGCACTCTGAGAGCTACAGAAGGGAAGTGACCGGCCCAAGACCCAAGAGCTAGGAAGAGTCAGCACCAGGATTCAAAGCCAGCTTTCCGACGCCACCTCAGGGTTCTTATGTCTCACCTCAGCTTTGAAGCTTCCTCTTTCACACATCTACTGTTGGCTACAAGGCTGAAGCTCGTGGTCATGACACAACTCCTTCCATCTGGTTAGCTCCTAAACTTTTTCCAAGTCTTCCTACATCCATTATCTCCATGGATCATCACAACACCACTCTGAGTCAGGCAGGGCAAGGGTGATTACTGCCACTCTACAGATGAGGTCACACAGCAAGCCTATCGCAGAGGCCTGCTGGGGGACTCCTAGTCTGTAGCACTTTGCATGTGCAATTAAATTAACAAGGCCTCACTACACACTTTACCTGGGCCAGGCAGAAGCAGACCCAGAGCAAGGTCACAAGGCCGGGCTCAACTGAGTTATGCAGCACATGGGCATCGGGGGCATCGATAACCCATCAGGAAAACTGCTGCACCAGCGTAAAAGGATGTTCCAAAGGCACCTAAAATGCTACATGGATGGGAACATGACTATCCCAGGACAGTGATAACGAGCTCCAATCTATACTGTGCATTTCCACAGTGCTCTCCTCACAGTAACCCTAAAAGATGGGTGACAGATTTATAGCTGAAGAGAGCCTGCGTCCGAGAGAAGGGCTGGACGACAGAGCCACGGCTTGACTCCACATCCAGTGCTCTCCCTGAAGGACACTGTTTTTCATGATTACATCGACTTTTTTTTTCTTTTGGCTAGGCAATGGGGTTAAGTGACTTGCCCAGGGTCACATGGCTAACAAGTGTCAAACGTCTGAGGCCGGATTTGAACTCAGATCCTCCTGACTCCAGAGCCAGTGCTCTATCCACCGCACCACCTAGCTGCCCTTACATCGGCTTTTTAAAAAGGGTTTTCAGAGCATTGGTTGGATGAAGAGGTTGCAACCAGACATAGCCATAAACGTCTCTGCCCCAGGTTTCAGCCTCCATAAAACGATTCCATCTTTGCCTTCTCCAAAGCCTCACCCATAGGGAACATCTACGATTACCGAAAGGCCCTGGACTTTTCAAACGAAGCTTCATCATCTAAACCAAGGGGTTTTGTGGCTTTAAGGTGGGCATTCCAGAAGCCAGCAGCAACTGAGAAATTTTCTGTTTCCCTCAAGTTATATTTTCTCAACTGTAAAATGAAAATAAAAGTAGCACCTACCTCACACGGCCATTATGAAGATCAGATTGTGTATATGTGTATGTGTATCTACATATTTACATACATATATATCACTATATTGCTTTTATACTCTATATATACATGTATATCACACACATAAAATGTACACATATATATCACTATCATTTTTGATACTCTATATTGAGCATACTATATAGTATCAAAAATGATAGTGATATATATGTGTACATTTTATGTGTGTGATATACATGTATATATAGAGTATAAAAGCAATATAGTAATATGTATTATATATGCCAATATATATAAAAT
>NW_020947677.1:0-35332 GCF_900497805.2 Vombatus ursinus | reverse complement strand
TGAGCTCTCACCACCATATTCTTCCTCCTCTCTACACCACTGCCACCCCCCCCCCCCCCCACTTTATAGGACAACCTGCTCTGTTTGTCAACACAACCTAAGCTGGACCTACCCTGGTGGGGAGTCAGTTGGTTCACTTGCCTTCAAAGCCTTTTAGTAGCCAGCCTTATTGTCTCTGCATACCCAGGGCGTTGGTGGTAGCATGGAAAAAAACTCCTGATCCCAAATCATTGACTTTGGGATGCATTGTGACTTTCTTTTTACATATTTACTTTCTATGAAGTCTGTTCTCTTTATGTATTTACTTAAAACATTTGCTATGTTTTGCATAGGTTAGTTGAGTCAAAAGCTAGCCTAATGAGTGAGGAAAGAGGAGAAAAACCTAGTTTTGAGTCTTAGTTTTGCTAACTAACTTACTGAGTGACTTTGAGCAAATCAACCCCGCCCCCCTTCACTTTCCTCCTCTAGAACATTGGATAGTAGTCACCTTGGCCTGCTGACCTAGGTGTCCTCATCTTTGCTAGGGAGTAAAGTACACAGACAAACTTTGTAACGGAATCGCCACAAGCTGACTTTGTTAGGTCCATGGAAAGTTATAACAAGCATATCACACATATATCCAGCCACCAAGCATTTATTAAGCACCTACTGTGTGCCAGGCTCCAAGCTGGGTGCTAGGGTAACAAAACAAAACCAAAACAGATCCTGCTGTCAAGGAACTTCCCTTGTATTGAGTGAGAAACAACGTAGGTGCATGTAAGTAAATCCCAAGATAAATATGAAGTAATTGGAGGTAGGGAGATGGTGGGCAGGAGGCCCTGTTGAAGGCATCATCTTTATATAGGATATTTGTTTTTCTTTTTTGAAGTATAGTACTTAAACCAGCGCCTTTTGTCCCCCCAAATTATTTAACGAACCCTTTCATCCTGAAATCTTGCCCAGAGGCCAAGAATTCTTATTGCTTAGTGCTGACCCTCACTCACAGGCCCCTCACTCCTGGATCTCAGGGGCAGCACCATTTAAATGTAGGTGGCTGATGACCAAACCAGAACTTTCTTAGCTCGACGCCACATCCTGACACCTCCCTCAGCCCCTCCAGACAGGAGAGGGACAGGAGTCTTGCTCACTGAGCCTCCCAAGTCCTCCGTACCTCCTTGCCTACTCTCAGCTCTTTTGGGGAGTCACTGAACTGTGGGGTCCCTTAGCTGACTTCTTGTGTGCCCACATAGACTGCCTCTAGAGAGGGTGTGAGGTCTGTTTTCTTCCTTCCTTAAGTGAGTCTCCTAAGTGTCCAAGAGCCCTTGTCTTTACCTGTTTTAGTTCTTATCTCCTCTGTTTCAACACAGGGTGGCCCCTTACTACTTGGTGGACTGAAACTGGGAGGTGACGGTCTGGGCATTTGGGCACATCTATTTTCATACACTTCTGATCTCCAAAATATCTCAGTGGGGTTGGATCCCACAAGGGATGTGCTTGGGGTTCATGTCCTAGGATGGAGGTTCAGGATGAACTAAGTTAACATTTTATTTGAACTTCTTTCAATGAATATCAGCCTTCACTTAAGCGAACCTCTTCCCCTAGAAACACGTCAGTTGTGTTGAAAGAAAGAGGCCCCTGGAGCAGAGTTGACATTGATAAACAAATGAATAGAAAGGATCATAAAGGGAGCTAGATACCATGATGAGTTTAGGAGCCAGAGAGGACTTAAGGAGGACATGAACATGGTCTTTGGTGTCCAAAAGGTTGTCACAGAGAAGGAGGATGAGGCTTGTTCCATTTACTTTCTGAGGGCTGGACTTAGAGCAGTACACAGAATTTGCAGAAAGGCAGATTTTGACTGTGTAAGGAAAAAAACTTCCTAAGAATCTGAGTGGCATGGGTTTGAAAGATAGTGAGCTCCCCATCACTGGAGGTTTCCAAGGACAAACTGGCTGACTGATCTCTTGTTAGGGATCCTGTACAGGATATTCCTGTTCAGATGAGATAGGGGAGGGCAAGTGGTCATTGACCTCCCATCCAGTTCCGAGATTCATTGATTGTGTGACCGTCTTGATTTCTTCCAGTAAGCTTCTTGTCCAGTGTTTCTATCCTGTCATCCAGTTTATTAAACTTAATCACTGTGAGGCATCAGGAACTGAGATCATAAATATTAAGTTACATTCTATCCAGCCTCTCCTTCTCCTCTTCCCCCTCTCCCCTCACCCTCCTTCCCCCGACATATCCTAAAAGACGAGAAGGCAGTGTCAGACCCCAGACAATTCAGTGACCAGCAATGGACTTCTCGGACCTGGGGCTGAAGGAAATGGGGAACGTGGAGGAGCTGGGAGGAGGGAAGGATCTTTGCCTGTCACCCCTGGGGGGACAGGAGTGCCACCCATCACCTTTACCTGTCTCTTTTTGTTTCCTGGGTTGAGGGATGACCAGCCACAGCTATGTTAGTTAAGGTGTGTCTTGCCCTCATTTAATCCTCCTTCCCACTGCTCCATCCGGAGCCTGCTGCACCACAGAGGCCCCAGGGAGGGACAGGAAGCTCATCCTGAGCACCTCAGGTCACTAAACTGGAGCTAGCCATGTGACCCTCCTGTAAAATAAAGGTGCTGGATTGAATTTAAAGCTCCAGAGTCCCCTCCAGCTTTTAGTCCTTTGAGATAAGGTTTTCAAAGCAGTGCAGAGACAGAGCTATTGGGGAGGGGGATTCTATTCTCCTTTTATGGCTATGGGGAAACTGAGGCACGGAAGTGTTGAGATATTCTCCAATTCAGTAAGAATTTGACCCACTGAACTCAGTACTTTCCCTAGAAGTACTTCCCATCCCCAGTCTGTCTTCTAGTGTGTCATCTTGTCAAGGCTGTTTGCATTGTGCCTCCTGTCTGCATCAGAACCTGTAATTGTCTGTTATGTCAAACCCAGGCTCTTCAGCCTGACTTTCAAGGCCTTTGTTAATTTAACTTCACCTTATTTCATGTCTTACTCTAGACTCATGGCTTTTCCTTCCCCAGGAACTCTGACTAGGCGCCATCACTTTCCTTGAAGCCTTCCTTATCTGCTTTGACCCTCACTGAATTCTCATTTCTCTGAATGCCTTGGTATGAATTGATGTATCTCAGCTGCTCTGCCATAGAATGATAGTCTCATAGCGTTTAAAGCTGGAAAAGCCTGAGAGATCTAATCCAGCCCCTTCGTTTTACAGATGAGGAAACTGAGGGATCTGATGGCTTTAGTGATTTGCTTCGGGGTTGTGCAGAGTCAGGTTTTTAATCCACATCTTAAGGCTGAAGTTCCAGTCGTCTTCCCATGATTCCATGCTGCCAGATGACGATGTCCTTACTTCTTACTTGGCTGTATCTGTGCTCTCCCCTTGCCAGATGCTCACCTGGTCCTTTTCATGGGCAGGTGTGCTGAGAAATCTCAGAAAGGTAAGCACTCTCTTGCTTACCTCAGGACCTGCCCCAACCAGAAGTTGCATGGCTGTCAGCACCACCTGTTGTCAAGTTACTCCCACAGGTGGGAGCCTGTTTTGGCTGGTGGCCACGTGAAGCTGTCTCCCCCATGTTACCTCTCACCCAGTCCCATCAACTTGTCTTCTTGGGGCACGGAGACCCACCACCTCACTGCCTTCCTCATCCTGTTAACTCTGTGAACGCTCACACCAGGTCTGTGGGATGTGAGACTTACTCACAGTGTGACGTGGCAGCCAGAAAGGCTGCTGTTTGTCTCAATGAGGCAGAGTCAGACTTTGGATCTGGGTGTTCAGACTCCCGTTGCAGTGTTCTGTGTTCTGTGTATCTAGAATGAAGGAGCTTGTCAGCCTTGCTGAGACCCTCTTGGTGGTCTCGTTTAATTAACTCTGGGTGCCATATTTTAGGAACGAAATTGAAAAACTGGAATATGTCCAGGACAAGCAGACTGTCATCAGAGGATCATTCCCAGGAACAGGGAATGCTTCACCTGAAGAGAAGCTTTAGAATGGGGTTAGTGTCTTCAAATCCTGGTGCAGGATCTTAGAGTAGGCAACTGACAGTGTGCCCAAAAGGGCAAAGCTGTCCAGCAGCAGAGAACCACAGATCCTGGGTTCAAATCCTACTTCTGACACCACCTGTGTGACTGTTGCAGGTCACCTCACCTTCTTGGGATATACTTTCCTGCATCTGTAAAATGAGGGGGGTGGATGGCCCTTACCATTCCTTCTGTCTGTGACTCAGTGGCCTTGAAAATCAAGTTCCCATCACTGGAGGGTTTCAGTCAGAGGTTGGGTTCTAGACCTCTTTCTGCTCAGATATAAAAGTTCTCTTACAAATCTGAGATTCTGTTCTTTATGAAAATAACTTATTCTCTCCCCCTCCTTCCCTCCAGCCTTCTTTGGTAGTACTTGGCTCAAATGCCTATCCAGACCCCTGGCCTTCTTTTTGACCTATTTACTTCTGGCAGGTGTATCAGATGAACTCACGTTAAGCCTCTGCGTTTATGCTCTTTTCCAGAATGCCACCAGCCTTAAGTCCTGCTTTCCTGCGCCAGTGGGCCTCCCGAGAGCCTAATTCACCCTGAACTCCAAGGGACTTTCTCCTAAGCTTGTTGCCACTGCCATAAAGACAGGGCGGAGAAGGACAGACAAAGGCTTAAATTAAAGTAGCAGTTTTAACACTGATTATCTTGCTATCCTGGGAGCCCCGGGGCAGCTGGTCCTGCAGAGTTTCTGGCCTCATATCCTAGAAAACTCAGCACCACCCCCACAGCCAGATGGCATGATCTTTACTGCCCTCTGAGCAGAGGACCTCAGGAACAAAGGCGGGGGCAGCCCCATGGGCTTTCTGCCCATATACCTTCCCTTAGGACACCATACATCTGTGTCATATTCCAGAAGGAGAGGAGGGCCTTCTGAGGCCAGACAATGGGTGAGGGTAAAAGAGGCTGAGGTCAAGAGTTCACTCCCCAAACTTGAAGCTTTGCTTTGCTTTGCTGGTTCCTGGATAGTTTTCTGAGAAATGCTTTGCCATCTTTCACCAGGGAGCTTGGGCTTGGAGAGTGTGATTGACTTCATGATGCAAAGCCCCAGTTCAGGGAAAACTAGGGGTTCCATCTTATCACCTATTCTCTGCTGTTTTGTTTTATTAGTACCGATTTTTAAAACATCATTTTTGGATATACCTTCCCCCCAAACAAAACTAACAGACCCATGAACTGTATTTTAATGGTATATGCAACATTCCACACCCATAGACTCCCACTTCTCAAATGAAAGGAGGGATTTCCTCGATTTTCTCTGGGGCTTAGAGCAATTGTGATACATGCTACAGCTTACAGCTTCATTTTATTAATTTCATGACCATTATTTTAGTCACTGACATTGCCTCCACTCTTGAAAGGCTTATCAGATGGTCTGCCTGAGTTTTTGTTTTTTTTTTTCTTTTTTCAACTCTTTTGGAGCCTGGACCCACTCATGTATACTTTTTTCTCTCTATTTGAAATCCAAACCTCTAGCCTTATCCATAGAATCTTGTGTTTTGGATCCTGCAGTTCCTTCGAGATTCATGGATAGGCCATATTTCTGAGTAAACCTTTTCGACTGTGTCCACAAAAATGTTTGCATACCATAGGGACAGCCAGCTGCTACCAAGAACCATTAAGGGAAGATGGGCAGAGGCGAATATTCGCCTTGATTCCAAGTACTGTGTGGAAGTTATTTAGTTAAAAGCCATATGTTTTTATCACACTCCTCAGCAGCAAACTTTGGAAAATGACCAAATGAGCGGTGTCCAAAGGGTAAAATCCCAATATATAATCCTAGAATAAGAATAGTACATATTGATATGACATTCTGAAGCTGGTAAATCATTTTGTTCACAACAGCCTTGTGGGATAAGTAGTGAAAGTATAGTCTTCCTTTACAGATGAAGAAAGTGTTGAGGGATTTTGACTTGCCCATGATGATATACATGTTACACGTAACTATGTATATAGATAGATAGTGTGAGACAAGTGTCCTTGGCCAGGCCCATAGTTCTGTCCACTAGGTCTCTCAAGAGCCCAGCTCTGTCAGCCCTCAGGCCTTTGGCCACCGGCATAGACCATCTCTATGCCAAGATTCCTGCTCGCACCTGGCTGACACAGAGTCACAGGACATAGAGCTGGAAAGGGGTCTCTAAAGGTCACCCTAGTGTTCAGCCAACTCATTTGGTAGAGGAGGAAACTGAGGCCCAAGAGGGAAAATGATTTAGTCAAAGTCACATGGAGTCAGAGATATAACCAGGGCTGGCACCCAAGTCTCCTTATGCCAATGCTAGTGTTGTTTCTAACACATTCTGCTGAAGAGACTGGTTTTTTCCCAGGCAGGAAGTTAAAAAGAAATTACCAAAGCATACTTACTGCCTCTGCTTTCTCAGAAGTATCTGCATTTTCTAGTGCCTCAACTTAGCTTTCTTCCTATTCCATGTTCTGGGGTCTTGGCCTCACTCTGAACTTGTTTTGACGGCTTAGTTTCACAACCTGCCTCACTTGTGTTTATAAAGCATCTGCTTGATTCCAAACCATTGCAGATCTCTGGATCTTGACCTTTTAGCCTGGTTCCAGCCCCCAGATCTCATTTATTCCTTAACAATACCCCTATCCTCTTCTCTACCTGTCCCTGTGCGCTCAGGCCAGCAAATACTCATTCAGTGATACGTGGTGGGACAGGGAGATGCGTGCATGACACACAGCCCCTGCCTTCAAGAATTTAATAATTTAGTGGGAGAGAAGGCATGGATGCCTCAGTATAGGGCTAAATAGACTACAGTTTTAGATTGCGCAAACGTAGAAAGGGGTACAAAGTGCCGCAGTGGGCTGCAGGTGAGGGTGAGAGGCAGTCAAAGAAGGCCTGCTTTAAGGAAGAAATACTCTTTGAGCAGGGCCTTCCGGGCCTTGAGGAATCACTCGACCAACATAGGGCATTCCAGGCAGAGAGACCAAAACAGCCTAAGTCAAGGTGCAGAAGTGGGAAAGTGTAGGAAGTGCTTTGGCCTGCCCCTGCCTTCATTCCTCCAGCCTTCAGTGATCTCCCCTGTACTGCAACACTCCCCTACCCCCAATACACAGGTCCCTACTGGTTGGAAGCACAGAGAGACTACTTGCGTTAGGGCTGAGCCCACCTTGGGAGGAAGGGGCACAATCCAGGACAGAAATCTTTGCAAGGTGGAGGAGTTGGTGAAAAATAGACTTGAGGCCTAGAATTCCTTTGCACTGTAAGGCCAGGGAGCATGTGTTGTCTAACTCTGCCACACACACCCCTCTTCCCCCATCCCCCAATCAAATTGACATTGGGTCTGAGGCATGGTATGTGATGGATGAGTGAATGAACAAATGAGAATACTATCATGCTTTCTGCGTCTCAGAGAGTCCATGTAATGAGCCTAGAAAGGGAAGTAAGGCAAAGTTTTAAAAAGAAGAAAAAAAATAGCTCTCCATTTTACAGATGGAGAAGATAAAGCCCAGAAAGGGGAAGTCACTTGCTTAGCCAATTGGTAGCCGACCTGAGACTGCATTAGAATACCTGCCTCTCGCCTCCCAGTCCAGAGTGCTCTCTAGACCAGCGCTTCTTAAACTGTGGGTTGCGACCACATAAGAAGTGCTGAGCATGGGGCAGCTAGGTAGTGCAGTGGATAGAGCTCTGGTCTTGGAGTCAGGAGATTCTGAGTTCAAATGCGGCCTCAGACACTTGATACTTACTATCTGTGTGACCCTAGGCAAGTCACTTGACCCTGATTGCCTCACCAAAAAAGCAAAAACAAAAAAAGAAGAAGTGCTGAGGGGTCATGAGTGGAAAAAGGTTAAGAAGCCCTGCTCCAGACTGTCCCATACTGCTGCTGTTGTAGGGACATAGGCCCAAGTTGGTCAAGAGCTTTTGTCCTCACTCTGTGCCTCATTTCCCTACTTGGATACAGTGCTTGCTGCAACTTACTTTAAAGGCAGATGACGCAAATTGGAGCCCCTTATAAAAGCTCGTGCCTGTTGCCGCTCCCATGGCCTAGACCATTGGTTCTGAGAAAAGGTTTTGACCTTGATAGTTATCCTCCCCAACAAGAAGAGCAGTCCTTGGACTTGTGTATGTATGTCTAATTTGCCTCCTCAGAGTGACATGGGCAGGGGGCGAATTGGGGAGAGACTTCGTCATTATAAAGCCTATTAAAACAAGGCACCTCTTGGAATTCAGCTTACTGGTCAGTCTACCTGCCTGCTGTGGCCTCCCCCCCAGCCCTTCCCCTGAGGTCCAGGGACGGAAGCTTTTATTTTTCCCCTACACCAGAGAATTCCCCTTTGCCCAGCAGTGTTCACTGAAGCACAGAAGCCCCCTGAGACAACATGAAATACAACCTCTCCCTAAGTAGGCACAAATCCCTAACAAGTCTCTCTCTAGCCTCCAGTGGAAGACTTCTGAAGTTGGGGAACTCACTGTTTTTAGGAAGTGTTTCCTTACGTCAGACTAAAAGTGTCTCCATTGTTCCAGATTCTGTCCTGTAGGTCCAGAACAAGGTTAATTGCACTTGAATGTGACAGGCCTTCAGATCCTGGAACATCCTTGGATTATACTTAATCGTGTGTATGTTGTAGCTCTTCAGTGGTGTGGAAACCCTTGAGGGCCTTCTTGTCTGGATCCCTTGTGCCTAGGCAGTGCCTGAACCACAGCAGACACAGTAGAAATGTTTGTTGAATTGACCTGATCACCTGCCCCTTCTTGCCCCCCCCCCCCGCAAAATCTTTAGTTCTTCAGGCTCTACATCCCCATTCTGCCAGCCCATCACCATCCTGGTGACCCTCCAGGTTGGCCCTGTCCTTCTTAACATATGGTACCCAAAATACTTGCCCCACTTCTGTAGCTTTGAGCATGAATAGTGCGCTTTTCTCAGTAGCTCAGGCAGCTTGGCAGTGCACATATCATAGTTTGCATTTTACATATTCTAACTGATAAGTTCCATGCCTTGGTCTAAATTTATAAATTTATATCCATTCACTTTGCCCTGATCAAGCCTATTATTATTTGAATAAGCCTCATTTTGGGGTTGGTGGTTTTTTGGTGGGGAGTTCTGTTTTTATTCTGTTCATTGTTGTCAGGAGCTGCCTGTTTCCTCTCCCTTCCTCCTGCTACCCCCCACCCCCACCCCCAGACATGTGCATGCTCGAGTACACACACTCTCACTCTCTCTGTCTCTGGGTCTCCCAACACCTTCTGGGTGGTTCCGAGAGCTACCTCTGCTAGCGCAGCAAGACGTGTACAGGAGCTCTGTCTGGCTCCTCAGCTCTTGTCTCTTTCCTAAGTTCCTGGAGCCTCACTGACTACATTGTCAGTGTTGGTGTCTCTGGCCCATTAATGAATGCTCTTTCTTCACCTTGAGCCTGTAGCCTAGCATTGATGGTCCCCCTCGCTTTTTCCAGTAGTCTATCTGGGCCGCTCCTGGACAGGCGCTTGGATCCCACTGTGTCTAGCCCTCATCAGCATAAATACAACCTGAGTATAAGTCTCACTTTTCCTTCAGTTCATGCTTTGGACCAACCCTTAGTGCAGCATGTAATTGGTGTTAATGTTCAGTGTAGCCCTCCTTAATCAATTCAGCAAAAATGTATTCACTGAACAGAAAGCCCTATACTTGGTGTGAAGTGAAGATGAAAAGCCACATAATGTCTTGCCATCAGAGTTTAGAGTTGAACAGGAGGGATAGGCTATGGATGTAAGTAAGGATTACAGGCTAAAATGTGACCCAGTTGAAGGAGGGAGAAGTTTCATGGAGAAGGTGGCCCCTGGACTGGGCCTTCCAAAGGAAGGAAGGACTTCATCAGATGGAAGTGGGGAGGATGGAGCACGAGCAGTGGTCTAGTGCAGGGAGAAGGCAGGCCAGGCTTATCAGAGGAGAAACTATGTGAAGGGGAGGGGAGTTTTGAGTGTAGGTAGAATTTTCCTTTCCAAGAATTGTACTTTTGGGCTTGCATGGGCTGATGCAAAGTGAAATGTACTTTGTACAAAGTAACAGCGATATTGTAAGATGATTGGCTGTAAATGACTTAGGTATTCTCAGCAATATAACAATCCAAGACAGCTCTGAAGGACTGATGGTGTCTGAATACGGATTGAAACATGCTTCTTTTTTTTTTTTTTTTACTCTTTTTTTTTTTTGGTCTGTTTTCTTTCACGATGTGAGCATTATAGATGCGTTTTGCATGACTGCACATGTATAACCTATAGCAAATTGCTTGCCTTCTCAATGAGGAGGAGTGAGGAGGAAGGGAGGGAGAGAATTTGGTTCTCAGAGTTTTAAAAATGAATGTTAAAAATTGTTTTTACGTGTAACTGGGGAAAAATAAAATATCAAATTTTAAAAAACCAAAGAGATGTCCTTTGGAGGGGAGGAAAGCAGCTCCAATTGGGGATAAATTCAGTTTGGACCAGTTCCGTAGTTTCTTCTCCCTGGGGTGTTTCCACTCCCTAACCATCCCCAGATGAGCTGCCTAGTCGGGCATATGCTGGGCTGGAGAAGGGGCTTGCTTGCTGGCATTTGGGGTAGAGAAGGGTAATCGATAATCATAGGAACGGGTTCCCATTTTTCTTTCACTTTACAATTTACAAAGCACTTTCCTACAAAAGCTTAGGGAAGGTGTTTCAAAGTAGGTGATATTATTCCCATTTTATGAATTAAAAAAAAAACTGAGACCCGAGAAGGGAGGTTTCTTGTCAGTGTCTTAGGGCTTAGGTAAGAGGTTTAGCCTCTGACATCCTTCCAGTCCTGTTCCAGGAGCTGTGTCCATGGAGGATGTCTTGTGTTGAGGGTAGGAAGGTAGAACCCTAGAAAATGTTCCCAGGAAGGTGGGGGGAAGTTCCAAGACCAAAGGGCTGTCCTGTGGGGGCAGAGGTGTTCCAAGGGGGGTGATTGTGTTTCACACTAGAAGGGTTCCAGCAGCAGTGAGGAGGAAGGCCTTCTCAGCTTGGCCTCCTGCTCTGTCCCATCCCTTAAACTACAGTCAGAGCCCGGCATGGCACAGGGAGAGAACACAGTTTGAAGTCAGAACGTTGGGGCTCAAATTCTAGCTCTGCGACTTATTAAATGGGACAAGTCTTATTCACCCTCTGAGCTTATTTTATCCTTTGTACAATGAGGAGGGAGTAGTTCATTTTTTTAAAAATTTATTTACTTTTTGTTAGGGTAATTTTCTCATGGGAGGTCTAGCTTCTCTCAGGAGAAGCTGAGGGTCACAACCTGTTGCGTGGCAAAAACAAGGAAGTCTCACAAGACCTCTCCTTTGCTGACGCGCAGCTCCCACGGTTGGCTCCGCTTTCCTCTCATTGGGAGAAAAGTCCTACTCATACCCCTGATACGAGGGCTGCAGGTGTCCAGCAGACTTGGTGATTGGCTATCACGTGGAGATCATGCTTTGATCAGGTGTTACTGAGGATATAAAAGAAAGCTACTAGCACTGAATAAACGGAGCTTCTGCCATCTTGCTATCTCCTGCCTCTTCAATGCGCCTCCGGGTTAAGAGTATTGAGCTGGTCTCATGTTCACCACTGCAGCGGCCGCATCACTTTTAGTTTTCAACATTCACTTCCATAAACTTTTGAGTTTTAAATTTCCTCCCCTTCCCTCCCCTCCCCCCTCCCCAAGAAGGCATGCAATCTGATATAGGCTCTACTTATACATTCGTATTAAACATTTTCACATTGGTCATGTTGTAAAGAATTAGAACCAATAGGAGGAACCATGAGAAAGAAGAAACAGAACAAAACAGAAGGAAAAAAAGAGCAAATAGTATGCTTCCATCTGCATTCAGACTCCAAAGTTCCTTTTCTGGATGTGGATAGCATTCTCCATCATGAGTCTTTTGGAGTTGTCTTAGATCCTTGCACTGCTGAGAAGGGCTAAGTCTGTCAAAGCTGGTCATCGCACAATGCGGCTGTTACTGTGTATAGCATTCTCCTGGTAAGCATCTTACATATAAGGCAGAAAGCAGCGAGTGAACATTGTTCTTCTTTCTCTTCATAAGAAGGCAGTGGCAGGAGGGATTGGTGGTTTGTGCCAGGCCTGGAAAATGGCTTTGATTTTCAACTGAACATGTGGATGAAAACTGAGTCCAGATTGTTCCTGAGTGTCTCGAGCTGAACGGTTCCTGCCAACAGTGTGTTTACAGCCCCTTTCTTTCTCTCTTTCTGCAGGAAAGAATCTATATACAAATGAATACGTAGCTATCAAATTGGTAAGTGCTACTCCCTGGCTTCCCTAAACCCCACTTTTCTCATGGCAACTTTAATTGTTTTTTTCTAGCCCGGGTCCTGCAGCCCTGCTGGCTTTCCACCCCAAACCCTTCCCCCAGCCTTGAACTACAGAGACTACTTTAATTTGCTAAATCCCAACCTTACCTAGTTTTCATTCAATTCAGCCAGCCCCATGGTGGGAGAGAGGGAATAAAAGAAATCTCAGAAAGGGGCTAACAGTCCAGCTCAGCTATTACCCAACAGACAGGGCAGGTTTGTCAGCACCAAGATGAGGACAGAGCACATCAAGAAAGTGCTTGACCAGTCGAGGAAGGCCCCTGGAATAGGTGGGACTAGAGCTGCTGAACCAATACAGCAAAGCCTTTCCTGAATTGTACCTGAGCTGGAATAATCGATCATTGGTCTGGCTTAGGGGAGAGTGGGACCAGTGCTTCTCAGGCAATGGTCAGCTCACCCCAGTATGCCATGACCTAGGAGACCCAGGTCTCCCTGCCCGCTGCAGGCCTGGCTAGTTGAGCAGCCTACAAGCTGGCTTCCTGGAGCTGCTCCATATACCCCCTTAGCAGAGCCTGCCACGCCAGGGGCTCGGTCTCAGCCTCAGCCTGCACTGCACCGACCAGGCCTTGGTGTGGGGCCAGAGAGACAGGATGAAACAACATTGGACGCCCTGGGTTCAGATCCTGCCTCGGTTGTTTACTCTGGCCTTGGGCTGTAATTTCCTCCTCTATATATGAAAGGGGTTTAAGGAGTTGGGACTAGATGATCTCTAAGGGCTCTTCCAGTTTTAAATCATCCCACATCTCTGACTTTTGCCCCACTAGACTCCTGGTTTTAATCTAGGGGAGAGAGAAATAGACTATCTTCCTCCAGTGGAGGCCTTTTCTCTTCCCTAAAGTCAGGGTCCAAGTGGGACAAGGGACTGATTTTAGAGGTGTGCAGAAGGCCTTAGCCACATTTATTTTCCAATTGGGAAAAGGGAAAACATAAATAGCATTTTTCTCAGGCCCACATTGCTTCATATACACTCTTTCTAGCATGGGGACTTTGAGCTACACACCTCCAGCCTTAGAGACAGGCTACACTGCTTCACCTAGGCCTTTTTGTGACCCATACCACACATGGTCAGGGTTTGGGTTCATGTTGGGGCTTACAGAATGAAACCCATGATTCACACAGGAACCATGCATCTGCAACCATGACTTCCTGGGGATTTTTGGCACGGAACTATAGAATATCAGACTTGGAAGAGACTAGAGAACATGGAATGTCAGAGCTAAAGGAGACCTCAGAACACAGAACATCTGAGATGGAAAGCACCATAGGCTAGAGAATCATAGAATCTTAGAGCCAAGATCTTAGAGCTCATCTAGTTCAACACCCTTATTCTACAGATAGGGAAACTGAGGTCCAAAGAGGAAGAGGAACTTGCCGAAGGTCACACTGTAATTCAGTGGCAGAGCCAGGCCTAGAACTCAGATCTCTGGTCTCTTGCACCTTTACCCATGGTGGCAGGTGGGGACAATTTTATCTCAGATGGATCTGAGAAATGAGTTTACATTAATGCTTAGTGGCCTGCACCAATAGGACCAAGGCCATGGGTTCCATCTTCATGTAACTCAGTTGGTTCTGCTCCATTTCCTTGGCACGTCTTGGACTATTGGTCCAAGGCAGCAGCCAGGCAGGGCCCGTCAGCCCTGCTCGAGATGCCAGCAGGGCCCGGGCCATACCAAAGCTGCTCTCTTTTTTCCCTCCATTGGATTCTCCCCATCTGTTCCTTTTTATGAGAGTCCAGTGACAGATTCCTGGTGATGGCGGCCTTGTTGTCATTCTGAGCTGGGCAGAGGAATCCTCCTTGGAGGAGATGCAACCCATCCCCTGGACCAGTCTGTATCATTAACTGTGGCCTCTGCCTCTTGTTCTCTCTCTCCATCTCTCCCTCCCTGCCCTCTGAAGGAACCTATAAAGTCCAGAGCCCCACAGCTGCATTTGGAGTACCGGTTTTACAAACAGCTCGGCAGTTCAGGTAAGGAGATGTGCCCTGGGTCGGGGGTCACCTCACAGGAGCCAGGGGAGGAAGTGTCAGGGTTGAAGAAACATTATTCTAGTCTGAGAGTCAAGACACTCATATTTAAGGCCCATCTCTGCTCTGTGACCTTGGGTGAGTTGCCGCCCTTATCTGGGGCCTCAGTTCTCCCCTTTGTTAAATGAAAGGGTTGGACTCTATGATCTCTAAGATCCTTTTCAGCTCTGACCTTCCATGAGTCAAGGATAGCTTCCCATGTCTTGTTGCCTACCCTTGGCCTGCCGTGGGGACTGAGGCCTAGGGTCACCTCCCCAGACCAGTTTCCAGTTTTTTGACAAGCCAGATACAGGGGTAGGAAAGCATATTCATTCAGTGGAACAAGAGAGACAATATAAGAGCTGTTGCAGTCTGGGCAGTGTGAGATAAATTGGGTGCAGTGCTGAGTGCTGTGGGAGGTCAGAGGAGAGGGGAGCTCTAGGGAATGGGGGGGGTGGAGAGGGCTTCTTCTGTGAGGTGGAGTGTGGGGAAGAGGCCTGGCCACTGCCCAGCTCAGCACACCCTAGGAGCCTGTTGTGGAACCATGCAGCCAGCATAGCCAGGTAGCCGTGCACCCCAGATAGGAGACATCACTCATCAGCAGACAGTGGAGAGAGCCTTGAACTGAGAGTGCGGAGGCCTGGGCTTGAGTCCTCATCCCACCACTGACTTGCAGTGTGACCTTGGGCAAGTCACACGCACACACACACGCACCCTCATTTCTCCCCCAGTCCCTGTTTGGTAACTTATGGGAGACCTAAGACCATCTCTCAGGTGGAATATGAATATGATCAGATAGTGCCACAATGGCAAGGGGAATGGAATCTACACCACTGGGAGGAACTGGGGATGAGAAGACTTGGGCACAAGGATGTGGCGGACAAGCTAGTCTTCACATACAGCCCTGGGAGGGAGGCCCAAGTGACCTACAGAGGCCGCCTGTCTCCCCCAGTGGACTCCGGGGTGGGCTATGGGTAACACAACGGGAATAGGATAGAGAGCTGAAAGGACTGTTAAAGATCATCTGGTCCAACCTCCTCTCTTTAAAGGGACAGTGACTTGCCCAAGGTCACCCAGGTAGCGGACAGTCAAAGCCCAGAGACAGTGTCCTTTCCACTCCCCAGCAGCCTCACTGCACATGTCTTTGCTGCTTTTTCCTACGCTCCTGTCTTCTGCAGAAGGGATTCCTCAGGTTTATTACTTTGGCCCGTGTGGAAAATACAACGCCATGGTGCTGGAGTTGCTGGGACCCAGCCTGGAAGACCTGTTTGATTTGTGCGACAGGACATTCACTCTGAAAACTGTGCTGATGATTGCCATTCAGCTGGTGAGGGCCCAGGGTGATGGGGGTGGTCTGTGGCCTGGGCCTGCTGAGAAGGGGAAAAAAGTGTCTGCAGGGCAGAATGGACAGGGGTCTGTATCTGCCTTTAGGGGCCTGAGGGTTCACAGGAGGTAACAGAGGGAGAGAAGGTGGGCCACTGAGTGCAGTTAGAACAGATAGCCTGGAGAAAGGCAGAGGCAGTGAAGACCCTGAACATGTGTCTGAGACCCCAAACCCAGAGATTCCCGGACCCCCTGGGCCTCACTTCAGGTCCCAGCTCTCTCCTAGTCGGGCTGTGGTTCTGACAGTTCTATAGGGAGGGCAGGGTTGTCTTTTTGGCCGTCACCCTTGAGGTTAAGAGGTCACCCTCAAGAACTTTCATTCTCCTCAGCTACCCATCAGAGAGCGTCCATACATGAATTTACTTCTGAGGGACAGATGAGACCCCCACCCCATCCTGGGCCCAGCCTTGGCCCTCTCCTGCTCCCTTTCCAGTCCAAAGAGGCCCCCCTGTGTTAGTCTGGTCACAGGTATCCCATCTCCAGTTCCATCAAGTGTTTGTTGTCTTTGTCATCTTCTCTTGTCGGAGGAGTGTTCAAGTAGGTGAGAGGCAGGGTTCACCCTGGGCCTCCTGAGTTCCAGGCCCAGAGACAGACACAGGGCGAGAATAGACATGGAGTTCAGCGGGGAAAGGGCTAAGAAGGGAGAGCAGAGCGGCGGGGGACAGCCAAGAACATAGAGCGGGCGGTGGGCCGGGCACTGAATAGGCCTGGCTGTGGGATCTCCACGTACTCCACACTCCCTAGATCACACGGATGGAATACGTCCACACCAAGAGCCTGATATACCGTGACGTGAAGCCGGAGAACTTCTTGGTGGGCCGGCCGGGGAGCAAGCGTCAACACACCATCCACATCATCGACTTTGGCCTGGCCAAGGAGTACATCGACCCTGAGACCAAAAAGCACATCCCCTACCGCGAGCACAAGAGCCTGACGGGCACGGCGCGCTACATGAGCATCAACACACACCTGGGGAAAGGTACCCACCAGTGGGGCCCTGGGAAGGAGGGAGGAGCTTCAAGGCACAGTGTCCCAGAGGCTGGGGCCGGCCCAGGTTCTTCTGGCTGGCGGCTTGCTGACCCCCTCACACACAGCCCATGAAGCGGTAGAGAACCCAGCATTGCAGAGAAGGGAAGGAGGGAGTAAGTGTGCATGTGCGTGCGTGTGGGCCGAGCATGGGCAGGCTAAGTGTGCGGGGAAGGGTGGAAGTGAGCCCTTCCCCAGGAAGGAGACCTGCCCGTACTGGGAGCACACTTAGATGAGGGGGTCAGTCCAGGAATGTTTGATTTTCACTGAAGTGGAGGCGTGCTGTTCAAAGAGAACAGAATGAGAAGGAGTTTCAGTGCAAGAACAGGGGCCGTTCAATTTGGTTTCCTAGAAAGCCCCACCCGGCCTGTCAGAGAGCCTGACACCCTGGGGTCGCATCCCCCCTAGGCGAGGCCTAGGAGAGTGTGCATGTGTTCATATGAGGGGCTGAGCTGGCCTGGGAGGGAGAGAGAAGAGGGGGCGGGAACCCAGCCTGGCAGAGAGTGACCATCCCTTCCTGTGGTGCCCGCGCATGGCAGGGCTTGGTCGTCCCTTTGAAGTCCAGCAGCCCCGAGCGTCTCTAGGCCTGTCTCCAGTGTCTTGTCGGGGTGGGAGTCCTCATTTCAGGCAGAAGAACTGTGTCTCCCTCTTGGGGCTGGGCTTCCTTCCTTCAGCAGAGATTCTGTGCCTGCGCTGGGAAGGGCTCGCTCGCTGCTTGCGCTGGTGACGGCAGTACAAAGTTTAGACAGGTCTGATGCTTCCCTTGCTGAGCTCACAGTCCAGTTAGATCGGACGCCAGTATAGGCGAGCAGGCAGCGTCACTGACAAGTGTATTAGAGAGGGCGCTGATCCCGGGGCCTCCACAGGCGCGTAGTAGGTAGACATTGTGACGTGCTTCCATGTGCTTCTTCTGCAGAGCAGAGTCGGCGGGATGACCTGGAAGCCTTAGGCCACATGTTCATGTACTTTCTCCGTGGGAGCCTTCCCTGGCAAGGTCTTAAGGTAAATAGTGCCCAGTGGCTGCAGGGCTGAGGATCTCTTAAGCAGATTGCTCACTCTCGCTAACTCTGGCCCTGTGGTGTTTCACATTTTGGTCTGAAGGAGAGCTAACTGTAGCATACATGCCCTGGTTTATTTTTGCATCATTTGAATTAAATAGTTTCTATTGTGTGTGCTCAGGGCATTTGGAGACACCTGAATTCTGTATCTCATCTGTCTGTCTTGGCCCATTCCAGAACCCACTTTATCATCTCACCTTTTCCACACAAGCCCCCCGAAGGTCAGAGACAAGCTGGGATGGTGCTTTCCCCTTTATAGACCCCAGCGGAGAGAGCAAATTACCAAAAGAACCAAGCCTGGGCTGCCCCACACCCAGCCCTTTACACTAGAAGACCACAGTCAGATTGCCTACTTTAGCCCAAAGCCTGGTATGTGGCAGGCCTGTCTCCTGCAGCCTTTCACTTGAGAATTCAGGAACAGATGACAGCCAGGACCTCTGGGGTCAGACTCAGGCTCCCCCCTTCACTGACAGTGTAGGGATGGTGCCCAGGGGATGTTTTACAAGAGAGTAGCCACAGGGACATGTGTATGCATGATGCTGCCATTGTGGGCCATCTCAAGTGGGTCTGACAGTGCAGCAGGCACCCACTAAGAAGGCTGCCTGGCCCTGGAAAGGGGCAGCTGGGGGCAGCTCCTCCTCAGCCTTAGAAACCAACAGCACTTCAGTCCAAGCAGCCTCGGATGGAAGAATCCGCTGGCTTTTGCTCAGCTGACCTAGCCTCAGCGCAGGGCTCAATGTGGACAGCACCACCAAGCTTGGGCCCAGCTGGGGTTTTCTCCTCTAGGCAGACACCCTGAAAGAACGGTATCAGAAGATCGGGGACACCAAGAGAGCGACGCCAGTTGAGGTCCTCTGTGAGAACTTCCCAGGTAAGTGAACCTTCCTCCCTTCAGCCACGTGGGATCACAGACAGCCTCTACCCCTGCAGTGATGCCTCTCGTGGTCTTTCCTGGGCTTGTGGGGAGGCTCTCTGTCCTCCAGGCCACACGAGAGGTGGCAGGAAAAACCCAGATTGCCCCACTGGGTGCTCCAGAGTCTCCTTCATCAGAGCCACCCTCCTGGCTGGGACCGCCATCACCTTCAGGAGAGGCCCCTGTGACTAGGGCAGCCACCTTGGATAGTTGAAGCCTCAGATGTTGAGCAGGTGTTGCTCCCAGGCCCTGATCTGAGCAGGTAGAAAGTCCTGCCAGCCTCTATCAGAGTGAGTCTAATGAAGGAGACACAGCCCTGGCCTCTGTACCCCAAAGAGCCAACTTATAGAAAGCACCTGTACAGAGGGCAGGCTCCTACACGGCATCCCCCTCCCCTCGTATCTCTGCAGAGGAGATGGCCACTTACCTGCGCTATGTGCGGCGTCTGGATTTCTTTGAGAAACCTGACTATGACTATCTGCGGAAACTCTTCACGGACCTGTTTGACCGCCATGGATTCGTGTTTGATTATGAATATGACTGGGCTGGAAAACCCCTGGTAGGACACCACCCCACCCCCCAGCCCAGAGGCCTGCACCGCTTCAGCTTCTGACTGGGGGCTGAAGGGACCCCCTGGGGGAGCTGCCCGCCTTCCTGCCCTGTCACAGTGGGGAGGTGGATCCTATACATGGGGGCCCACAACCCCTGACCTTCCTTTGTTCTGCCTTCCAGCCAACCCCGATTGGCACCATCCACAGTGATGTCCCCGTCCAGCCAGTGAACCGGGATAAGGCTCAGTCCCACACCAAACACCAGGTAAGGGAGTGCTCAGGGGGATCGACACACGTCTCCGAGCCCTTCTTGAAGGCCGATTAAAAGCTCATTCCTTAAGCACCTGCTTTGTACAGGGCTTTGTGCTAGTAGGCGCTGGGGACATGGAGACAAGGCCCGTCTGTGCATAAACACAGATAAGCAGACTACCGAGTCTGAGGGGATGGGGCGAAGGAAAACACCTGAGCTCTGTGGTGGGAAAATGAGAGGCTGGAGACCTCTTAGCGCCTGCACAGATAACACAGCGGTGGGAGACAGAGGCCACAGTCAGGGAACCGCTCATTTAGTGGCAGTGGCCAGGCTGTGATATAGCAGGAAAGGTTGTTGGAGCCAGACTCTGGGGAGTCTTAGGACTTGGCCTTTTATCCCAGTGGCAGAGTGCATGGTCACCCAGGTGAACTGGGAAGGTGATTTTGGCAGCTCTGTGAAAGTTAGCTTGGGGAGGAAGGCAGGAGGAGAGAGCCAGCCAAGAGGTGATGACGACCTGCTCCAGGCTCCTGGCGGGGGAGAAGAGCTGCTGTGCACGGAGAAGGGCCCAGATCAGCAGCTCCTTGTAGGAGGGCAGGGTCACAGACGATGCTGAGACTCTGAGCTGGCGTGATGGAGAACGTGGCCCCGCGCCCCTTACTCCGTACCTGATTCCCTTCCTGGCATGGGACAGGGAACTCTGGGCTTGAAGTCAGGGAAACCCGAATTCAAATCCTGACTCACGCTTACTAGCTCTGTGACCCTGTGCAAGTCATTGAAGTTCTTTGTGCCTCGGGCAGCTTGAACCCTAGAGTTCATCTGCTGAGCTCCTTGGGGGGTGGCATCTGCACTGAGAGAGGGGCTTGTAACATCAGGAGCATCCCACAATGATGAAATAACCTCCCTCAAATTCTCCCAGGGATGAGGGGGACAGGCAGGGCGGGCGCTGAGGGAGCCCCCAGGCCCCCCACCTACCCCCCCAGGCTCCCCCCGCCCCAGCTCCGCTCCCTAAGTTGTTGTGCATGTCTCTCGCATTCACTGTCCACCCTTCCCTCTCGCTTTCCGCAGGTGATGAGCTCCACCAACGGTGAACTAAACACCGATGACCCGACGGCCGGCCACTCCAACGCCCCCATCACGGCCCCTGCAGAAGTGGAGGTGGCTGATGAAACAAAGTAAGCCGCCCGGGCCCTGGCAGCAGGTGTTCATTCCCCGCCCGCTCCGGGCCAGGACACAGTCTCCACCCTCAAGGCCCTTACCTCTGTGGGGGAGTGTGCCAGGCACCGCCCCCTGGGAACTTCCAGTCTAGTGGGGGAGGTGGTGCACACACAGAGCCTGCATCTGCCCCAGAGGGGAAGGTAGCAGCACTGGGCGGGGGGGGGGGGGGGGGGGGGGGGGCCACAGGGGATGGGGGGCGTGCCGGGGGACGGGAGAAGTGCGAGAGGCCTTTCTGTGTGATCTAAGGTCGTGAGGAGGGGAGGGACACGGTCAGACCTGGGATGTAGTGAGACCC
Organism: Vombatus ursinus; assembly: GCF_900497805.2. NCBI lineage: Eukaryota > Metazoa > Chordata > Mammalia > Diprotodontia > Vombatidae > Vombatus > Vombatus ursinus. The sequence continues at coordinate 14,350 of NW_020947677.1, read as the reverse complement.
CTCTGGCAGCCGAGGGGCTGGTGGACCAAAGAGCAGAGAGACCAACCAGCAGGCTGCTGCAAGAGTCCAGGGGTGCAGTCACGACCCCCAGCGTGGTGGCAGCGTTGATGTACAGATCTAGGAAGTAGAGAATGAATATGTATTGTGTCAGAATGTACAAAGAAGGCAGCATAAGAGGATTCCCTGAGGTGGCAGCAGGGAGAAGAGGGTGTTCTGCCCAAGGGACAGACACACAGCACACACCGACAGAGTTTCCCAAAAGGAAAGAGCAGAGAGAAGGCTGGCTTGTCTGCACCGCAGAGGGCGGCGTTGGGACGTATGTAGAGAGCTAGGCTGGGATCCAGGGGTAAGCAGTAGGGAGCCGTGGCAGGTTGATGAGCTGGAGTAACACTGCAGTCACACTTGGGCCAGCGTCTGGAGGGTGTGTTGGGAGAAGGCAGAGCCTGTTGGAAGAGATTTCAGGATTCTGAGCAAAGGAGAGGACGGTAGTGGGGTGAGGAGGGAGAAGGGTGGGGGGAGAGCTGGCTATCACTGGACTCATAGGACATGGAGTAAGAGCGCGCACCAAGGTTACGGACCTGGGATGCTCAAAAACGTCAGTGGTGTTTGCGGGATTAGGGATGCTGGGAAGGCGGGGGGGGGTTCAGGGGTGGAAAGGGGAGCTTCGTTTCTCTCTGGGACATCCAATTTGAAATGCTTTCTAGGCAGGTGGGGACATGGGATTAGACGTTCAGGACAGGGACTGGGGCTCGAGCTAGACCTAGCAGAAATCTGCAGAGACATGGGAGCTGATGAGGGCACCAGTAATTTATTCAGTGCCTGCTGTGAGCCAAGCACCTTGAGCCCCACAGCCACCCTGGGAGTGGGAGTCATTATGTTCCCCATTTGACAGATGGGGTGACTGAGGCAAACAGAGGTCAAGTGGCTTGTCCAAGGTCACGTCGAATTTGAACTTGGGTCTTTCAGACTCCAAGGCCAGCAGTTCTGTCTACCAGTTGAGAGAGAGTGTGTAGAGAAAAAAGGGAAGAGGGTCCAGGATATGGTGTGGATGATGCATCACTCTGACTGGGAGGAGGGGGGCCAAGAGACCAGTGTCGTGGAACCCCAAGTGTAGAGGACAGTGTGGGGCTGAATTGGTTAATTCCTGGGTCAGGGGACAAGGGGAGAGGGCAGACGGCATCAGAGGCCTGGAGATCTGCCGGGGGAGCGCGGAGAGACAGGCCCCCTGTGGGTGGGGCCTAGGTGAGGTGGAGGAGCCCCGGGGGAGATAGGCCTTGGCCAGGTAGAGGTAGCGCCGGGAGGGGAGCGGGGCATGTCCGCCCCGTCTCAGGATGGCGGCCATGACCGGCGCCCCCCCCATCTGCTTCGCCCCCCAGGTGCTGCTGTTTCTTCAAGAGGAGGAAGAGGAAATCCACTCAGCGGCACAAGTGAGCCTCTGGGGCCCAGGCGGACCGGACCCACCGCAGCCCTGTCGCCTCCACCCTTTCTGGCCCCAGAGATGGCAGGCGGCCCCTGCCTGTGGCCCTGCCTCCTGCAGCCAGGGCAGGGGCGGCCAGGAGAAAGGCCAGGAACAGAGAAGCCGGGGGAGGAAGGGGGGCCACTAGCCCCGGCCCCCGCCCCCCTGGGCCCAGGGGTCACCTACTCCAAGCAAGACTTTGGCAGAAATTCCTGCATCTGTGTCTCGTCCAGTCCACCTTGAGAGCGCTAACTATTTAAAAACCACACACCGAGGAACCGAAGCCTGCCAAGAAAGCACTTCCCCCTGCCCCACCTCTCCCTTCACCCTTCAGTTTGAGGTTGGGCTTGCGCGCATCAGGGATTGACCCCTGCAGACTCTGCGTCTCCGCCTGCGCGCTTAGGCCTAAGGTGAAGCCTGGGAGGCCCTGGCGCCTCGTGGTCCTCAGTTTGACCTTCACCACTTAGTGTTATAAAATCCAGCCTTTTTCTCTTCCTCTTTCAGAAAGGCCATTCTGTCCCGGTGTGGGGAGGAGGGAGTTGAGGAGGCGCCCACTCCCCTGCCCTCGTGTGTCGTCTTTGGGGTCCGGGCTATGCCTTGTTACCCGTGCACTTTGATCATCCGGGGGTTCTGGGGGGGCAGAAGCTAAGAGAAAGATGAGGGAGGTGGAACTAGATGGCCCCCAGCCCCAGGCAGAGGGGGCCGGGGGAGGCTGGAGCCAAAGGGAAAGGGAAAGCTAGTCCCCACAGCTGGGAAAGTAGACACCACCCCAAGGTCTCACCCAACGTGCAGGGCAGTTCAGGCTGCTCTGCATGTTCTCTCTTCCACCCCCACCTCACCCTAATCGGAGCCAAAAATGCTGCACCAAAGCCCTGGGGAATTTGGGTCTCCCCTGGAAGGGCAGGGTGGGGACCCGGGGGCAGGGCTGCCTGCAGCAGCCAAATCCCCTCACACGGCCCCACCCACCTCGGGGAAAGGCGAGCTCAGCCGGCCGTACCCCATGACGGTGGCGCGGCCTGGCGAGCAGCCCAGAGAGGTCTACCGCGGGTACGTGGGCCCTCTTTGGTGGCCCTGGGACGAGGCATAGGGCTTCAAACACCCTTGCCCTCAGTGCTGTCCCAAACCCTGATCCTCCCCCCCCCCCCCATCAATTTTTCTGCTCACCGAAGGCTGTCCAGAGACTCCCAGTCAGCCTGTCTCCTCTTCCTCCCCCCACCCCCGCCAGCGTCCAGGGGACAGCAGCTCCTCGAACACCCCATCCATCCCCCAAGGTTGTTCTCTAAGAGCCGATGACGCGCACTGGGCATCTCCCCTTCTCCCCAGCCAGCGCCAAGGACGACAAAACGCCTTAAGACCCCGGCACCCCTGGAGAGGGTCCGAGGACGAGTATGTGTGGCAGGGGAGAGGGGTGCATCAGTCACTGGTGGCCACGGCAGACCTAAACACAACAAGCTAAACCCAAGCACCCTTTCACCTCCTCCTCCCCAAAGGAAACGGTCCAGGGGAGCATTGGCCCAGTCTGTACATGAATCTCTGCCTGTCGAGTCTCACTTCTTTTGGTCCATGTGTCTGGCTTGGCTGAAAAGCAGCAGCAAGAGGCTAGAAGACGTATCCCCGTTCCAGACCTGAGTCCCAGCGTCAAGATCGTACCTGCGCAGCTCCGCAGCAGGCGCGCGAGCGTCCATTGTGAGTTTAGTTACTGCTTTACAAAGTGTACAGAAATGGCATTTACATTTCTCTGATGCTTCCTGGAAGCCATAGAATTTAGGGGCTTTTTTAAAAAAAAATAAACAAAAATGAAAAAGAACTCAAGGCCTAGGCCTTTCCTTGCTCGGGCATTCCTGGTGGGGGGAGTTGGAGGTGGGGCATTCAGAGCATCACACTGCATGGAGTTCTTTCTTTGGGACGTAAAACCAAGGTGGGAGGGCTCTTAGAACATAAGATGTCGGAACCAGAAGAAGTCTCCGAGGCCATCTTGTCTGAGAAACCGAGATGTGACTTGCCTTAGGCCACAGAGCAAATTAGTGGCAAAGCTAGGATTCGAATTCACGGCTTAGGACACTGAGCCTCCTCTATTTACCATACCCAGTGCCTTCTTGGAAAAAAAATAAGATTATGCCAAATGCACCATCGTACCAAAGCCACTTTGAACTTGCACACTGCCGATTCAGAACAGCAGTGGGCCTAACAAACTTCACCCAGCCTTGGGAGAGAGGGAGTGGTGCAGGGCACACAGTCTCATTGTGGGGATGCCCACAGCCCCGTGATGTAGGCAGGCCTAGTATTCTCATCCCTACTTTACAGCCACGTGGAGGCCTCGACCTCAGATCTTCCCACTTCTCTCCCAGCCATCTGTCATACGTTAGACAGGAGATCAAATACAAATCCGAGCGCCAACTGGATGGCTCAGGGAGCTCTGGCAAGGCTCTTTTCTCAAGGTGCCGAGATCCTCAAATCCACCTATCGTGGAGGGAAGGACTGTGCCCGTCCTGGCTCCACCCCTGACAGCCGCGGGCTGATTGGGAGCCAGAAGTCACCTCCCCCTCGGCCTGTTTGTACTTGTGAGGAAGCTATTTTGAAAGTGGTAGATCGCTGGAGAAAGGGGCCCTTTATTATTACCATTTCCCATGTGAGCTTTTAGGCCAGCCTCGGTCTCCCTGCCAAGCTCAGGTCTGCCAGCCGTGTTTGGAAAAGGCAGAGAACAAGTTTTTTCACGGAGTATCAGAAATAATGCTCAGGATGAAGACGTGCTCTTATGCCACCAGGAGCCAAGCTCAGACTGCCAGCTACTGTCAAAACTCAGCACTTCCAAATGTGGAAGCACATTCTTTCTATCCGTCTCATTTCTGACTTTTGTCTTTAGTGCCTGGACCACAGAAGGTACTTAAGGATTGCTTGTTGGATGGGATTTGAAAGGCCCTAGTCAGGTGACCGACGCAACATATTAATACAGATGAAGAAAAGGATCTTGAGTGGGTCGTGGGCAGGATCTGGTTCTCTGCAGGTTCCAGGACCCCACCTCATTGCTGGCTCTCCGTCAGGGCCCCAGGTCGGCAAAGGGCTTCAAAGGCTGTAGCCATGATAGGCTTTTAGATTAGCCCTAAACAGACTGCCCTCATGGGAAGGCCTAAGAAAAGCATTGTGCCATGCCAGCCACATTAAGAGTATGCATCAAATAGGAGCGAGCGATGAACACTCCCAAAGTATAGAGGGATAGGGCTGCAGGAAATGTTTGTTAAGTTGAGGAATCTTCTACCTTTTATGACAGGGAGAATTAAGGCTTCCCTTGGAAGAATGAGAGGCTTCTCTTAAAGGATGCAGAGTCAATGGGGAATCCTTACCTCTTTGTCACGTGGTTGTAAGGTGAAAGAACGTGGCAGAAGGACCACGAATCACTTGGAGCTAATCACTGTGGGACTTTCCAGAGGGGAGAGAGGTAGACTCCCCCTTTCATGTGCTCCAAGGAATAATGGATGATCAGGGAAAAAAGAATGGTTGTAGTTGGTAAAAACCAGCATGGAAGCAGGTATTTTGGCTCTGAACAAATGAGAGGGATGCTGTCTCACCACAAGGTGGGTCTTGGATGTGATGGAGGACCTGTTAAGACCTGGCAAACAACTGCTCTCCACTTGTGGCGATTCATGTAGGAGCCAATGTTAACAGCAGAAGGGACCTGCTCCACAAGTAACAAGCTCCCACCGGCCACCCCTTCCAGTCCTAGCTCCACTTTTACTCATACCCCTCCCCCACATCCACAGCCCCTTCCAGACTCTCCTACCACCATCCCTCGAGAATCTCTGGGGTTGATCCACCCTGTATTTCTCACCCAGTCGAGGTTCTGGTAGCTACTATGCACTGACCTCCGGGATGGTCTGTTTGTCTGTCTCCCTCCCTCCCTCCCTCCCTCCCTCCCTCAGCAAGTTCAGTGCCTAGCTCAGTCCTTCTTTAGTACCCAACTCCTGTCATCGTACTAGGGGCCTTCAACATCTTAACATTCCCTCTAATACCCTGCCTTCCCAGTTGCTCAATTTGCTCTTCCCGTGACCCACTTCTTCACCCCAGTCCATCTATACACGGATACAATCATGCCCCTAGTCTCGCCATTGCCCCAGAGCATTCCACTTCCTTTATCCCGATCAGCCCTTTAGCATTTCATCAGCTTTCTTTGGATCTTATCCATCCTCTTAACTGCTGTCTTCATTGTGACCTCCAATCTCTCCACTGTACTTGCTACTCATTTTTTTAAAAAATTTAATATTTTTCCCCAATTACACATAAAAAACCATTTTAAACTTTTTTAGTTTTGAGTTCCAAATTCTCTCCTACCTTCCTTCCCCTCCCCCATTACTGAGAAAGCAAGCAATTTGATAAAGGTTATACTTTGTGGTCGTGCAAAACATTTCCGTATTAGTCACATTGTGAAAGAAAATAAAACCCCAAAAAGCCCCATGAAAAAAAAGGTGACAGTAAGCTTCAGTCTGCATTCAGAGTCTACCAGTTCTTTCTGTGGAGGTGGGTGGCATCTTTTCACCATGGGTCCCTCCGAACTGTCCTGGATCTCTGAACTGCTGCACTCATTACTTCCATCTTGACCTCTTGTTGAGCCAGTTTAACAGTTCAACTCAACCCTCTTCTGAGTCCCTTGCCCCCTTAATGTCAAGCTTGTTAATAAGCTTATTAATGCCTTAGCTTATTCCCGCAAGTCACCCAATAGTTCTCCTGTTTTCACATTTCTAAATGGAGAAGTGGAAAATGCCAAACCATGCTGACTGGGTCCACTGCAAATTCATGTTGTATCTTCTCAACTGGGCCCTTGCTGCAGCAGGGAAGTCCATTTACACCTCCCTAACTGATTGACTCTCCCCCTCCCCTCAGCAAATTTTCCATCTCTTCTTAGGTCTCTTTCGACGTCCAAAGATGCCTCTCCCCACTCTCACCCGAGAAGCTGGCCTCCTGCTTCACTGAAAAAATCGAGGCCATTCCCTGAGAGCTCCCTCTCTCTTCCCTCCTCCACACATCACACAGATGCCGTTTCCTCCCATCTCCCACAGCCCTGTCTCTCACTGACACAAACCCCTCACCCTGCTTGAGTCATTTCCATTCCTTCCCATCTTCTCCAGCAGATTGCTTTCTATTCTATCTTCAGCTTCTTCCTCTCTTCTGGCTGCTTTCCTGACGCCTACAAACATGCCCATTGTCTCTGCCATCCTTAAAAACCCTTCCCTGGCTCTGACCATCCCCTCTGTTGCCTCTCTTTTGCTTCTACTCCCTCACTGGCTTTAATGCTCTCTCTTCTCTCCTGGTTTTTTGTGACACTGTTCTCTTATGTGAGGGTTCTCAATCTCTGCCAGGTCACAGGTCCTGCCCACTAAACGTGGGCTCCAATCTGGCACTCTTCCCTTCTGCCTGTACACTCTTTTACTTGGTGGTGACATCAGCTCCCATGGAGCTGTATAAATGATCCTCAGATTTATCCAGCCCTAAGCTCCAGACTGTCTCCAGCCGCCTACTGTACATCTCCACAGATTATTGGAAAGCTCAATGTGGCCAAAACTGAATTCCCTTCTATTTCTACTCAACCTCTCCCCTTCTCCAAACCTCCCTGTTATTGGAAAGGGCACCGCCATCCAGCCAGCCAGGTCACAACTGAGGTGTTGGTGTCCTCCTTAAACCCTCGCTCTGCCTCCCATCCCCCACCCCCATATCCATCTATGGCCAAGGCCCATCCATTTTACCTTCATGGCATCTCTTGCATACATCATCTTTCTTTCCATGCACATTGCTGCCACCTTGGTTTAAACCCTCATCCCTTCACACTTGAACTACCGCAATAGCCTTCCTTCTGGCAGGTCTCCAGGACCAAATGTAGATTTTTGTTTGGCCCTAAAGCCCTCCACAACCTGGTCCTTCTTAATTTCCCACCCCTAACCCCTCGCCCCCCATGACCCACTGACCTCAGTCTCCTCACTATTCTTTGCACATCTCCACACTCTGTGCCTTTTCAGTTCTCCATGCCTAGAATACTCCCCCTCCTCACCTCTACCTACTGGCTTCCCTTAAATCTCAGCTAAAAATCCCACCTTCATGAAGTCTTTCTGATGGTTTCCCTCCTCAAACCTCCCACCCTGTTAAGATTACTGTGTATTTACAGTGTGTGTGTGTGTGTATCTGTGCACAGAACACATGCACAGGTACCTTGTATATAGATGTTTGCACTACCATCTCCCCATTCGAATGGGAGCCCCTCAGGAGGCAAGGCCTATTTTTTGACTGCTGTATCCCCTGGGATTAGCAAAGGCCTGGCACACAGTAGGCACTCATGTATACACACTTGTTAACTGAGTGATGGTTAGCATTGACAGATCATGAAGTCCTGGCACCAAACTGAAGGCTACACGGCTGTGGGTGGGTTTTCACCCCTGCTGTTCGTGGACAATAGGGGCACTTCTGATGAAAAAGGTAGATGTGGAAGGAGACCATTGTTTAAGGAGTTTGAAAACTGAATCTGGATTTCTAGTCTGTGGCTCAAAATAGGAGCATGATGGATTTGGGGCCTGGGAATGAATGGAATGCAGGCTTCTGAAAAATGTTTATCTGGACTCCTACAGATTGATCAAGAGGCTTTTAAGCACAAAGGGAGAGAAAACTGCCTCCATGCATGCATTTGTGCGTATGTATTTACATGTATACACACATACACTTGCATATGTTTGTCTCTGTGTATAGTCATATACATGATTTATGGTAAATGTACTCTAAACCAGACACCAGAGTGAAGCAGCTACAACAAAGTGAAAACAGCAGAAAACAGATCCAGGCAATAAACATCCAAGAAGGAAGCCAACAGGAAAACCTGGTCTTCGATTCCTCAACACAAATGCACCGAGTACGGTTATGAAAGAGGTGAACAAAGGACTGCACCAAAGGCAGGAAAATTCCACCCTTAGGTATCACTGATACTTTAGGGGATGGGTATCCCTCATGCTAAAAATGTTCCAAGATGGTATTCATGCAGGGTGGTCCCAAGGCAAAGGTCTGAAAGCTGCCCTCTGACCTTCGGTGTGCCCTGTAGGGTGCCCTGAACGTCTGCAAAATCCTTTTTGTTCCACTGAGGCCTCACACCACCAGTGCGGTAAAGTAAGCACTCTAGGCACTGGCCTTATTTTGCAGATAAGGACAACTTGACTTAGGCTGAGGTTCAGTGATTTGCCTAGGATCACACAGCCCGGGGGGGGGGGGGGGGCAGGATTTGAATCCAGGTGTTTTTGGCTGTATGGCCAACATGCTATTATCTACTCTGCCAAGCTGACTCTCAGCTGGAACACGATAGCCAAAGAGAAGGCAGAGTCACGCCAGGAGCGTATCTGGATCATCTCCAGCTCTCTGTCTACAAGATATCTCACAGAAGGAAACCCAACACGTACGGTAGAGAACAGCTGGGTGATCAGCAGAGGTAGAATAGTGGCAATAGTGGGGGGGGGGGGCGGGGAAGACATGGGGTCTGTGTGTGTATGAGACAGGAGTATGCAGGCGTATAATATAAATGCAGACGACTAAAGGATTCATAGGAACCCAGAGGTGATGACAGAAACACAGAGGACTTAAGAATAGCTAGCAAGAGAGGGCAGCTAGGTGGCGTAGTAGACGGAGCTCCGGCCCTGGAGTCAGGAGGACCCGAATTCAAATACGTCCTCAGACACATAACACTCACTAGCTGTGTGTCTCTGGGCAAGTCACTTAACCCCGATTGCCTCACCAAAAAAAAAAAGAAAGAAAAAGAAGAAAGAAATGCCAGGCCTAGTCTGCCATGTGCTCTAGAATCTGGGAGAGTGGACTTCAAAGAATTCAGAATTCTAGAAGGGGAGGGGATTCTAAGAATGTAGTGTTATCAGGAAGTAATACAGTAAGATCCCTCCAAAAAACTACTCCAAACAGATGTAGAAAAGTCACCAGACAGAGGCCTGATGGGAATATCCAGGGGAATTAGGAGCTTGGCACAAGAGATAAAAAACCTTGCCTAAGCAATAAACTCCCTGAAAATTAAGAGACAAGAAATATTAAAACAAAAGTCAAAACACTTAAAAAAAAAAACAGAAGAAAATGTAAGGCATCTCAAAGTAAAGACATGACCTGGAAAACAGATGGAGAATTGAAAAATTAGGACTCATTGAACTACAGGAAAGCCATGGCCAAAACAAGAGCCTAGATACCAAATTTCAAGAAATTTTAAAAGGTAACTGCCCAGATCTTAAACCCAGACAGCAAAAGTGGAAACATAAAATAGCTACTGGTCATGTCCTAAGAAAAAAGAAAACTCCCAGGAACCTAATAGCCAAAACCCAGAATTTCTTGTCAAAGACAAAATGCTGCAAGTAGTCACAAAGAGTGCAAAGGCAGCAGGGTCCGCGGGCTCACAAGATGACTGCTCCCTAAAGCAGTGATTCAGGCTTACGGTCAAGAGTAACCACCAGCAGAATGGAGCATGATCCCACTACGGGGAAATGGACCTTGAATGAAATAAAGGGACTTGGGAAAGGCCAGAACTCCACAGAAAGTGAATTCCAGACACAGTAGTTTAGAGAAAGGTAAAAAAATTAATAAGGCACTAAAGGGTAAACTGCCTACACTGTGGGGAGAGGATCCAGGTGTCCCCTCCACACCCTGTCGGTGCTCAGAGAGGGTGTCTGATTGGATTGAAGGCCTGGGAGTGGGTTTAAGTGGTGTAAGATCATCATGATATCTTAAAAGAACGGGAGAGAAGGGAAGAGGTAGGGAGGAGGGTAGTGCCAAGGGGTAGCAGGGGAAAGTAAGGTAATGGGAAATAATTTCACATCATCAGGGTATAAACATCTATAGAAGTCTATACAAACAAGCAGGGTGGCAGGGGGTTAGGGCGAGGGGCTGATACTTGACCTTATTCTCATCTGAAATGGTTGAGTGAGGGAAGAATACACACACAGAGTACTTCATTCAACAGCAGAAAATAGGAAAGAATGGCGAAGGGGAAATGAGAGGGAAGATAGAGTAAGGGTCAGATTAGTCCTAAGCAAAACAACTCCAGGGCTGAGGATGTATAAAAACATTACTTTCTGAGGTGGCAAAGAGAGGGAATTTGAGGGGGTGCCGATTAACCAGAGAATGGCTAGCCAAATCACGGTACATACACGTGGCAGAACACCAGGGTGCTGTGGTAAAGAATGGAGAGGATGGCTCCATTATAAACCGGGAAGGCTTTGAGGAGCCGGTACAGAGCGAAGTGAACAGAACCAGAACGATCCACACAATGACGACGACAGAAAGACAATTTTGAAGGAATGAGGAACTCTGATGGGTGTGATGACCAACCACGACTCCAGAACAGTGACAGTAAAACACCTCCTGACAGAGATGGAGATGGAGGACTTGAGAGCGCACAGTGTGCGCACACACACGGGGCCTACGGGAAAGGGCTGGGGAGCTCTCGGCTCTTGGGATCCCCGGGCAGAGCTGGGAAGCCAGAAGGGGCCTGGGAAGATGGCCTAACACTCCCACCAGCACCCATTCCTTAGCAGGAATCAGCAGAGCCTGAATTTAAGCCCACGTCTGCTGACCCTGAACCCAATGCTCTGAATGAGGCTGATGCGCTGGACCAGCCCTTCAGACAGACACCCCAGTCATGGAAGGGGAGGAACAAACCTCCGAAAACACCTGAAGCCTCAAGCGGACTTTTCCACTGTTCCGCCTTCGTTTCCCCGGGGCCTGCCACAGTGCTTGGCACACAGGGGTTTGTGGCCTGAGGTACAGGTTCCAGCCTACATAGCATGTTCCCCTTCGTTAAATTCTATTTTCATGTTTTGTGTAGTCATTTTTCAGTTGTGTCCAACTCTCCATGACCCCTTTTGGGGTTTTCTTGGCAGAGATACTGGAGGGGTTTACCATTTCCTTCACCAGCTTATTTTACAGATGAGGAAACTGAGGCAAACGGTAAAATAAATGACTTGTTCAGGGTCACACAGCTAGTCAGAGTCTGAGGATTTGAAATCAGGAAAATGAGTCTTCTTGCCTCCTCTAGGCCTGGCACTCTGTCCACTGTGCCACCAAGCTGCCCTATTTTAATGTTTATTTCCCTCTAAAATTTTCATATTTATTTTCCTCTAAATTAAAGATCTAATGATGCAAACAATTCCAATGACAAAGTAAAGGCTGCCTAAAAAGCTCAACGTGAATGTATATGCAACTCACTGACCCCCATCTTCTTCACATACAAACACCTAAGATGAAAGTAAAAGCAAGGGAGGAGGAGGAGTGCACAGGAGTCTCGGCGCAGAGAAAGGGCACTGAAGAGAGGCCGGCCACGAAGGCCACGGCAAACCCAGGGCTCTGCGGGCCTGCCTCGGCCACAGCTGCTGCTCAGGGAGGACAGCGTGGCTGCTCCGGCAGATGTTGCCGCCTTAAAAACAAACAAACAAACAAACAAACAAAAGAAGAATGATCTTCAGACTGAGAAGGAAAATGGTTATCGAGGAGCTGATGCTCCTGGATCTGAGTAAGGTCAAGTCACTAACGACACCCTCAGGTAAGGAAAACAGGTGGATCCCACTGCTGAGCTGCTGGCAGCAATCTCTGAGCCATCAGTCCTCAAGGACAGGAAAGGGGATGGCGGTCTAGAGAAGGGCAAATATCAGGTTTCCTTCCTGTTTGTTTGTTTTTGAAAGTTAATAAACCTGTGAGCTAATGGTTCCCCAAGTTTAACTTTTAATCACTGGTAAAATCTAAAATGAATTATTTCAAGGTAAGTTGTGAGCATTTAGAAAAGGAAACTGATCACGAGGAAGGAAATACTCATATATTAAATGCCTACTGTATGCCACGCACCGTGCTAACCACTCTATAAATACTCTCTCATTTGGTCCCCAAAACAATCCTGGGAGGTAGGTGTTACGATCTCCATTCTGCAGATGCAGACAGAGGTGAAATGATTTGTCCAGCGTCAGACAGCTAGGAAGTATTTGAGGCCAGGTATGAACTTGGGTCTTCTGATTCCAGGCCCGGTGTTCTATCCCCTGTGGCATCAGCTGCCAAGTTAGCACAGCTTCATCAAAAACAGCTCCAACCAAACCAGTCATGTTTCCTTTTTTGACAAGTTATTAGACCGTGAGATTGGAGGAATGCTGCGGGCACAGCAGACTTCAAATATACTAGGAAAAGCGTAGAGGAGGAAAGCCTCTGACAGAGCCTCTTGTGTGTTCCTTATGGACAAGATGGAGAGATGCTACGAGCAGGCCCCTCGAGGAGTAATTCACAGGCCTTTACAGGCCCGAGGCTGTTGAACATTCCTATCCCTGGCATGGATGGTGTGGTTATCAAATTCAGAGAAAGCACTAAGCTGGCACTAAATGAACACGTGCAGCAAAGAGTAATAAATCTGAGGTCAGACCTGACTTGGTCGTTTGTGTGATCCTGCTTGGGCAGGTCACTGGACACAAGTTCTGTGCCTCAGTGTCGTGACCTGTGACAACCCAGTGAAGACCCAAAGAGTTCTGAAGCAGCTAAACACTGGGCCAGATCTGAAGCAATGGCAGTTCACTGGGATAAGTGTGAAGGCAATTTCACAAGCACAAAGTAGGGGAGGTGTGCTGAGGACTTCGGGGGATTTGAAAGTGCCATGAGAATAGTTAAAAAGTGAAGTGATCTTAGCGTGCACTGAGAGGTACGGTGACCACGAGGAGGAAGACGATAGTTTTGTACTCTGCCCAGGTCAGGGCACATATTCAGGGAGGGGAAAGGAGGAAGACCAGAGAAGCAGAGGGAGGGGGAGAAGGAAGCCATTTCCTATTCCCACAGTCTCGACTTCTTAACCGCAATAGGGGACAGAAGCAGACATACACAAGATACGCGTCTAAAAAAGAACCAACCATAGCTAGAGACGAAAGGGGTGGGCCATTCAGCTCTGCTGAGATCACCAAGGTCAGCACTGTGACGGGGAAGACATTCTTAGGCAATCCTCAGCTGCCTTCTGTGCTGTGATGGGATCTGCTTCTCAAACCAAGGAAACGGCTTGGATTGTGAGCTCGCAGCCCACAAACACCTCAACTGTCCAGTGAGTGAGAACACAAATTAAGTTAACACACCGTTTAATAATACCTGCTATGTACAAAGACCTATATGGGATTGCAAAGAAAGAAAAGGCTATGTTCCCACCCAAAGGCAAACCTATTTCAAACAAGTCAAGACATACTCAAGATTTCCCTCTGGATCCATAAAATATTGGGAGTAGGGGAGCTCTAAAGGCTGAGTGAAACTGAGGGGTTACAGCCCCATTCTTCAAACTTGGCCATGTCGGACCGGCAGTCCACTGGACATGCTCCCTGAAGCGGATCCTCCTTCCTCCCAGACCCACAGTGCACTCTGGCACCTTAGCAGAATGAACACTGTGTCTCCGAAACAACAAAGACAACCAACCCCATTTATTTATTGATGACCTATTTACAAGTCACAAAGCTGGCCAAAAGCAGAGTGTCTGAACACTGAATATGAGAAATCATCAGATACATTCATCAATATAGCAATGCTTATGAATCTAGACATTCCCAACTCCAATGCAAGAGTGGACATGATACAAGGAAATTCTCCAACTTCAGGAGACAGGCATGTTCAGCAATGAGTTACATTCATCCCAGCTACAATGCCCAAACTGCAGAAAGCCATAAGAATGTACATTGCTCAGAAGACATATACACATTTATTTTATTTTAAAAAAATCATTTCAATAGGATGAGGTGTGAGGGATCACACCTTTGCCATGGCTTCTGGGAGGAGGGATTCTGTTGAACAGGAGTCACTGAAACTGAAAAACTGCAGGAATGAAACACACACACACACACACACACACACACACACACACACACACACACA
>NW_020947676.1:0-35338 GCF_900497805.2 Vombatus ursinus | reverse complement strand
TGAGCTCTCACCACCATATTCTTCCTCCTCTCTACACCACTGCCACCTCCCCCCCCCCCCCCCCCCCTCGGCCCACCTCCCCCGTTTGTCAACACAACCTAAGCTGGACCTACCCTGGTGGGGAGTCAGTTGGTTCACTTGCCTTCAAAGCCTTTTAGTAGCCAGCCTTATTGTCTCTGCATACCCAGGGCGTTGGTGGTAGCATGGAAAAAAACTCCTGATCCCAAATCATTGACTTTGGGATGCATTGTGACTTTCTTTTTACATATTTACTTTCTATGAAGTCTGTTCTCTTTATGTATTTACTTAAAACATTTGCTATGTTTTGCATAGGTTAGTTGAGTCAAAAGCTAGCCTAATGAGTGAGGAAAGAGGAGAAAAACCTAGTTTTGAGTCTTAGTTTTGCTAACTAACTTACTGAGTGACTTTGAGCAAATCAACCCCGCCCCCCTTCACTTTCCTCCTCTAGAACATTGGATAGTAGTCACCTTGGCCTGCTGACCTAGGTGTCCTCATCTTTGCTAGGGAGTAAAGTACACAGACAAACTTTGTAACGGAATCGCCACAAGCTGACTTTGTTAGGTCCATGGAAAGTTATAACAAGCATATCACACATATATCCAGCCACCAAGCATTTATTAAGCACCTACTGTGTGCCAGGCTCCAAGCTGGGTGCTAGGGTAACAAAACAAAACCAAAACAGATCCTGCTGTCAAGGAACTTCCCTTGTATTGAGTGAGAAACAACGTAGGTGCATGTAAGTAAATCCCAAGATAAATATGAAGTAATTGGAGGTAGGGAGATGGTGGGCAGGAGGCCCTGTTGAAGGCATCATCTTTATATAGGATATTTGTTTTTCTTTTTTGAAGTATAGTACTTAAACCAGCGCCTTTTGTCCCCCCAAATTATTTAACGAACCCTTTCATCCTGAAATCTTGCCCAGAGGCCAAGAATTCTTATTGCTTAGTGCTGACCCTCACTCACAGGCCCCTCACTCCTGGATCTCAGGGGCAGCACCATTTAAATGTAGGTGGCTGATGACCAAACCAGAACTTTCTTAGCTCGACGCCACATCCTGACACCTCCCTCAGCCCCTCCAGACAGGAGAGGGACAGGAGTCTTGCTCACTGAGCCTCCCAAGTCCTCCGTACCTCCTTGCCTACTCTCAGCTCTTTTGGGGAGTCACTGAACTGTGGGGTCCCTTAGCTGACTTCTTGTGTGCCCACATAGACTGCCTCTAGAGAGGGTGTGAGGTCTGTTTTCTTCCTTCCTTAAGTGAGTCTCCTAAGTGTCCAAGAGCCCTTGTCTTTACCTGTTTTAGTTCTTATCTCCTCTGTTTCAACACAGGGTGGCCCCTTACTACTTGGTGGACTGAAACTGGGAGGTGACGGTCTGGGCATTTGGGCACATCTATTTTCATACACTTCTGATCTCCAAAATATCTCAGTGGGGTTGGATCCCACAAGGGATGTGCTTGGGGTTCATGTCCTAGGATGGAGGTTCAGGATGAACTAAGTTAACATTTTATTTGAACTTCTTTCAATGAATATCAGCCTTCACTTAAGCGAACCTCTTCCCCTAGAAACACGTCAGTTGTGTTGAAAGAAAGAGGCCCCTGGAGCAGAGTTGACATTGATAAACAAATGAATAGAAAGGATCATAAAGGGAGCTAGATACCATGATGAGTTTAGGAGCCAGAGAGGACTTAAGGAGGACATGAACATGGTCTTTGGTGTCCAAAAGGTTGTCACAGAGAAGGAGGATGAGGCTTGTTCCATTTACTTTCTGAGGGCTGGACTTAGAGCAGTACACAGAATTTGCAGAAAGGCAGATTTTGACTGTGTAAGGAAAAAAACTTCCTAAGAATCTGAGTGGCATGGGTTTGAAAGATAGTGAGCTCCCCATCACTGGAGGTTTCCAAGGACAAACTGGCTGACTGATCTCTTGTTAGGGATCCTGTACAGGATATTCCTGTTCAGATGAGATAGGGGAGGGCAAGTGGTCATTGACCTCCCATCCAGTTCCGAGATTCATTGATTGTGTGACCGTCTTGATTTCTTCCAGTAAGCTTCTTGTCCAGTGTTTCTATCCTGTCATCCAGTTTATTAAACTTAATCACTGTGAGGCATCAGGAACTGAGATCATAAATATTAAGTTACATTCTATCCAGCCTCTCCTTCTCCTCTTCCCCCTCTCCCCTCACCCTCCTTCCCCCGACATATCCTAAAAGACGAGAAGGCAGTGTCAGACCCCAGACAATTCAGTGACCAGCAATGGACTTCTCGGACCTGGGGCTGAAGGAAATGGGGAACGTGGAGGAGCTGGGAGGAGGGAAGGATCTTTGCCTGTCACCCCTGGGGGGACAGGAGTGCCACCCATCACCTTTACCTGTCTCTTTTTGTTTCCTGGGTTGAGGGATGACCAGCCACAGCTATGTTAGTTAAGGTGTGTCTTGCCCTCATTTAATCCTCCTTCCCACTGCTCCATCCGGAGCCTGCTGCACCACAGAGGCCCCAGGGAGGGACAGGAAGCTCATCCTGAGCACCTCAGGTCACTAAACTGGAGCTAGCCATGTGACCCTCCTGTAAAATAAAGGTGCTGGATTGAATTTAAAGCTCCAGAGTCCCCTCCAGCTTTTAGTCCTTTGAGATAAGGTTTTCAAAGCAGTGCAGAGACAGAGCTATTGGGGAGGGGGATTCTATTCTCCTTTTATGGCTATGGGGAAACTGAGGCACGGAAGTGTTGAGATATTCTCCAATTCAGTAAGAATTTGACCCACTGAACTCAGTACTTTCCCTAGAAGTACTTCCCATCCCCAGTCTGTCTTCTAGTGTGTCATCTTGTCAAGGCTGTTTGCATTGTGCCTCCTGTCTGCATCAGAACCTGTAATTGTCTGTTATGTCAAACCCAGGCTCTTCAGCCTGACTTTCAAGGCCTTTGTTAATTTAACTTCACCTTATTTCATGTCTTACTCTAGACTCATGGCTTTTCCTTCCCCAGGAACTCTGACTAGGCGCCATCACTTTCCTTGAAGCCTTCCTTATCTGCTTTGACCCTCACTGAATTCTCATTTCTCTGAATGCCTTGGTATGAATTGATGTATCTCAGCTGCTCTGCCATAGAATGATAGTCTCATAGCGTTTAAAGCTGGAAAAGCCTGAGAGATCTAATCCAGCCCCTTCGTTTTACAGATGAGGAAACTGAGGGATCTGATGGCTTTAGTGATTTGCTTCGGGGTTGTGCAGAGTCAGGTTTTTAATCCACATCTTAAGGCTGAAGTTCCAGTCGTCTTCCCATGATTCCATGCTGCCAGATGACGATGTCCTTACTTCTTACTTGGCTGTATCTGTGCTCTCCCCTTGCCAGATGCTCACCTGGTCCTTTTCATGGGCAGGTGTGCTGAGAAATCTCAGAAAGGTAAGCACTCTCTTGCTTACCTCAGGACCTGCCCCAACCAGAAGTTGCATGGCTGTCAGCACCACCTGTTGTCAAGTTACTCCCACAGGTGGGAGCCTGTTTTGGCTGGTGGCCACGTGAAGCTGTCTCCCCCATGTTACCTCTCACCCAGTCCCATCAACTTGTCTTCTTGGGGCACGGAGACCCACCACCTCACTGCCTTCCTCATCCTGTTAACTCTGTGAACGCTCACACCAGGTCTGTGGGATGTGAGACTTACTCACAGTGTGACGTGGCAGCCAGAAAGGCTGCTGTTTGTCTCAATGAGGCAGAGTCAGACTTTGGATCTGGGTGTTCAGACTCCCGTTGCAGTGTTCTGTGTTCTGTGTATCTAGAATGAAGGAGCTTGTCAGCCTTGCTGAGACCCTCTTGGTGGTCTCGTTTAATTAACTCTGGGTGCCATATTTTAGGAACGAAATTGAAAAACTGGAATATGTCCAGGACAAGCAGACTGTCATCAGAGGATCATTCCCAGGAACAGGGAATGCTTCACCTGAAGAGAAGCTTTAGAATGGGGTTAGTGTCTTCAAATCCTGGTGCAGGATCTTAGAGTAGGCAACTGACAGTGTGCCCAAAAGGGCAAAGCTGTCCAGCAGCAGAGAACCACAGATCCTGGGTTCAAATCCTACTTCTGACACCACCTGTGTGACTGTTGCAGGTCACCTCACCTTCTTGGGATATACTTTCCTGCATCTGTAAAATGAGGGGGGTGGATGGCCCTTACCATTCCTTCTGTCTGTGACTCAGTGGCCTTGAAAATCAAGTTCCCATCACTGGAGGGTTTCAGTCAGAGGTTGGGTTCTAGACCTCTTTCTGCTCAGATATAAAAGTTCTCTTACAAATCTGAGATTCTGTTCTTTATGAAAATAACTTATTCTCTCCCCCTCCTTCCCTCCAGCCTTCTTTGGTAGTACTTGGCTCAAATGCCTATCCAGACCCCTGGCCTTCTTTTTGACCTATTTACTTCTGGCAGGTGTATCAGATGAACTCACGTTAAGCCTCTGCGTTTATGCTCTTTTCCAGAATGCCACCAGCCTTAAGTCCTGCTTTCCTGCGCCAGTGGGCCTCCCGAGAGCCTAATTCACCCTGAACTCCAAGGGACTTTCTCCTAAGCTTGTTGCCACTGCCATAAAGACAGGGCGGAGAAGGACAGACAAAGGCTTAAATTAAAGTAGCAGTTTTAACACTGATTATCTTGCTATCCTGGGAGCCCCGGGGCAGCTGGTCCTGCAGAGTTTCTGGCCTCATATCCTAGAAAACTCAGCACCACCCCCACAGCCAGATGGCATGATCTTTACTGCCCTCTGAGCAGAGGACCTCAGGAACAAAGGCGGGGGCAGCCCCATGGGCTTTCTGCCCATATACCTTCCCTTAGGACACCATACATCTGTGTCATATTCCAGAAGGAGAGGAGGGCCTTCTGAGGCCAGACAATGGGTGAGGGTAAAAGAGGCTGAGGTCAAGAGTTCACTCCCCAAACTTGAAGCTTTGCTTTGCTTTGCTGGTTCCTGGATAGTTTTCTGAGAAATGCTTTGCCATCTTTCACCAGGGAGCTTGGGCTTGGAGAGTGTGATTGACTTCATGATGCAAAGCCCCAGTTCAGGGAAAACTAGGGGTTCCATCTTATCACCTATTCTCTGCTGTTTTGTTTTATTAGTACCGATTTTTAAAACATCATTTTTGGATATACCTTCCCCCCAAACAAAACTAACAGACCCATGAACTGTATTTTAATGGTATATGCAACATTCCACACCCATAGACTCCCACTTCTCAAATGAAAGGAGGGATTTCCTCGATTTTCTCTGGGGCTTAGAGCAATTGTGATACATGCTACAGCTTACAGCTTCATTTTATTAATTTCATGACCATTATTTTAGTCACTGACATTGCCTCCACTCTTGAAAGGCTTATCAGATGGTCTGCCTGAGTTTTTGTTTTTTTTTTTTCTTTTTTCAACTCTTTTGGAGCCTGGACCCACTCATGTATACTTTTTTCTCTCTATTTGAAATCCAAACCTCTAGCCTTATCCATAGAATCTTGTGTTTTGGATCCTGCAGTTCCTTCGAGATTCATGGATAGGCCATATTTCTGAGTAAACCTTTTCGACTGTGTCCACAAAAATGTTTGCATACCATAGGGACAGCCAGCTGCTACCAAGAACCATTAAGGGAAGATGGGCAGAGGCGAATATTCGCCTTGATTCCAAGTACTGTGTGGAAGTTATTTAGTTAAAAGCCATATGTTTTTATCACACTCCTCAGCAGCAAACTTTGGAAAATGACCAAATGAGCGGTGTCCAAAGGGTAAAATCCCAATATATAATCCTAGAATAAGAATAGTACATATTGATATGACATTCTGAAGCTGGTAAATCATTTTGTTCACAACAGCCTTGTGGGATAAGTAGTGAAAGTATAGTCTTCCTTTACAGATGAAGAAAGTGTTGAGGGATTTTGACTTGCCCATGATGATATACATGTTACACGTAACTATGTATATAGATAGATAGTGTGAGACAAGTGTCCTTGGCCAGGCCCATAGTTCTGTCCACTAGGTCTCTCAAGAGCCCAGCTCTGTCAGCCCTCAGGCCTTTGGCCACCGGCATAGACCATCTCTATGCCAAGATTCCTGCTCGCACCTGGCTGACACAGAGTCACAGGACATAGAGCTGGAAAGGGGTCTCTAAAGGTCACCCTAGTGTTCAGCCAACTCATTTGGTAGAGGAGGAAACTGAGGCCCAAGAGGGAAAATGATTTAGTCAAAGTCACATGGAGTCAGAGATATAACCAGGGCTGGCACCCAAGTCTCCTTATGCCAATGCTAGTGTTGTTTCTAACACATTCTGCTGAAGAGACTGGTTTTTTCCCAGGCAGGAAGTTAAAAAGAAATTACCAAAGCATACTTACTGCCTCTGCTTTCTCAGAAGTATCTGCATTTTCTAGTGCCTCAACTTAGCTTTCTTCCTATTCCATGTTCTGGGGTCTTGGCCTCACTCTGAACTTGTTTTGACGGCTTAGTTTCACAACCTGCCTCACTTGTGTTTATAAAGCATCTGCTTGATTCCAAACCATTGCAGATCTCTGGATCTTGACCTTTTAGCCTGGTTCCAGCCCCCAGATCTCATTTATTCCTTAACAATACCCCTATCCTCTTCTCTACCTGTCCCTGTGCGCTCAGGCCAGCAAATACTCATTCAGTGATACGTGGTGGGACAGGGAGATGCGTGCATGACACACAGCCCCTGCCTTCAAGAATTTAATAATTTAGTGGGAGAGAAGGCATGGATGCCTCAGTATAGGGCTAAATAGACTACAGTTTTAGATTGCGCAAACGTAGAAAGGGGTACAAAGTGCCGCAGTGGGCTGCAGGTGAGGGTGAGAGGCAGTCAAAGAAGGCCTGCTTTAAGGAAGAAATACTCTTTGAGCAGGGCCTTCCGGGCCTTGAGGAATCACTCGACCAACATAGGGCATTCCAGGCAGAGAGACCAAAACAGCCTAAGTCAAGGTGCAGAAGTGGGAAAGTGTAGGAAGTGCTTTGGCCTGCCCCTGCCTTCATTCCTCCAGCCTTCAGTGATCTCCCCTGTACTGCAACACTCCCCTACCCCCAATACACAGGTCCCTACTGGTTGGAAGCACAGAGAGACTACTTGCGTTAGGGCTGAGCCCACCTTGGGAGGAAGGGGCACAATCCAGGACAGAAATCTTTGCAAGGTGGAGGAGTTGGTGAAAAATAGACTTGAGGCCTAGAATTCCTTTGCACTGTAAGGCCAGGGAGCATGTGTTGTCTAACTCTGCCACACACACCCCTCTTCCCCCATCCCCCAATCAAATTGACATTGGGTCTGAGGCATGGTATGTGATGGATGAGTGAATGAACAAATGAGAATACTATCATGCTTTCTGCGTCTCAGAGAGTCCATGTAATGAGCCTAGAAAGGGAAGTAAGGCAAAGTTTTAAAAAGAAGAAAAAAAATAGCTCTCCATTTTACAGATGGAGAAGATAAAGCCCAGAAAGGGGAAGTCACTTGCTTAGCCAATTGGTAGCCGACCTGAGACTGCATTAGAATACCTGCCTCTCGCCTCCCAGTCCAGAGTGCTCTCTAGACCAGCGCTTCTTAAACTGTGGGTTGCGACCACATAAGAAGTGCTGAGCATGGGGCAGCTAGGTAGTGCAGTGGATAGAGCTCTGGTCTTGGAGTCAGGAGATTCTGAGTTCAAATGCGG
This sequence comes from Vombatus ursinus, assembly GCF_900497805.2. Classification (NCBI taxonomy): domain Eukaryota; kingdom Metazoa; phylum Chordata; class Mammalia; order Diprotodontia; family Vombatidae; genus Vombatus; species Vombatus ursinus. The sequence goes on along the minus strand of NW_020947676.1, from coordinate 27,656 downwards.
CCTCAGACACTTGATACTTACTATCTGTGTGACCCTAGGCAAGTCACTTGACCCTGATTGCCTCACCAAAAAAGCAAAAACAAAAAAAGAAGAAGTGCTGAGGGGTCATGAGTGGAAAAAGGTTAAGAAGCCCTGCTCCAGACTGTCCCATACTGCTGCTGTTGTAGGGACATAGGCCCAAGTTGGTCAAGAGCTTTTGTCCTCACTCTGTGCCTCATTTCCCTACTTGGATACAGTGCTTGCTGCAACTTACTTTAAAGGCAGATGACGCAAATTGGAGCCCCTTATAAAAGCTCGTGCCTGTTGCCGCTCCCATGGCCTAGACCATTGGTTCTGAGAAAAGGTTTTGACCTTGATAGTTATCCTCCCCAACAAGAAGAGCAGTCCTTGGACTTGTGTATGTATGTCTAATTTGCCTCCTCAGAGTGACATGGGCAGGGGGCGAATTGGGGAGAGACTTCGTCATTATAAAGCCTATTAAAACAAGGCACCTCTTGGAATTCAGCTTACTGGTCAGTCTACCTGCCTGCTGTGGCCTCCCCCCCCAGCCCTTCCCCTGAGGTCCAGGGACGGAAGCTTTTATTTTTCCCCTACACCAGAGAATTCCCCTTTGCCCAGCAGTGTTCACTGAAGCACAGAAGCCCCCTGAGACAACATGAAATACAACCTCTCCCTAAGTAGGCACAAATCCCTAACAAGTCTCTCTCTAGCCTCCAGTGGAAGACTTCTGAAGTTGGGGAACTCACTGTTTTTAGGAAGTGTTTCCTTACGTCAGACTAAAAGTGTCTCCATTGTTCCAGATTCTGTCCTGTAGGTCCAGAACAAGGTTAATTGCACTTGAATGTGACAGGCCTTCAGATCCTGGAACATCCTTGGATTATACTTAATCGTGTGTATGTTGTAGCTCTTCAGTGGTGTGGAAACCCTTGAGGGCCTTCTTGTCTGGATCCCTTGTGCCTAGGCAGTGCCTGAACCACAGCAGACACAGTAGAAATGTTTGTTGAATTGACCTGATCACCTGCCCCTTCTTGCCCCCCCCCCCCCGCAAAATCTTTAGTTCTTCAGGCTCTACATCCCCATTCTGCCAGCCCATCACCATCCTGGTGACCCTCCAGGTTGGCCCTGTCCTTCTTAACATATGGTACCCAAAATACTTGCCCCACTTCTGTAGCTTTGAGCATGAATAGTGCGCTTTTCTCAGTAGCTCAGGCAGCTTGGCAGTGCACATATCATAGTTTGCATTTTACATATTCTAACTGATAAGTTCCATGCCTTGGTCTAAATTTATAAATTTATATCCATTCACTTTGCCCTGATCAAGCCTATTATTATTTGAATAAGCCTCATTTTGGGGTTGGTGGTTTTTTGGTGGGGAGTTCTGTTTTTATTCTGTTCATTGTTGTCAGGAGCTGCCTGTTTCCTCTCCCTTCCTCCTGCTACCCCCCCCCCCCCCCCCCAGACATGTGCATGCTCGAGTACACACACCCTCACTCTCTCTGTCTCTGGGTCTCCCAACACCTTCTGGGTGGTTCCGAGAGCTACCTCTGCTAGCGCAGCAAGACGTGTACAGGAGCTCTGTCTGGCTCCTCAGCTCTTGTCTCTTTCCTAAGTTCCTGGAGCCTCACTGACTACATTGTCAGTGTTGGTGTCTCTGGCCCATTAATGAATGCTCTTTCTTCACCTTGAGCCTGTAGCCTAGCATTGATGGTCCCCCTCGCTTTTTCCAGTAGTCTATCTGGGCCGCTCCTGGACAGGCGCTTGGATCCCACTGTGTCTAGCCCTCATCAGCATAAATACAACCTGAGTATAAGTCTCACTTTTCCTTCAGTTCATGCTTTGGACCAACCCTTAGTGCAGCATGTAATTGGTGTTAATGTTCAGTGTAGCCCTCCTTAATCAATTCAGCAAAAATGTATTCACTGAACAGAAAGCCCTATACTTGGTGTGAAGTGAAGATGAAAAGCCACATAATGTCTTGCCATCAGAGTTTAGAGTTGAACAGGAGGGATAGGCTATGGATGTAAGTAAGGATTACAGGCTAAAATGTGACCCAGTTGAAGGAGGGAGAAGTTTCATGGAGAAGGTGGCCCCTGGACTGGGCCTTCCAAAGGAAGGAAGGACTTCATCAGATGGAAGTGGGGAGGATGGAGCACGAGCAGTGGTCTAGTGCAGGGAGAAGGCAGGCCAGGCTTATCAGAGGAGAAACTATGTGAAGGGGAGGGGAGTTTTGAGTGTAGGTAGAATTTTCCTTTCCAAGAATTGTACTTTTGGGCTTGCATGGGCTGATGCAAAGTGAAATGTACTTTGTACAAAGTAACAGCGATATTGTAAGATGATTGGCTGTAAATGACTTAGGTATTCTCAGCAATATAACAATCCAAGACAGCTCTGAAGGACTGATGGTGTCTGAATACGGATTGAAACATGCTTCTTTTTTTTTTTTTTTTACTCTTTTTTTTTTTTGGTCTGTTTTCTTTCACGATGTGAGCATTATAGATGCGTTTTGCATGACTGCACATGTATAACCTATAGCAAATTGCTTGCCTTCTCAATGAGGAGGAGTGAGGAGGAAGGGAGGGAGAGAATTTGGTTCTCAGAGTTTTAAAAATGAATGTTAAAAATTGTTTTTACGTGTAACTGGGGAAAAATAAAATATCAAATTTTAAAAAACCAAAGAGATGTCCTTTGGAGGGGAGGAAAGCAGCTCCAATTGGGGATAAATTCAGTTTGGACCAGTTCCGTAGTTTCTTCTCCCTGGGGTGTTTCCACTCCCTAACCATCCCCAGATGAGCTGCCTAGTCGGGCATATGCTGGGCTGGAGAAGGGGCTTGCTTGCTGGCATTTGGGGTAGAGAAGGGTAATCGATAATCATAGGAACGGGTTCCCATTTTTCTTTCACTTTACAATTTACAAAGCACTTTCCTACAAAAGCTTAGGGAAGGTGTTTCAAAGTAGGTGATATTATTCCCATTTTATGAATTAAAAAAAAAACTGAGACCCGAGAAGGGAGGTTTCTTGTCAGTGTCTTAGGGCTTAGGTAAGAGGTTTAGCCTCTGACATCCTTCCAGTCCTGTTCCAGGAGCTGTGTCCATGGAGGATGTCTTGTGTTGAGGGTAGGAAGGTAGAACCCTAGAAAATGTTCCCAGGAAGGTGGGGGGAAGTTCCAAGACCAAAGGGCTGTCCTGTGGGGGCAGAGGTGTTCCAAGGGGGGTGATTGTGTTTCACACTAGAAGGGTTCCAGCAGCAGTGAGGAGGAAGGCCTTCTCAGCTTGGCCTCCTGCTCTGTCCCATCCCTTAAACTACAGTCAGAGCCCGGCATGGCACAGGGAGAGAACACAGTTTGAAGTCAGAACGTTGGGGCTCAAATTCTAGCTCTGCGACTTATTAAATGGGACAAGTCTTATTCACCCTCTGAGCTTATTTTATCCTTTGTACAATGAGGAGGGAGTAGTTCATTTTTTTAAAAATTTATTTACTTTTTGTTAGGGTAATTTTCTCATGGGAGGTCTAGCTTCTCTCAGGAGAAGCTGAGGGTCACAACCTGTTGCGTGGCAAAAACAAGGAAGTCTCACAAGACCTCTCCTTTGCTGACGCGCAGCTCCCACGGTTGGCTCCGCTTTCCTCTCATTGGGAGAAAAGTCCTACTCATACCCCTGATACGAGGGCTGCAGGTGTCCAGCAGACTTGGTGATTGGCTATCACGTGGAGATCATGCTTTGATCAGGTGTTACTGAGGATATAAAAGAAAGCTACTAGCACTGAATAAACGGAGCTTCTGCCATCTTGCTATCTCCTGCCTCTTCAATGCGCCTCCGGGTTAAGAGTATTGAGCTGGTCTCATGTTCACCACTGCAGCGGCCGCATCACTTTTAGTTTTCAACATTCACTTCCATAAACTTTTGAGTTTTAAATTTCCTCCCCTTCCCTCCCCTCCCCCCTCCCCAAGAAGGCATGCAATCTGATATAGGCTCTACTTATACATTCGTATTAAACATTTTCACATTGGTCATGTTGTAAAGAATTAGAACCAATAGGAGGAACCATGAGAAAGAAGAAACAGAACAAAACAGAAGGAAAAAAAGAGCAAATAGTATGCTTCCATCTGCATTCAGACTCCAAAGTTCCTTTTCTGGATGTGGATAGCATTCTCCATCATGAGTCTTTTGGAGTTGTCTTAGATCCTTGCACTGCTGAGAAGGGCTAAGTCTGTCAAAGCTGGTCATCGCACAATGCGGCTGTTACTGTGTATAGCATTCTCCTGGTAAGCATCTTACATATAAGGCAGAAAGCAGCGAGTGAACATTGTTCTTCTTTCTCTTCATAAGAAGGCAGTGGCAGGAGGGATTGGTGGTTTGTGCCAGGCCTGGAAAATGGCTTTGATTTTCAACTGAACATGTGGATGAAAACTGAGTCCAGATTGTTCCTGAGTGTCTCGAGCTGAACGGTTCCTGCCAACAGTGTGTTTACAGCCCCTTTCTTTCTCTCTTTCTGCAGGAAAGAATCTATATACAAATGAATACGTAGCTATCAAATTGGTAAGTGCTACTCCCTGGCTTCCCTAAACCCCACTTTTCTCATGGCAACTTTAATTGTTTTTTTCTAGCCCGGGTCCTGCAGCCCTGCTGGCTTTCCACCCCAAACCCTTCCCCCAGCCTTGAACTACAGAGACTACTTTAATTTGCTAAATCCCAACCTTACCTAGTTTTCATTCAATTCAGCCAGCCCCATGGTGGGAGAGAGGGAATAAAAGAAATCTCAGAAAGGGGCTAACAGTCCAGCTCAGCTATTACCCAACAGACAGGGCAGGTTTGTCAGCACCAAGATGAGGACAGAGCACATCAAGAAAGTGCTTGACCAGTCGAGGAAGGCCCCTGGAATAGGTGGGACTAGAGCTGCTGAACCAATACAGCAAAGCCTTTCCTGAATTGTACCTGAGCTGGAATAATCGATCATTGGTCTGGCTTAGGGGAGAGTGGGACCAGTGCTTCTCAGGCAATGGTCAGCTCACCCCAGTATGCCATGACCTAGGAGACCCAGGTCTCCCTGCCCGCTGCAGGCCTGGCTAGTTGAGCAGCCTACAAGCTGGCTTCCTGGAGCTGCTCCATATACCCCCTTAGCAGAGCCTGCCACGCCAGGGGCTCGGTCTCAGCCTCAGCCTGCACTGCACCGACCAGGCCTTGGTGTGGGGCCAGAGAGACAGGATGAAACAACATTGGACGCCCTGGGTTCAGATCCTGCCTCGGTTGTTTACTCTGGCCTTGGGCTGTAATTTCCTCCTCTATATATGAAAGGGGTTTAAGGAGTTGGGACTAGATGATCTCTAAGGGCTCTTCCAGTTTTAAATCATCCCACATCTCTGACTTTTGCCCCACTAGACTCCTGGTTTTAATCTAGGGGAGAGAGAAATAGACTATCTTCCTCCAGTGGAGGCCTTTTCTCTTCCCTAAAGTCAGGGTCCAAGTGGGACAAGGGACTGATTTTAGAGGTGTGCAGAAGGCCTTAGCCACATTTATTTTCCAATTGGGAAAAGGGAAAACATAAATAGCATTTTTCTCAGGCCCACATTGCTTCATATACACTCTTTCTAGCATGGGGACTTTGAGCTACACACCTCCAGCCTTAGAGACAGGCTACACTGCTTCACCTAGGCCTTTTTGTGACCCATACCACACATGGTCAGGGTTTGGGTTCATGTTGGGGCTTACAGAATGAAACCCATGATTCACACAGGAACCATGCATCTGCAACCATGACTTCCTGGGGATTTTTGGCACGGAACTATAGAATATCAGACTTGGAAGAGACTAGAGAACATGGAATGTCAGAGCTAAAGGAGACCTCAGAACACAGAACATCTGAGATGGAAAGCACCATAGGCTAGAGAATCATAGAATCTTAGAGCCAAGATCTTAGAGCTCATCTAGTTCAACACCCTTATTCTACAGATAGGGAAACTGAGGTCCAAAGAGGAAGAGGAACTTGCCGAAGGTCACACTGTAATTCAGTGGCAGAGCCAGGCCTAGAACTCAGATCTCTGGTCTCTTGCACCTTTACCCATGGTGGCAGGTGGGGACAATTTTATCTCAGATGGATCTGAGAAATGAGTTTACATTAATGCTTAGTGGCCTGCACCAATAGGACCAAGGCCATGGGTTCCATCTTCATGTAACTCAGTTGGTTCTGCTCCATTTCCTTGGCACGTCTTGGACTATTGGTCCAAGGCAGCAGCCAGGCAGGGCCCGTCAGCCCTGCTCGAGATGCCAGCAGGGCCCGGGCCATACCAAAGCTGCTCTCTTTTTTCCCTCCATTGGATTCTCCCCATCTGTTCCTTTTTATGAGAGTCCAGTGACAGATTCCTGGTGATGGCGGCCTTGTTGTCATTCTGAGCTGGGCAGAGGAATCCTCCTTGGAGGAGATGCAACCCATCCCCTGGACCAGTCTGTATCATTAACTGTGGCCTCTGCCTCTTGTTCTCTCTCTCCATCTCTCCCTCCCTGCCCTCTGAAGGAACCTATAAAGTCCAGAGCCCCACAGCTGCATTTGGAGTACCGGTTTTACAAACAGCTCGGCAGTTCAGGTAAGGAGATGTGCCCTGGGTCGGGGGTCACCTCACAGGAGCCAGGGGAGGAAGTGTCAGGGTTGAAGAAACATTATTCTAGTCTGAGAGTCAAGACACTCATATTTAAGGCCCATCTCTGCTCTGTGACCTTGGGTGAGTTGCCGCCCTTATCTGGGGCCTCAGTTCTCCCCTTTGTTAAATGAAAGGGTTGGACTCTATGATCTCTAAGATCCTTTTCAGCTCTGACCTTCCATGAGTCAAGGATAGCTTCCCATGTCTTGTTGCCTACCCTTGGCCTGCCGTGGGGACTGAGGCCTAGGGTCACCTCCCCAGACCAGTTTCCAGTTTTTTGACAAGCCAGATACAGGGGTAGGAAAGCATATTCATTCAGTGGAACAAGAGAGACAATATAAGAGCTGTTGCAGTCTGGGCAGTGTGAGATAAATTGGGTGCAGTGCTGAGTGCTGTGGGAGGTCAGAGGAGAGGGGAGCTCTAGGGAATGGGGGGGGGTGGAGAGGGCTTCTTCTGTGAGGTGGAGTGTGGGGAAGAGGCCTGGCCACTGCCCAGCTCAGCACACCCTAGGAGCCTGTTGTGGAACCATGCAGCCAGCATAGCCAGGTAGCCGTGCACCCCAGATAGGAGACATCACTCATCAGCAGACAGTGGAGAGAGCCTTGAACTGAGAGTGCGGAGGCCTGGGCTTGAGTCCTCATCCCACCACTGACTTGCAGTGTGACCTTGGGCAAGTCACACGCACACACACACGCACCCTCATTTCTCCCCCAGTCCCTGTTTGGTAACTTATGGGAGACCTAAGACCATCTCTCAGGTGGAATATGAATATGATCAGATAGTGCCACAATGGCAAGGGGAATGGAATCTACACCACTGGGAGGAACTGGGGATGAGAAGACTTGGGCACAAGGATGTGGCGGACAAGCTAGTCTTCACATACAGCCCTGGGAGGGAGGCCCAAGTGACCTACAGAGGCCGCCTGTCTCCCCCAGTGGACTCCGGGGTGGGCTATGGGTAACACAACGGGAATAGGATAGAGAGCTGAAAGGACTGTTAAAGATCATCTGGTCCAACCTCCTCTCTTTAAAGGGACAGTGACTTGCCCAAGGTCACCCAGGTAGCGGACAGTCAAAGCCCAGAGACAGTGTCCTTTCCACTCCCCAGCAGCCTCACTGCACATGTCTTTGCTGCTTTTTCCTACGCTCCTGTCTTCTGCAGAAGGGATTCCTCAGGTTTATTACTTTGGCCCGTGTGGAAAATACAACGCCATGGTGCTGGAGTTGCTGGGACCCAGCCTGGAAGACCTGTTTGATTTGTGCGACAGGACATTCACTCTGAAAACTGTGCTGATGATTGCCATTCAGCTGGTGAGGGCCCAGGGTGATGGGGGTGGTCTGTGGCCTGGGCCTGCTGAGAAGGGGAAAAAAGTGTCTGCAGGGCAGAATGGACAGGGGTCTGTATCTGCCTTTAGGGGCCTGAGGGTTCACAGGAGGTAACAGAGGGAGAGAAGGTGGGCCACTGAGTGCAGTTAGAACAGATAGCCTGGAGAAAGGCAGAGGCAGTGAAGACCCTGAACATGTGTCTGAGACCCCAAACCCAGAGATTCCCGGACCCCCTGGGCCTCACTTCAGGTCCCAGCTCTCTCCTAGTCGGGCTGTGGTTCTGACAGTTCTATAGGGAGGGCAGGGTTGTCTTTTTGGCCGTCACCCTTGAGGTTAAGAGGTCACCCTCAAGAACTTTCATTCTCCTCAGCTACCCATCAGAGAGCGTCCATACATGAATTTACTTCTGAGGGACAGATGAGACCCCCACCCCATCCTGGGCCCAGCCTTGGCCCTCTCCTGCTCCCTTTCCAGTCCAAAGAGGCCCCCCTGTGTTAGTCTGGTCACAGGTATCCCATCTCCAGTTCCATCAAGTGTTTGTTGTCTTTGTCATCTTCTCTTGTCGGAGGAGTGTTCAAGTAGGTGAGAGGCAGGGTTCACCCTGGGCCTCCTGAGTTCCAGGCCCAGAGACAGACACAGGGCGAGAATAGACATGGAGTTCAGCGGGGAAAGGGCTAAGAAGGGAGAGCAGAGCGGCGGGGGACAGCCAAGAACATAGAGCGGGCGGTGGGCCGGGCACTGAATAGGCCTGGCTGTGGGATCTCCACGTACTCCACACTCCCTAGATCACACGGATGGAATACGTCCACACCAAGAGCCTGATATACCGTGACGTGAAGCCGGAGAACTTCTTGGTGGGCCGGCCGGGGAGCAAGCGTCAACACACCATCCACATCATCGACTTTGGCCTGGCCAAGGAGTACATCGACCCTGAGACCAAAAAGCACATCCCCTACCGCGAGCACAAGAGCCTGACGGGCACGGCGCGCTACATGAGCATCAACACACACCTGGGGAAAGGTACCCACCAGTGGGGCCCTGGGAAGGAGGGAGGAGCTTCAAGGCACAGTGTCCCAGAGGCTGGGGCCGGCCCAGGTTCTTCTGGCTGGCGGCTTGCTGACCCCCTCACACACAGCCCATGAAGCGGTAGAGAACCCAGCATTGCAGAGAAGGGAAGGAGGGAGTAAGTGTGCATGTGCGTGCGTGTGGGCCGAGCATGGGCAGGCTAAGTGTGCGGGGAAGGGTGGAAGTGAGCCCTTCCCCAGGAAGGAGACCTGCCCGTACTGGGAGCACACTTAGATGAGGGGGTCAGTCCAGGAATGTTTGATTTTCACTGAAGTGGAGGCGTGCTGTTCAAAGAGAACAGAATGAGAAGGAGTTTCAGTGCAAGAACAGGGGCCGTTCAATTTGGTTTCCTAGAAAGCCCCACCCGGCCTGTCAGAGAGCCTGACACCCTGGGGTCGCATCCCCCCTAGGCGAGGCCTAGGAGAGTGTGCATGTGTTCATATGAGGGGCTGAGCTGGCCTGGGAGGGAGAGAGAAGAGGGGGCGGGAACCCAGCCTGGCAGAGAGTGACCATCCCTTCCTGTGGTGCCCGCGCATGGCAGGGCTTGGTCGTCCCTTTGAAGTCCAGCAGCCCCGAGCGTCTCTAGGCCTGTCTCCAGTGTCTTGTCGGGGTGGGAGTCCTCATTTCAGGCAGAAGAACTGTGTCTCCCTCTTGGGGCTGGGCTTCCTTCCTTCAGCAGAGATTCTGTGCCTGCGCTGGGAAGGGCTCGCTCGCTGCTTGCGCTGGTGACGGCAGTACAAAGTTTAGACAGGTCTGATGCTTCCCTTGCTGAGCTCACAGTCCAGTTAGATCGGACGCCAGTATAGGCGAGCAGGCAGCGTCACTGACAAGTGTATTAGAGAGGGCGCTGATCCCGGGGCCTCCACAGGCGCGTAGTAGGTAGACATTGTGACGTGCTTCCATGTGCTTCTTCTGCAGAGCAGAGTCGGCGGGATGACCTGGAAGCCTTAGGCCACATGTTCATGTACTTTCTCCGTGGGAGCCTTCCCTGGCAAGGTCTTAAGGTAAATAGTGCCCAGTGGCTGCAGGGCTGAGGATCTCTTAAGCAGATTGCTCACTCTCGCTAACTCTGGCCCTGTGGTGTTTCACATTTTGGTCTGAAGGAGAGCTAACTGTAGCATACATGCCCTGGTTTATTTTTGCATCATTTGAATTAAATAGTTTCTATTGTGTGTGCTCAGGGCATTTGGAGACACCTGAATTCTGTATCTCATCTGTCTGTCTTGGCCCATTCCAGAACCCACTTTATCATCTCACCTTTTCCACACAAGCCCCCCGAAGGTCAGAGACAAGCTGGGATGGTGCTTTCCCCTTTATAGACCCCAGCGGAGAGAGCAAATTACCAAAAGAACCAAGCCTGGGCTGCCCCACACCCAGCCCTTTACACTAGAAGACCACAGTCAGATTGCCTACTTTAGCCCAAAGCCTGGTATGTGGCAGGCCTGTCTCCTGCAGCCTTTCACTTGAGAATTCAGGAACAGATGACAGCCAGGACCTCTGGGGTCAGACTCAGGCTCCCCCCTTCACTGACAGTGTAGGGATGGTGCCCAGGGGATGTTTTACAAGAGAGTAGCCACAGGGACATGTGTATGCATGATGCTGCCATTGTGGGCCATCTCAAGTGGGTCTGACAGTGCAGCAGGCACCCACTAAGAAGGCTGCCTGGCCCTGGAAAGGGGCAGCTGGGGGCAGCTCCTCCTCAGCCTTAGAAACCAACAGCACTTCAGTCCAAGCAGCCTCGGATGGAAGAATCCGCTGGCTTTTGCTCAGCTGACCTAGCCTCAGCGCAGGGCTCAATGTGGACAGCACCACCAAGCTTGGGCCCAGCTGGGGTTTTCTCCTCTAGGCAGACACCCTGAAAGAACGGTATCAGAAGATCGGGGACACCAAGAGAGCGACGCCAGTTGAGGTCCTCTGTGAGAACTTCCCAGGTAAGTGAACCTTCCTCCCTTCAGCCACGTGGGATCACAGACAGCCTCTACCCCTGCAGTGATGCCTCTCGTGGTCTTTCCTGGGCTTGTGGGGAGGCTCTCTGTCCTCCAGGCCACACGAGAGGTGGCAGGAAAAACCCAGATTGCCCCACTGGGTGCTCCAGAGTCTCCTTCATCAGAGCCACCCTCCTGGCTGGGACCGCCATCACCTTCAGGAGAGGCCCCTGTGACTAGGGCAGCCACCTTGGATAGTTGAAGCCTCAGATGTTGAGCAGGTGTTGCTCCCAGGCCCTGATCTGAGCAGGTAGAAAGTCCTGCCAGCCTCTATCAGAGTGAGTCTAATGAAGGAGACACAGCCCTGGCCTCTGTACCCCAAAGAGCCAACTTATAGAAAGCACCTGTACAGAGGGCAGGCTCCTACACGGCATCCCCCTCCCCTCGTATCTCTGCAGAGGAGATGGCCACTTACCTGCGCTATGTGCGGCGTCTGGATTTCTTTGAGAAACCTGACTATGACTATCTGCGGAAACTCTTCACGGACCTGTTTGACCGCCATGGATTCGTGTTTGATTATGAATATGACTGGGCTGGAAAACCCCTGGTAGGACACCACCCCACCCCCCAGCCCAGAGGCCTGCACCGCTTCAGCTTCTGACTGGGGGCTGAAGGGACCCCCTGGGGGAGCTGCCCGCCTTCCTGCCCTGTCACAGTGGGGAGGTGGATCCTATACATGGGGGCCCACAACCCCTGACCTTCCTTTGTTCTGCCTTCCAGCCAACCCCGATTGGCACCATCCACAGTGATGTCCCCGTCCAGCCAGTGAACCGGGATAAGGCTCAGTCCCACACCAAACACCAGGTAAGGGAGTGCTCAGGGGGATCGACACACGTCTCCGAGCCCTTCTTGAAGGCCGATTAAAAGCTCATTCCTTAAGCACCTGCTTTGTACAGGGCTTTGTGCTAGTAGGCGCTGGGGACATGGAGACAAGGCCCGTCTGTGCATAAACACAGATAAGCAGACTACCGAGTCTGAGGGGATGGGGCGAAGGAAAACACCTGAGCTCTGTGGTGGGAAAATGAGAGGCTGGAGACCTCTTAGCGCCTGCACAGATAACACAGCGGTGGGAGACAGAGGCCACAGTCAGGGAACCGCTCATTTAGTGGCAGTGGCCAGGCTGTGATATAGCAGGAAAGGTTGTTGGAGCCAGACTCTGGGGAGTCTTAGGACTTGGCCTTTTATCCCAGTGGCAGAGTGCATGGTCACCCAGGTGAACTGGGAAGGTGATTTTGGCAGCTCTGTGAAAGTTAGCTTGGGGAGGAAGGCAGGAGGAGAGAGCCAGCCAAGAGGTGATGACGACCTGCTCCAGGCTCCTGGCGGGGGAGAAGAGCTGCTGTGCACGGAGAAGGGCCCAGATCAGCAGCTCCTTGTAGGAGGGCAGGGTCACAGACGATGCTGAGACTCTGAGCTGGCGTGATGGAGAACGTGGCCCCGCGCCCCTTACTCCGTACCTGATTCCCTTCCTGGCATGGGACAGGGAACTCTGGGCTTGAAGTCAGGGAAACCCGAATTCAAATCCTGACTCACGCTTACTAGCTCTGTGACCCTGTGCAAGTCATTGAAGTTCTTTGTGCCTCGGGCAGCTTGAACCCTAGAGTTCATCTGCTGAGCTCCTTGGGGGGTGGCATCTGCACTGAGAGAGGGGCTTGTAACATCAGGAGCATCCCACAATGATGAAATAACCTCCCTCAAATTCTCCCAGGGATGAGGGGGACAGGCAGGGCGGGCGCTGAGGGAGCCCCCAGGCCCCCCACCTACCCCCCCAGGCTCCCCCCGCCCCAGCTCCGCTCCCTAAGTTGTTGTGCATGTCTCTCGCATTCACTGTCCACCCTTCCCTCTCGCTTTCCGCAGGTGATGAGCTCCACCAACGGTGAACTAAACACCGATGACCCGACGGCCGGCCACTCCAACGCCCCCATCACGGCCCCTGCAGAAGTGGAGGTGGCTGATGAAACAAAGTAAGCCGCCCGGGCCCTGGCAGCAGGTGTTCATTCCCCGCCCGCTCCGGGCCAGGACACAGTCTCCACCCTCAAGGCCCTTACCTCTGTGGGGGAGTGTGCCAGGCACCGCCCCCTGGGAACTTCCAGTCTAGTGGGGGAGGTGGTGCACACACAGAGCCTGCATCTGCCCCAGAGGGGAAGGTAGCAGCACTGGGCGGGGGGGGGGGGGGGGGGGGGGGGGCCACAGGGGATGGGGGGCGTGCCGGGGGACGGGAGAAGTGCGAGAGGCCTTTCTGTGTGATCTAAGGTCGTGAGGAGGGGAGGGACACGGTCAGACCTGGGATGTAGTGAGACCCCTCTGGCAGCCGAGGGGCTGGTGGACCAAAGAGCAGAGAGACCAACCAGCAGGCTGCTGCAAGAGTCCAGGGGTGCAGTCACGACCCCCAGCGTGGTGGCAGCGTTGATGTACAGATCTAGGAAGTAGAGAATGAATATGTATTGTGTCAGAATGTACAAAGAAGGCAGCATAAGAGGATTCCCTGAGGTGGCAGCAGGGAGAAGAGGGTGTTCTGCCCAAGGGACAGACACACAGCACACACCGACAGAGTTTCCCAAAAGGAAAGAGCAGAGAGAAGGCTGGCTTGTCTGCACCGCAGAGGGCGGCGTTGGGACGTATGTAGAGAGCTAGGCTGGGATCCAGGGGTAAGCAGTAGGGAGCCGTGGCAGGTTGATGAGCTGGAGTAACACTGCAGTCACACTTGGGCCAGCGTCTGGAGGGTGTGTTGGGAGAAGGCAGAGCCTGTTGGAAGAGATTTCAGGATTCTGAGCAAAGGAGAGGACGGTAGTGGGGTGAGGAGGGAGAAGGGTGGGGGGAGAGCTGGCTATCACTGGACTCATAGGACATGGAGTAAGAGCGCGCACCAAGGTTACGGACCTGGGATGCTCAAAAACGTCAGTGGTGTTTGCGGGATTAGGGATGCTGGGAAGGCGGGGGGGGGTTCAGGGGTGGAAAGGGGAGCTTCGTTTCTCTCTGGGACATCCAATTTGAAATGCTTTCTAGGCAGGTGGGGACATGGGATTAGACGTTCAGGACAGGGACTGGGGCTCGAGCTAGACCTAGCAGAAATCTGCAGAGACATGGGAGCTGATGAGGGCACCAGTAATTTATTCAGTGCCTGCTGTGAGCCAAGCACCTTGAGCCCCACAGCCACCCTGGGAGTGGGAGTCATTATGTTCCCCATTTGACAGATGGGGTGACTGAGGCAAACAGAGGTCAAGTGGCTTGTCCAAGGTCACGTCGAATTTGAACTTGGGTCTTTCAGACTCCAAGGCCAGCAGTTCTGTCTACCAGTTGAGAGAGAGTGTGTAGAGAAAAAAGGGAAGAGGGTCCAGGATATGGTGTGGATGATGCATCACTCTGACTGGGAGGAGGGGGGCCAAGAGACCAGTGTCGTGGAACCCCAAGTGTAGAGGACAGTGTGGGGCTGAATTGGTTAATTCCTGGGTCAGGGGACAAGGGGAGAGGGCAGACGGCATCAGAGGCCTGGAGATCTGCCGGGGGAGCGCGGAGAGACAGGCCCCCTGTGGGTGGGGCCTAGGTGAGGTGGAGGAGCCCCGGGGGAGATAGGCCTTGGCCAGGTAGAGGTAGCGCCGGGAGGGGAGCGGGGCATGTCCGCCCCGTCTCAGGATGGCGGCCATGACCGGCGCCCCCCCCCATCTGCTTCGCCCCCCAGGTGCTGCTGTTTCTTCAAGAGGAGGAAGAGGAAATCCACTCAGCGGCACAAGTGAGCCTCTGGGGCCCAGGCGGACCGGACCCACCGCAGCCCTGTCGCCTCCACCCTTTCTGGCCCCAGAGATGGCAGGCGGCCCCTGCCTGTGGCCCTGCCTCCTGCAGCCAGGGCAGGGGCGGCCAGGAGAAAGGCCAGGAACAGAGAAGCCGGGGGAGGAAGGGGGGCCACTAGCCCCGGCCCCCGCCCCCCTGGGCCCAGGGGTCACCTACTCCAAGCAAGACTTTGGCAGAAATTCCTGCATCTGTGTCTCGTCCAGTCCACCTTGAGAGCGCTAACTATTTAAAAACCACACACCGAGGAACCGAAGCCTGCCAAGAAAGCACTTCCCCCTGCCCCACCTCTCCCTTCACCCTTCAGTTTGAGGTTGGGCTTGCGCGCATCAGGGATTGACCCCTGCAGACTCTGCGTCTCCGCCTGCGCGCTTAGGCCTAAGGTGAAGCCTGGGAGGCCCTGGCGCCTCGTGGTCCTCAGTTTGACCTTCACCACTTAGTGTTATAAAATCCAGCCTTTTTCTCTTCCTCTTTCAGAAAGGCCATTCTGTCCCGGTGTGGGGAGGAGGGAGTTGAGGAGGCGCCCACTCCCCTGCCCTCGTGTGTCGTCTTTGGGGTCCGGGCTATGCCTTGTTACCCGTGCACTTTGATCATCCGGGGGTTCTGGGGGGGGCAGAAGCTAAGAGAAAGATGAGGGAGGTGGAACTAGATGGCCCCCAGCCCCAGGCAGAGGGGGCCGGGGGAGGCTGGAGCCAAAGGGAAAGGGAAAGCTAGTCCCCACAGCTGGGAAAGTAGACACCACCCCAAGGTCTCACCCAACGTGCAGGGCAGTTCAGGCTGCTCTGCATGTTCTCTCTTCCACCCCCACCTCACCCTAATCGGAGCCAAAAATGCTGCACCAAAGCCCTGGGGAATTTGGGTCTCCCCTGGAAGGGCAGGGTGGGGACCCGGGGGCAGGGCTGCCTGCAGCAGCCAAATCCCCTCACACGGCCCCACCCACCTCGGGGAAAGGCGAGCTCAGCCGGCCGTACCCCATGACGGTGGCGCGGCCTGGCGAGCAGCCCAGAGAGGTCTACCGCGGGTACGTGGGCCCTCTTTGGTGGCCCTGGGACGAGGCATAGGGCTTCAAACACCCTTGCCCTCAGTGCTGTCCCAAACCCTGATCCCCCCCCCCCCCCCATCAATTTTTCTGCTCACCGAAGGCTGTCCAGAGACTCCCAGTCAGCCCGTCTCCCCCTCCTCCCCCCACCCCCGCCCGCGTCCAGGGGACAGCAGCTCCTCGAACACCCCATCCATCCCCCAAGGTTGTTCTCTAAGAGCCGATGACGCGCACTGGGCATCTCCCCTTCTCCCCAGCCAGCGCCAAGGACGACAAAACGCCTTAAGACCCCGGCACCCCTGGAGAGGGTCCGAGGACGAGTATGTGTGGCAGGGGAGAGGGGTGCATCAGTCACTGGTGGCCACGGCAGACCTAAACACAACAAGCTAAACCCAAGCACCCTTTCACCTCCTCCTCCCCAAAGGAAACGGTCCAGGGGAGCATTGGCCCAGTCTGTACATGAATCTCTGCCTGTCGAGTCTCACTTCTTTTGGTCCATGTGTCTGGCTTGGCTGAAAAGCAGCAGCAAGAGGCTAGAAGACGTATCCCCGTTCCAGACCTGAGTCCCAGCGTCAAGATCGTACCTGCGCAGCTCCGCAGCAGGCGCGCGAGCGTCCATTGTGAGTTTAGTTACTGCTTTACAAAGTGTACAGAAATGGCATTTACATTTCTCTGATGCTTCCTGGAAGCCATAGAATTTAGGGGCTTTTTTAAAAAAAAATAAACAAAAATGAAAAAGAACTCAAGGCCTAGGCCTTTCCTTGCTCGGGCATTCCTGGTGGGGGGAGTTGGAGGTGGGGCATTCAGAGCATCACACTGCATGGAGTTCTTTCTTTGGGACGTAAAACCAAGGTGGGAGGGCTCTTAGAACATAAGATGTCGGAACCAGAAGAAGTCTCCGAGGCCATCTTGTCTGAGAAACCGAGATGTGACTTGCCTTAGGCCACAGAGCAAATTAGTGGCAAAGCTAGGATTCGAATTCACGGCTTAGGACACTGAGCCTCCTCTATTTACCATACCCAGTGCCTTCTTGGAAAAAAAATAAGATTATGCCAAATGCACCATCGTACCAAAGCCACTTTGAACTTGCACACTGCCGATTCAGAACAGCAGTGGGCCTAACAAACTTCACCCAGCCTTGGGAGAGAGGGAGTGGTGCAGGGCACACAGTCTCATTGTGGGGATGCCCACAGCCCCGTGATGTAGGCAGGCCTAGTATTCTCATCCCTACTTTACAGCCACGTGGAGGCCTCGACCTCAGATCTTCCCACTTCTCTCCCAGCCATCTGTCATACGTTAGACAGGAGATCAAATACAAATCCGAGCGCCAACTGGATGGCTCAGGGAGCTCTGGCAAGGCTCTTTTCTCAAGGTGCCGAGATCCTCAAATCCACCTATCGTGGAGGGAAGGACTGTGCCCGTCCTGGCTCCACCCCTGACAGCCGCGGGCTGATTGGGAGCCAGAAGTCACCTCCCCCTCGGCCTGTTTGTACTTGTGAGGAAGCTATTTTGAAAGTGGTAGATCGCTGGAGAAAGGGGCCCTTTATTATTACCATTTCCCATGTGAGCTTTTAGGCCAGCCTCGGTCTCCCTGCCAAGCTCAGGTCTGCCAGCCGTGTTTGGAAAAGGCAGAGAACAAGTTTTTTCACGGAGTATCAGAAATAATGCTCAGGATGAAGACGTGCTCTTATGCCACCAGGAGCCAAGCTCAGACTGCCAGCTACTGTCAAAACTCAGCACTTCCAAATGTGGAAGCACATTCTTTCTATCCGTCTCATTTCTGACTTTTGTCTTTAGTGCCTGGACCACAGAAGGTACTTAAGGATTGCTTGTTGGATGGGATTTGAAAGGCCCTAGTCAGGTGACCGACGCAACATATTAATACAGATGAAGAAAAGGATCTTGAGTGGGTCGTGGGCAGGATCTGGTTCTCTGCAGGTTCCAGGACCCCACCTCATTGCTGGCTCTCCGTCAGGGCCCCAGGTCGGCAAAGGGCTTCAAAGGCTGTAGCCATGATAGGCTTTTAGATTAGCCCTAAACAGACTGCCCTCATGGGAAGGCCTAAGAAAAGCATTGTGCCATGCCAGCCACATTAAGAGTATGCATCAAATAGGAGCGAGCGATGAACACTCCCAAAGTATAGAGGGATAGGGCTGCAGGAAATGTTTGTTAAGTTGAGGAATCTTCTACCTTTTATGACAGGGAGAATTAAGGCTTCCCTTGGAAGAATGAGAGGCTTCTCTTAAAGGATGCAGAGTCAATGGGGAATCCTTACCTCTTTGTCACGTGGTTGTAAGGTGAAAGAACGTGGCAGAAGGACCACGAATCACTTGGAGCTAATCACTGTGGGACTTTCCAGAGGGGAGAGAGGTAGACTCCCCCTTTCATGTGCTCCAAGGAATAATGGATGATCAGGGAAAAAAGAATGGTTGTAGTTGGTAAAAACCAGCATGGAAGCAGGTATTTTGGCTCTGAACAAATGAGAGGGATGCTGTCTCACCACAAGGTGGGTCTTGGATGTGATGGAGGACCTGTTAAGACCTGGCAAACAACTGCTCTCCACTTGTGGCGATTCATGTAGGAGCCAATGTTAACAGCAGAAGGGACCTGCTCCACAAGTAACAAGCTCCCACCGGCCACCCCTTCCAGTCCTAGCTCCACTTTTACTCATACCCCTCCCCCACATCCACAGCCCCTTCCAGACTCTCCTACCACCATCCCTCGAGAATCTCTGGGGTTGATCCACCCTGTATTTCTCACCCAGTCGAGGTTCTGGTAGCTACTATGCACTGACCTCCGGGATGGTCTGTTTGTCTGTCTCCCTCCCTCCCTCCCTCCCTCCCTCCCTCAGCAAGTTCAGTGCCTAGCTCAGTCCTTCTTTAGTACCCAACTCCTGTCATCGTACTAGGGGCCTTCAACATCTTAACATTCCCTCTAATACCCTGCCTTCCCAGTTGCTCAATTTGCTCTTCCCGTGACCCACTTCTTCACCCCAGTCCATCTATACACGGATACAATCATGCCCCTAGTCTCGCCATTGCCCCAGAGCATTCCACTTCCTTTATCCCGATCAGCCCTTTAGCATTTCATCAGCTTTCTTTGGATCTTATCCATCCTCTTAACTGCTGTCTTCATTGTGACCTCCAATCTCTCCACTGTACTTGCTACTCATTTTTTTAAAAAATTTAATATTTTTCCCCAATTACACATAAAAAACCATTTTAAACTTTTTTAGTTTTGAGTTCCAAATTCTCTCCTACCTTCCTTCCCCTCCCCCATTACTGAGAAAGCAAGCAATTTGATAAAGGTTATACTTTGTGGTCGTGCAAAACATTTCCGTATTAGTCACATTGTGAAAGAAAATAAAACCCCAAAAAGCCCCATGAAAAAAAAGGTGACAGTAAGCTTCAGTCTGCATTCAGAGTCTACCAGTTCTTTCTGTGGAGGTGGGTGGCATCTTTTCACCATGGGTCCCTCCGAACTGTCCTGGATCTCTGAACTGCTGCACTCATTACTTCCATCTTGACCTCTTGTTGAGCCAGTTTAACAGTTCAACTCAACCCTCTTCTGAGTCCCTTGCCCCCTTAATGTCAAGCTTGTTAATAAGCTTATTAATGCCTTAGCTTATTCCCGCAAGTCACCCAATAGTTCTCCTGTTTTCACATTTCTAAATGGAGAAGTGGAAAATGCCAAACCATGCTGACTGGGTCCACTGCAAATTCATGTTGTATCTTCTCAACTGGGCCCTTGCTGCAGCAGGGAAGTCCATTTACACCTCCCTAACTGATTGACTCTCCCCCTCCCCTCAGCAAATTTTCCATCTCTTCTTAGGTCTCTTTCGACGTCCAAAGATGCCTCTCCCCACTCTCACCCGAGAAGCTGGCCTCCTGCTTCACTGAAAAAATCGAGGCCATTCCCTGAGAGCTCCCTCTCTCTTCCCTCCTCCACACATCACACAGATGCCGTTTCCTCCCATCTCCCACAGCCCTGTCTCTCACTGACACAAACCCCTCACCCTGCTTGAGTCATTTCCATTCCTTCCCATCTTCTCCAGCAGATTGCTTTCTATTCTATCTTCAGCTTCTTCCTCTCTTCTGGCTGCTTTCCTGACGCCTACAAACATGCCCATTGTCTCTGCCATCCTTAAAAACCCTTCCCTGGCTCTGACCATCCCCTCTGTTGCCTCTCTTTTGCTTCTACTCCCTCACTGGCTTTAATGCTCTCTCTTCTCTCCTGGTTTTTTGTGACACTGTTCTCTTATGTGAGGGTTCTCAATCTCTGCCAGGTCACAGGTCCTGCCCACTAAACGTGGGCTCCAATCTGGCACTCTTCCCTTCTGCCTGTACACTCTTTTACTTGGTGGTGACATCAGCTCCCATGGAGCTGTATAAATGATCCTCAGATTTATCCAGCCCTAAGCTCCAGACTGTCTCCAGCCGCCTACTGTACATCTCCACAGATTATTGGAAAGCTCAATGTGGCCAAAACTGAATTCCCTTCTATTTCTACTCAACCTCTCCCCTTCTCCAAACCTCCCTGTTATTGGAAAGGGCACCGCCATCCAGCCAGCCAGGTCACAACTGAGGTGTTGGTGTCCTCCTTAAACCCTCGCTCTGCCTCCCATCCCCCACCCCCATATCCATCTATGGCCAAGGCCCATCCATTTTACCTTCATGGCATCTCTTGCATACATCATCTTTCTTTCCATGCACATTGCTGCCACCTTGGTTTAAACCCTCATCCCTTCACACTTGAACTACCGCAATAGCCTTCCTTCTGGCAGGTCTCCAGGACCAAATGTAGATTTTTGTTTGGCCCTAAAGCCCTCCACAACCTGGTCCTTCTTAATTTCCCACCCCTAACCCCTCGCCCCCCATGACCCACTGACCTCAGTCTCCTCACTATTCTTTGCACATCTCCACACTCTGTGCCTTTTCAGTTCTCCATGCCTAGAATACTCCCCCTCCTCACCTCTACCTACTGGCTTCCCTTAAATCTCAGCTAAAAATCCCACCTTCATGAAGTCTTTCTGATGGTTTCCCTCCTCAAACCTCCCACCCTGTTAAGATTACTGTGTATTTACAGTGTGTGTGTGTGTGTATCTGTGCACAGAACACATGCACAGGTACCTTGTATATAGATGTTTGCACTACCATCTCCCCATTCGAATGGGAGCCCCTCAGGAGGCAAGGCCTATTTTTTGACTGCTGTATCCCCTGGGATTAGCAAAGGCCTGGCACACAGTAGGCACTCATGTATACACACTTGTTAACTGAGTGATGGTTAGCATTGACAGATCATGAAGTCCTGGCACCAAACTGAAGGCTACACGGCTGTGGGTGGGTTTTCACCCCTGCTGTTCGTGGACAATAGGGGCACTTCTGATGAAAAAGGTAGATGTGGAAGGAGACCATTGTTTAAGGAGTTTGAAAACTGAATCTGGATTTCTAGTCTGTGGCTCAAAATAGGAGCATGATGGATTTGGGGCCTGGGAATGAATGGAATGCAGGCTTCTGAAAAATGTTTATCTGGACTCCTACAGATTGATCAAGAGGCTTTTAAGCACAAAGGGAGAGAAAACTGCCTCCATGCATGCATTTGTGCGTATGTATTTACATGTATACACACATACACTTGCATATGTTTGTCTCTGTGTATAGTCATATACATGATTTATGGTAAATGTACTCTAAACCAGACACCAGAGTGAAGCAGCTACAACAAAGTGAAAACAGCAGAAAACAGATCCAGGCAATAAACATCCAAGAAGGAAGCCAACAGGAAAACCTGGTCTTCGATTCCTCAACACAAATGCACCGAGTACGGTTATGAAAGAGGTGAACAAAGGACTGCACCAAAGGCAGGAAAATTCCACCCTTAGGTATCACTGATACTTTAGGGGATGGGTATCCCTCATGCTAAAAATGTTCCAAGATGGTATTCATGCAGGGTGGTCCCAAGGCAAAGGTCTGAAAGCTGCCCTCTGACCTTCGGTGTGCCCTGTAGGGTGCCCTGAACGTCTGCAAAATCCTTTTTGTTCCACTGAGGCCTCACACCACCAGTGCGGTAAAGTAAGCACTCTAGGCACTGGCCTTATTTTGCAGATAAGGACAACTTGACTTAGGCTGAGGTTCAGTGATTTGCCTAGGATCACACAGCCCGGGGGGGGGGGGGGGGCAGGATTTGAATCCAGGTGTTTTTGGCTGTATGGCCAACATGCTATTATCTACTCTGCCAAGCTGACTCTCAGCTGGAACACGATAGCCAAAGAGAAGGCAGAGTCACGCCAGGAGCGTATCTGGATCATCTCCAGCTCTCTGTCTACAAGATATCTCACAGAAGGAAACCCAACACGTACGGTAGAGAACAGCTGGGTGATCAGCAGAGGTAGAATAGTGGCAATAGTGGGGGGGGGGGGCGGGGAAGACATGGGGTCTGTGTGTGTATGAGACAGGAGTATGCAGGCGTATAATATAAATGCAGACGACTAAAGGATTCATAGGAACCCAGAGGTGATGACAGAAACACAGAGGACTTAAGAATAGCTAGCAAGAGAGGGCAGCTAGGTGGCGTAGTAGACGGAGCTCCGGCCCTGGAGTCAGGAGGACCCGAATTCAAATACGTCCTCAGACACATAACACTCACTAGCTGTGTGTCTCTGGGCAAGTCACTTAACCCCGATTGCCTCACCAAAAAAAAAAAGAAAGAAAAAGAAGAAAGAAATGCCAGGCCTAGTCTGCCATGTGCTCTAGAATCTGGGAGAGTGGACTTCAAAGAATTCAGAATTCTAGAAGGGGAGGGGATTCTAAGAATGTAGTGTTATCAGGAAGTAATACAGTAAGATCCCTCCAAAAAACTACTCCAAACAGATGTAGAAAAGTCACCAGACAGAGGCCTGATGGGAATATCCAGGGGAATTAGGAGCTTGGCACAAGAGATAAAAAACCTTGCCTAAGCAATAAACTCCCTGAAAATTAAGAGACAAGAAATATTAAAACAAAAGTCAAAACACTTAAAAAAAAAAACAGAAGAAAATGTAAGGCATCTCAAAGTAAAGACATGACCTGGAAAACAGATGGAGAATTGAAAAATTAGGACTCATTGAACTACAGGAAAGCCATGGCCAAAACAAGAGCCTAGATACCAAATTTCAAGAAATTTTAAAAGGTAACTGCCCAGATCTTAAACCCAGACAGCAAAAGTGGAAACATAAAATAGCTACTGGTCATGTCCTAAGAAAAAAGAAAACTCCCAGGAACCTAATAGCCAAAACCCAGAATTTCTTGTCAAAGACAAAATGCTGCAAGTAGTCACAAAGAGTGCAAAGGCAGCAGGGTCCGCGGGCTCACAAGATGACTGCTCCCTAAAGCAGTGATTCAGGCTTACGGTCAAGAGTAACCACCAGCAGAATGGAGCATGATCCCACTACGGGGAAATGGACCTTGAATGAAATAAAGGGACTTGGGAAAGGCCAGAACTCCACAGAAAGTGAATTCCAGACACAGTAGTTTAGAGAAAGGTAAAAAAATTAATAAGGCACTAAAGGGTAAACTGCCTACACTGTGGGGAGAGGATCCAGGTGTCCCCTCCACACCCTGTCGGTGCTCAGAGAGGGTGTCTGATTGGATTGAAGGCCTGGGAGTGGGTTTAAGTGGTGTAAGATCATCATGATATCTTAAAAGAACGGGAGAGAAGGGAAGAGGTAGGGAGGAGGGTAGTGCCAAGGGGTAGCAGGGGAAAGTAAGGTAATGGGAAATAATTTCACATCATCAGGGTATAAACATCTATAGAAGTCTATACAAACAAGCAGGGTGGCAGGGGGTTAGGGCGAGGGGCTGATACTTGACCTTATTCTCATCTGAAATGGTTGAGTGAGGGAAGAATACACACACAGAGTACTTCATTCAACAGCAGAAAATAGGAAAGAATGGCGAAGGGGAAATGAGAGGGAAGATAGAGTAAGGGTCAGATTAGTCCTAAGCAAAACAACTCCAGGGCTGAGGATGTATAAAAACATTACTTTCTGAGGTGGCAAAGAGAGGGAATTTGAGGGGGTGCCGATTAACCAGAGAATGGCTAGCCAAATCACGGTACATACACGTGGCAGAACACCAGGGTGCTGTGGTAAAGAATGGAGAGGATGGCTCCATTATAAACCGGGAAGGCTTTGAGGAGCCGGTACAGAGCGAAGTGAACAGAACCAGAACGATCCACACAATGACGACGACAGAAAGACAATTTTGAAGGAATGAGGAACTCTGATGGGTGTGATGACCAACCACGACTCCAGAACAGTGACAGTAAAACACCTCCTGACAGAGATGGAGATGGAGGACTTGAGAGCGCACAGTGTGCGCACACACACGGGGCCTACGGGAAAGGGCTGGGGAGCTCTCGGCTCTTGGGATCCCCGGGCAGAGCTGGGAAGCCAGAAGGGGCCTGGGAAGATGGCCTAACACTCCCACCAGCACCCATTCCTTAGCAGGAATCAGCAGAGCCTGAATTTAAGCCCACGTCTGCTGACCCTGAACCCAATGCTCTGAATGAGGCTGATGCGCTGGACCAGCCCTTCAGACAGACACCCCAGTCATGGAAGGGGAGGAACAAACCTCCGAAAACACCTGAAGCCTCAAGCGGACTTTTCCACTGTTCCGCCTTCGTTTCCCCGGGGCCTGCCACAGTGCTTGGCACACAGGGGTTTGTGGCCTGAGGTACAGGTTCCAGCCTACATAGCATGTTCCCCTTCGTTAAATTCTATTTTCATGTTTTGTGTAGTCATTTTTCAGTTGTGTCCAACTCTCCATGACCCCTTTTGGGGTTTTCTTGGCAGAGATACTGGAGGGGTTTACCATTTCCTTCACCAGCTTATTTTACAGATGAGGAAACTGAGGCAAACGGTAAAATAAATGACTTGTTCAGGGTCACACAGCTAGTCAGAGTCTGAGGATTTGAAATCAGGAAAATGAGTCTTCTTGCCTCCTCTAGGCCTGGCACTCTGTCCACTGTGCCACCAAGCTGCCCTATTTTAATGTTTATTTCCCTCTAAAATTTTCATATTTATTTTCCTCTAAATTAAAGATCTAATGATGCAAACAATTCCAATGACAAAGTAAAGGCTGCCTAAAAAGCTCAACGTGAATGTATATGCAACTCACTGACCCCCATCTTCTTCACATACAAACACCTAAGATGAAAGTAAAAGCAAGGGAGGAGGAGGAGTGCACAGGAGTCTCGGCGCAGAGAAAGGGCACTGAAGAGAGGCCGGCCACGAAGGCCACGGCAAACCCAGGGCTCTGCGGGCCTGCCTCGGCCACAGCTGCTGCTCAGGGAGGACAGCGTGGCTGCTCCGGCAGATGTTGCCGCCTTAAAAACAAACAAACAAACAAACAAACAAAAGAAGAATGATCTTCAGACTGAGAAGGAAAATGGTTATCGAGGAGCTGATGCTCCTGGATCTGAGTAAGGTCAAGTCACTAACGACACCCTCAGGTAAGGAAAACAGGTGGATCCCACTGCTGAGCTGCTGGCAGCAATCTCTGAGCCATCAGTCCTCAAGGACAGGAAAGGGGATGGCGGTCTAGAGAAGGGCAAATATCAGGTTTCCTTCCTGTTTGTTTGTTTTTGAAAGTTAATAAACCTGTGAGCTAATGGTTCCCCAAGTTTAACTTTTAATCACTGGTAAAATCTAAAATGAATTATTTCAAGGTAAGTTGTGAGCATTTAGAAAAGGAAACTGATCACGAGGAAGGAAATACTCATATATTAAATGCCTACTGTATGCCACGCACCGTGCTAACCACTCTATAAATACTCTCTCATTTGGTCCCCAAAACAATCCTGGGAGGTAGGTGTTACGATCTCCATTCTGCAGATGCAGACAGAGGTGAAATGATTTGTCCAGCGTCAGACAGCTAGGAAGTATTTGAGGCCAGGTATGAACTTGGGTCTTCTGATTCCAGGCCCGGTGTTCTATCCCCTGTGGCATCAGCTGCCAAGTTAGCACAGCTTCATCAAAAACAGCTCCAACCAAACCAGTCATGTTTCCTTTTTTGACAAGTTATTAGACCGTGAGATTGGAGGAATGCTGCGGGCACAGCAGACTTCAAATATACTAGGAAAAGCGTAGAGGAGGAAAGCCTCTGACAGAGCCTCTTGTGTGTTCCTTATGGACAAGATGGAGAGATGCTACGAGCAGGCCCCTCGAGGAGTAATTCACAGGCCTTTACAGGCCCGAGGCTGTTGAACATTCCTATCCCTGGCATGGATGGTGTGGTTATCAAATTCAGAGAAAGCACTAAGCTGGCACTAAATGAACACGTGCAGCAAAGAGTAATAAATCTGAGGTCAGACCTGACTTGGTCGTTTGTGTGATCCTGCTTGGGCAGGTCACTGGACACAAGTTCTGTGCCTCAGTGTCGTGACCTGTGACAACCCAGTGAAGACCCAAAGAGTTCTGAAGCAGCTAAACACTGGGCCAGATCTGAAGCAATGGCAGTTCACTGGGATAAGTGTGAAGGCAATTTCACAAGCACAAAGTAGGGGAGGTGTGCTGAGGACTTCGGGGGATTTGAAAGTGCCATGAGAATAGTTAAAAAGTGAAGTGATCTTAGCGTGCACTGAGAGGTACGGTGACCACGAGGAGGAAGACGATAGTTTTGTACTCTGCCCAGGTCAGGGCACATATTCAGGGAGGGGAAAGGAGGAAGACCAGAGAAGCAGAGGGAGGGGGAGAAGGAAGCCATTTCCTATTCCCACAGTCTCGACTTCTTAACCGCAATAGGGGACAGAAGCAGACATACACAAGATACGCGTCTAAAAAAGAACCAACCATAGCTAGAGACGAAAGGGGTGGGCCATTCAGCTCTGCTGAGATCACCAAGGTCAGCACTGTGACGGGGAAGACATTCTTAGGCAATCCTCAGCTGCCTTCTGTGCTGTGATGGGATCTGCTTCTCAAACCAAGGAAACGGCTTGGATTGTGAGCTCGCAGCCCACAAACACCTCAACTGTCCAGTGAGTGAGAACACAAATTAAGTTAACACACCGTTTAATAATACCTGCTATGTACAAAGACCTATATGGGATTGCAAAGAAAGAAAAGGCTATGTTCCCACCCAAAGGCAAACCTATTTCAAACAAGTCAAGACATACTCAAGATTTCCCTCTGGATCCATAAAATATTGGGAGTAGGGGAGCTCTAAAGGCTGAGTGAAACTGAGGGGTTACAGCCCCATTCTTCAAACTTGGCCATGTCGGACCGGCAGTCCACTGGACATGCTCCCTGAAGCGGATCCTCCTTCCTCCCAGACCCACAGTGCACTCTGGCACCTTAGCAGAATGAACACTGTGTCTCCGAAACAACAAAGACAACCAACCCCATTTATTTATTGATGACCTATTTACAAGTCACAAAGCTGGCCAAAAGCAGAGTGTCTGAACACTGAATATGAGAAATCATCAGATACATTCATCAATATAGCAATGCTTATGAATCTAGACATTCCCAACTCCAATGCAAGAGTGGACATGATACAAGGAAATTCTCCAACTTCAGGAGACAGGCATGTTCAGCAATGAGTTACATTCATCCCAGCTACAATGCCCAAACTGCAGAAAGCCATAAGAATGTACATTGCTCAGAAGACATATACACATTTATTTTATTTTAAAAAAATCATTTCAATAGGATGAGGTGTGAGGGATCACACCTTTGCCATGGCTTCTGGGAGGAGGGATTCTGTTGAACAGGAGTCACTGAAACTGAAAAACTGCAGGAATGAAACACACACACACACACACACACACACACACACACACACACACACACA
>NW_020947675.1:0-11727 GCF_900497805.2 Vombatus ursinus | reverse complement strand
TAGGTACAAAGTGTAGACAGGGATGAATTGGAGAGAATCTCGGGGGGGAGCTACAGGCATTACAGGAACTAGGGAAAGACTTTCTGTAGAAGGTGGGATTTTAGCTGGAAACTGGAGGAAGCTGGAGAATCCAAAAGGTATCAATGAGGGGGTTTGGGGGACAGTCAGTGAAAATGACCAGAGTCAGGAGATGGAGGGTTGTGTTGGGGAAACAAGGAGGCTGGTATCACTGAATCACCAAGGACAAAAAGGGGAGAAGGCATACAGGAACTCGAAAGGTAGGAGGGTGCCATGTTATGAAGGTCTTTGAATGCCCAACAATATTTTATATTTGATACTGTAGGTAATAGGGGGGCACTGTGGTTTATTGAGTGGTTGAGTAACATGGTCAGACCTATCTCTTGTCACAGCTTCACTTTGGTTTTTTGTCATAGGAACACTCATAGTACATGAAATGTCTGAGTTGGGAAAGGCCTTAAAACATAGAATGTCAAAGTTGGGAAGGATCCTAGAACATGGACTGTCAGAGCTGGGAGAGACATTAGAACAGGGGATGTCAGAGCTAGGAGAGACCTTAGAACCCAGACAACATCAGAGTTGGGAGAGGGCCTTAAAACAGAGAATGTTACAGTTGGGAGGATAGTTTGGACATAGAGCAGAAAATGTCAAAGCCAGAATGAGCCACTGCATATAGATCCTGGAACAACGTTAGATTTCGGGAGACCTTGGAGATGATCTCACTTCTTTCTTTCTTTCCGAGATAGACACTGAGGCTCAGAGAAGGGAACGGGCTTGCCAAGGTCCCTCAAGCTACTTACTGGCAGCCACAGTGTTAACTCCTCAGTGTTCTGAATTTCAGTCACTCTATTTCCTCATAAAAACTTGTTTCTCCCAACAATATTCTTGACAGAAAGACCTTTCTAACCACTATATGTTAACCTTCTGAGTATGAATTATTGGCATTAAATCATTAAAGTCAACAATTATTCTTTAAAAAAAAACTCCATAGTATATCAGATTGCACGGTCTCCCGGGAGGAGGGAGGGGAAGGAGGGGGAGAAAATTTAGAACTCAAAATCTTATGGAAATGAGTGTTGAAAACTAAAAATAAATAAATAAAATTTAAAAATCTACATAGTATTTAAAAGTATGAATGTCCTAAAAATTCAGTTTATTTTTTTGGACAGGAACTTTTTCCTCCAAAACTTGAGCTTTCTAAAACATGTCCTAATTTAGAAAACTCCTAGTTTGCCCAAGTTCTTCCACCATTGTCTCAATGTTCAGGTACATTTTGGCTACTTCTGACATTTTCAAGGAAAAAGAGAGGTAGGTTGGAAATGCAAGGTTCCAGGATCTGGAGCCAGAAAGGGTCTAAGAGGCCAGTGAGGGCTAATTCCCTTATTTGACAAAAGAGGATATTGAGACGCAAAGCAGGAGAGGGATTTGCTCAGGTTGCCACAGCTGGGGTTCAGACTCAGGTGCTCTAAAGCCAAATCCAGAAGGGAGCAGGAAGAAGCTGGGGATCTGCATTAGCCATCAATGAAACCATAGTGACTGTGGGCAGAGAGGATGCCTCCTTTCCCAGCAGGCCATTTGCTGTTCAAAAGGCCTTATTAGGGGCAGACTAACGAGAGGGAGAGTTGCATGGTAGGTAACAGTAAGACACTGAGGATCAGGGAGACCAGGGGTTCAAATCCCATATTTGGCCCGTTCTAGCTCGGGGACCCTGGACAAGGTTATTCATGCCCTCTGAGGTTTTGTTTCATTGACTCTGTAAAATGGGGACAATAACTCCTGCGCACCGACTTCACAGGGTTGTAAAGCCTCAATGAGATAATCTTATGGAAGACTTTGCAAACTTTGAAAGTGCTAGGATAACTTCTACTGTTGCGGACAAAGGGATCAGGGTGACATTGACATCCACCGCTGTCATCCGAGGCTGCTCCCTTTGCTTGAAAATTCCCTCTTAGATTCAAGTCAAGAAGAAAACTCAGGCTCTTTCTGTCCTCTTTTTCCTAATCACTTCCCCAAGTTCTTCACTCCTTTTTTTCCTCTTAAGCTGGGGTCTGCGATGTGGGTCATTTGTGGTAATCCTGAAGAGGGGGTCATAGTCTGAACATAACAGGAGAGGATTCAGAATGGCAGGAGCAGCCCTGACCCCGAGTTGTAAGAGAGTGAGACCTGGAGTCAGGAAGACCTGGGCTCAAATGCCACCTTTGACATTTACTAACTGGAATGAAGATAGGGCCTCTTCATTTTCCTTTGTATCTCCAGGGCTTAGCACAGGGTCTGACACATAGTAGGCAGCTAATAAATGATTGCTGATTGACTGATTGACTTTGGGGATCATAATATCTTTGGTGTCATTTACATCAAATGGGATGGTGTGTGTAAGGCAATTGGCAAACTAAAGGGATACAGAAATGTCAGCTTTTATTGCTGTGCTTTGAGTAGATTATTCCCAAGCTATTGTTTCTTTAATTCAATTTGACAAACATTTGTCATCTATGGCCAGAGGAGGGACAGATAATATATATAATAAAAATGTAAAATATATTTTTTTTTTGGAGACTGGAGTTTTTCCATTGAATCAAGTTTGCCAACTCTTGTCCCATGGGCAAAGGTTTCCTGGAGTGTCCATACAAGGAAAGGATGACATTTTGAGGGGTCTTGAATCTCAAAAGGTGACAAAAATAACTGCATGACCTGGCAGGGCCTAGGCAGCACTTTTCATCTGTAAAACAAGAGCAGAAAAGGAGGAAGAGGAGAAAGTAGGAAGAGAAAGAAGAAAACTAGGAAAAGGAGAAGGAAGAGGAGAAAGGAGGAAGAGAAATAAAAGAAAAGGGAAGGAAGAGGAGAAAGGAGGAACAGAAAGAAGGAGGAAAAGGAGAAGAGGGAGAGGAGAAAGGAAGACGAGAAAGAAAAGGAGAAGGAAGAGGAGAAAGGAGGAAAAGAAAGAAAAGGAGAAGGAAGAGGAGAAAGGAGGAAGAGAAAGAAAAGGAGAAGGAAGAGGAGAAAGGAGGAAGAGAAATAAAAGGAAAAGGGAAGGAAGAGGAGAAAGGAGGAAGAGAAAGAAGGAGGAAAAGGAGAAGAGGGAGAGGAGAAAGGAAGAAGAGAAAGAAAAGGAGAAGGAAGAGGAGAAAGGAGGAAGAGAAAGAAGAAAAGGAGGGAAATGACAGAAGAGGAAGAGGACTGAAGATTTTGCGTTGGAAGAGACCTGGGACTCCTCTGTCATTTTACAGATGAAATTCAGCCTTAGAGGTTAGATTTTTCAGTCGTGTTTGCCTCTCAGCGACATCATTTGGGGTTTTCTTGGCAAAGACACTGGAGTGGTTTGCCATTTCCTTCTCCAACTCACTTTATAGATGAGGAACTAAGGCAAACAGGGTGAAATGACTTGCCCAGAGTCACACAGCTAGAAAATGTCTGAGGCAAGATTTGAACTCATGGAGATGAGTCTTCTTGACTGCAGGCCTGGCACTCTATCCCAGTGTGCCACTTAGCTGCCCTAGGGGGTTGATCAGATGAACTCTATTTCAATAAACATAATTTTTATTGTCTTACCTTGTTTAAGGGGCCAAGTGCACCAAGTTGGCCCTAAGAAGGATGTGCCATGTATATGGAAAAGTATCATAAAATACAGGACAGACCCTAAGAAAAAAGGGAGAAGAGAAGACTTTTCGGCTGGGGAGAAAGGGATAGAGATCAGGGAAGGCTTCTTGAAGGAAGAGGATTCTGAGAAGCAGAGAGAAGCAAGAACGGTGGTCCAGGTATAGGTCCAGCCTATACCTTACCATGAAAGCATGGAGGGTGGAGATGACAGGATAATCGTGGAGGGGAAGGTGAGGCCAGACCATGGAGGGTCATACCCCAGAGGTCGAGTTTGCAATAGGGAGTCCCTGAATGAGGCGTAGGGGTGAGAATCTTGGCTCTGCTGTGAACTTCCCTTGTGGGCTTAGACTAAACCTCAGTTTCTTCATTTGTCTGTCAAAGTGGGGATAATCCCAGGGGTACTTATCTCAAAGGGGCTTTGTGAGGATCAAATGAGCCAATATATGCAAAGCACTGTTGCGAATCTCTAAGTGTCAGCCAAAGGTTAGCGCCTATTAGCTCCAAATTGAGGTGGTGGGTGGGTCTAAATCCTTTGAATCCTGGGACCCGGGTCAGATTCCTGATCAGATGGATGACCTGGTCAGACCTGGGCGTTAGGAATGTCCTCCTGGCAACAGCTGGGCGGAAGGTGGACCCCAGTGAGCGGAGACAAGAGGGACGTTGCGGAGGTGGGAGGTGGCGAGGACAAGCCTGATCGGAGATGGACGGGGAGCCGGCGGAAGGATAGTCCTGGAGGCTTCCATCCCGGGTGACTGGGAGGATGGCGGCGTCGTGGGCACAAGTGGGCAAGAAAACCACCGCCAGTCTGGGAGGCAGAATTTGAGCTTCTCGTGGGATGTCCCCGAAGAGCCAGACACCCAGCAGGCAGGTGGTGATGAGGAGGGCTGTCTATACCGATTTGCCAGACATCTGTGTAGGGAATGATAATTGAACCCAGGGGAGCCGGTGAGATCACCACGACAAGAGAGCCCAGGCAGAGGGGGCCACCCTCGGGGTGGGCAAGAGGGCAGGAGCCCGAGGAGGAACGATCGGGGAAGCAGGAGGAGAACGAGGTGGGGCTTAGCCCTTGCAGGTGCCCGGGCGGGGAGCGAGTATCGAGGAGGAGGAAGAGCAGGGTAGCTAGCGCCGTCCAAAGCTGTCGGGGGCCAGGAGGATGAGTGGAGGGAAGGACTGTGGATTTGGCCGGTCCGAGGCGGGGGCAGTTTGCGTGGCATGGTGAGGGGCAGGCGCGGCACCCGTGGGCTCTGTGTTCTCCTGCCCTCAGGTAAGCCACGGCCTTTTCCTGGGTCTCAGTTTCCTCCTCTGTCAACAGAACCCGGCTGTTCCACTCCGGGAGTGGCTGGACAAGCGCCCTGGAGGCTGAGCATGCAGTGGGTTCGGGGCAGCTCGGAAGGGTGGGGGCCGGAGGCCACCCGTGACCAGGCGGCATGCCCACCCATTCCAGCCCCAGGTGGCCTCAGGTTGGCCGGCCCCCGCATATGCCGCGGCCCCTTCCGCCGGGGCTTTTGGAAGGTGCCCGGGGGCGCGCGCGTCCGGAGCGCGGCGGTCCGTCGGGGCAGCTCGGTCGCGTTCCTGCCCGGGCTCCAGGTGGGGGGCGCCACGTGGCCCGCGGCGGACCCGGCCGCACGTGCGAGGCAGGGGGGCGACCACGTGCTGCCCGAGGAGGGGACGGGGGAGGGGACCCTCCGAACGTTGTGTCGCAGTTCTGCATCCGCTGGGCTCCCGGGAACGTTCCGTTGTCTGTCTTCTCGTGCAGCCCTGCGCCGCGCTGGGGGGTCCGGCTCGGGCTCCTCCTCCTCCCCCGCCTCCCCCTCCCCGTCCCGGGCCGCCGCCGCAGAGAAGATGCGCCTGGAGAACCAGGTAATCGACGGGGCGGGACGCGGGACGCGGGACAGGGACGTGACCCCTGTCGGAGGAACAGCAGCCGCCCCGCTCCATCTCCTAGCGGAGGGGGAGGGACTTGGTCCTCTCGCGAGGACTCAGCTCCCTCCGCCCCCCCCCGCCGTCTCTTTGCCGGGACTCAGTTTCCCCCTCCCCCTTTCGGGGACTCCGTTTCCCCTTCAGCTCACCCCCTCCGTTGGCAGGGAGGGGGGAGGGTTGGAGTGGCGTCTAAGGGGGTTCCGAAGGCGGGTTGCACGTGGACCATCCCAGGCTTGGCCCGGGCCTGGACTGCTGGACTCTCGGGGTCTCCTTCCTGCCGACCCCCTTCGCATGGTAGGGGGGAGTGGCGGCAGGCGCGGTGGACTTGGGCAAAGTTAAGTGGCCGCTTGGTGCTTGCGGGATTTGGAGGCATGAGCTCCCTCTCCAAAGGGATCTGTTTCTTCCCTAGCAGTGTGACCTTGGGCCAGTCGCTTCCCTCCTTCTGCATCTCAGTTTCCACCTCAGTAAAAGGAAGGGCTTGGCTTGGAGGCGTTCTCGAGCCTCTCTAGATCCTGTGAAGCGAGGACCCCGCCTGCTGGGTTCCCCCACCCATCAGTGGTGTGACCCTTCAGCTCCCCCCCCAAGTTTTGGGGAGCGAATCTGCTTTTATTCTTTGTGGGCCCTTTCCGTGGTTATGGGTTAACTCCCTAAGCTCCGGCGCCGCAAAGTCCGGGCAGGTTGTGGGGCGGGGGCGGCCCCTTTGTCATCATCCCCCTGCTCCCAGCGGGGAGCCCGACGACACCGAGTCCCCGGGGTGTCTGTTCTCCCTAATTGCAGGGAAAGCTACGGCTGAGGCTCCCTCCCCCTTTAGTGCCCGGGGTGGGCTGGGGCAAGGGGAACCCTTTGTTGGCGGGGCTCAGCTTTAGCGACCCCCGGTGCTGAGCCTGCCGAGACAGGTCTGTTTCTTTGGGGCGAGGGGGCTCCGGGCACTTGGTAGCTGAGTGGGGAGAGGTCTGGGCTCCTGAAGTTTCAGGGAGGAACTCGAGAAAAGTGGGCAGGGGGGAGGCTGACTTGGGGAAATGTCTCCGGGTTTCTGGGGTTTGGGGGCCAATTGAGGCTCTCTTTGATGACCGGGAAGGAGAGGGAGACAGTTTCCAACCCCCCCCCCCAATGGGCTTTCTGACTCATCCTGCATTCATTCTCGGTATTTTATGTGCACATAGTTGTTTGCGTATCGTCTCCCCGTTAGACTGTAAGCTCCTTGAGGGCAGGGACCAATCCGGTCCCTTTCTTTTGCGGGCACTTAACACAATGCCAGGCACAGATTTAACTCGGGGTCTGGCTTGTTGGCCATTGCTTTCCAAGCAGGCTGTTTTAATAGTTACTAAGGCAGAATGGAAAGGCCACTCTATCCCCCCCCCCATAGAAAGCCCTGTCCTCTCCTCTGATGGGAACCCCTGAAATTGCAGGGAGCCGCCCACCATCCATCTCCCTCATTGAAGTAGAAGGTTGTCTGCCTGATGGAGCCGCTGAGAGCAGGGTACCAAAGTGTGTGAGAGGTGTCCTGGGGCAGGCTGTGAAAGGTGGGCTGGGGTGAGCCTTCCTTCCACATTTTCT
Source organism: Vombatus ursinus (assembly GCF_900497805.2). Lineage (NCBI taxonomy): Eukaryota > Metazoa > Chordata > Mammalia > Diprotodontia > Vombatidae > Vombatus > Vombatus ursinus. Next base: position 4,638 of record NW_020947675.1, on the reverse strand, counting down.
ACCCAGCCTAACTGGGCTTTCTGATGCCTCTTGCCTCTTAAATCCAGGTGACCCCATCAGTGAGCACCAGCAGCTGGACAAGAGGGCACAATTGAACATTTAATTTTTTAAAACAAAATTGTTTTTTTTTTCAAATACAGATAATCATTTTTCTTTCCAAGCGCTCCAGAAATTTAAAATGAATCTACCTGGTCAATGGTAGCTACAGATTATGTGATCTTCATCCTGGATCTTCTAGCTAAGATCAAAGTTTTAGTTGGGGCTTGTGGGGGGAAAGGAAGAAGGGAAATTGATTGACTCATAGATGTATAGCTGGAAACCACCCTCTGCCAAGGAGGGAGCTAAAAATCCACCTGTCCAGGGTCATGGTCTCCAGACCACTTCACAAGCTGTCTCTGAGGCAGCTTAGGGGGCTCACTTGAGTTTGAATCCTGCCAGGGACACTTTATCAACAGTGTGAACCTGGGCAAGTCATTTAACCTCAGTTAGCCTCAGTTTTCTCATCTACAAAATGGGAATAATAATAGTACCTGCCTCCCAGGGTTGTGATGAGCATCCAGTGGAATAATGTATGTAAAGCGTTCTGTGAACTTGAAAGCACTATAGAAGTGCTAACCATTATTGTTGCTATTAATGTTGTTATTAGGATAATTTCCGTTCCCATTGTCATAATCTAGGCAGAGACCTGACATTATGACCTACTTGAATTTTTATAGTCTTGCTTTTTGTTTTTGCATTTCCACTGCAGCCCTCAGCACAGTGCCTGGCACATAGTAGGCACTTAATAAATGCTTATTGACGGACATGGTAGGTTTTTAATAATTGCTTGTTGATTGCCCTGTTTCATTTCTATCTCCAGTACCTAGTGAGGTAGCAGGCACATAGTAGGTGCTTAGTAAATGCTTATTGATGGACATGGGAGGTGCTTAATAATTGCTTATTGCTTGCCCTGTTTCACTTTCTGTCTGTCCTCTATGTAACTCGGTGCCTGGCACATAGTAACTGGTGCTTTAATTAACTAATCGTGGACACAGCTATCACTACACTGCTCAGATCCAATCTAAACTCCTTAGATTGTCATACTAGAGCAGGGATGGGGAACCTGTGGCATCAAGGCCACAGGGGGTCCTCTAGGTCCTCAAGTGCAGCCCTTTGACTGAATCACAGCACGAAGGATTCAGTCAAAGGGCCGAACTTGGGAACTAGAGGGCCACATATGGCCTCAAGGCCACAGGCTCCCAGCTCCTGGTAACCAGACTCTTGGTGGGTTTGGTGCCATGGCCCTTTCTGACCCTCCCCCCTTTTCCCTTGGCGCTAAACTCATTTGTCCACTATCCCTGTCTTCCCCAAGAACTCTCTGGCCTTTCCTGCCCCTAGGACCCTGATTGCTGCCCCCACCCCATCTCCTCTGGTGGAAAATTAGTTCATGCTCAGGATTTCGAGCAGGCTGAGTGGGACCTGGGGATGATCTAATCACAGAATCACGGTTCCTTTCACCCCAACCACAGTTTTACAGGTGAGGAGACTGACAGGTGACTGTCTGGCTTCACAGCTGGGAGGGGGCACACCCTGCCAGTGTCAGGTGTCTGACTCTAGGCCAGTGTTCTGTAACTCTGCAGTCTTGTAGTTAGGATCCTGAGTTCTGGAGAAGGAAGTGACGTGTTCACACAGGTAGTATCAATCAATAAACACTTACAATGCTCCAGGCACTGTGCCAAGCACTGGGGGATACAAAAAGAGGCAAGAGGCGGTCCCTGCCCTCGCGAAACTTGAAATCTCATGGGGGAGAAAACATGCAAACAAATGTGGACAAAGCAAGCATTAGACAGGCTAAATAGGAAATAATTAATGGAGGGAAGGCCCTGGCATTACCAGGGGCTGTGGGAGGCTTCCTATAGAAGGTGTAGCAGAGTCGAATTGAGTGTGTGGGGTGTTGCTCATTTACCGTATGTCTGTGAGCATATTAGGTAGGTTATGGAACATCTCTGGGAGCAGCCCTGGAGGCAGGAGGACATGAGTTCAAATCCAGCCTCAGACACTTAGTAGCTGTATGGCCCTTGGCAAGTCATTTCACCCTTTTTGCCTCAGTTTCCTCATCTGTAAAATGAGCCAGAGAAGGAAATGGCCAACCACCCCAGTATCTTTGCCAGTAAAACCCCAAATGGGGTCATGGAGAGTCAGACAGGACAACCACGGCACTGACAAATGGAATATCTGTGTCGTCCCCCAAGTTGTGCTGTTTTCTGCCTGAGCCTCTTGAACACGCCTCATTCTTTCCACTCACATAATCACCACCTTAGTTCAGGTTCTCATCCGCTCTAGCTCGGACCCCTGCAACAGCCTTTTTAATTTTTTAATTACAACAAAAAAACCAACAAGCATTTTCTCTCTCTCCCACTCCCCATTCCCACTAGAAAAAAAATATTAGCACACCCCTTGTAATGACAATGAATAACAAACTCCCTCCTTGGCCACGCCCCAAAATGTGATCTCCTTGGGCACTGATCTCCCTGCCTCAGTCAGCACTCATTTGTTAAGCACCAGTCAGTCCAAGCATGCTTATTAAGCGCTTCCTATGTGTCAGGTACTGGGGTGGTCACTGGGGATGCAAAGAAAGGCAAAAACCCAGTCCCTGCCTTCAGGGAGCTTACATTCTATTGGGGAAAACAACCTGTAAACGACTGTGTTCGTCCTAGACATAGACTCCTTGTCTCTTCCTGAGCCAATCCTTCCCTTCACACAGATGTCAAAGGAGTTTGATAGTGTTACTGCCCCCCCCCCAAGCTACAGTGGCTCCCTATCCTAGAGGTAACTCTAGGATAAAATAAACTCTTTTGTTTGGCTTTTAACGCTTTTCACAACCTGGGCCTAACTCGATTTTCTGCTTTGGTATATGTTCCTTCCTTGCCCTGCACTCTGAGCTTCAGGCAGACTGAACTTTTTGCTGTTTTTCTCACATGGCACTTCAATCTCCCACCTCCAAGCCTTTGTACCAGTCATTTGCCCATGCCTGGAATGTCTTCCCTCTACTAAATGGTTTTAATTTGGAACTTACAAACATAATTATTTTTTCCCTAACGTTTGTTTCCTTTAAAACTTGGCTCAAGTGACATCTTCTAAATGAAGCCTTTTTTCCAATTCTCTTCCTTCTCCCGGTCTGCTGGTACCCTTCCCTCCAAACCCGTTTACCTTGTACGTCTGTTCTGTAAATGCTTATTTGCATATACGTTGTCTTCTCTAGTAGATCTGGTAGGACGGAGACGATCAAGATGTCACTCATACCATTTTTTTTAACCATCTTGGCCAGAAATCCACAAATTTGTGCTTTAAAAAAAAATTGTGATAACTCTGTTTCAATGTAATTTGGTTTCCTGTGTTTTTTTATTTTATGCATTTAGTCAACAAACATTTATTAAGTACTTGGTATGTGCTAAGTGCTGGGAGGGAAGGAAGGCATTAAAACGTGATTCTGAGCAGGGGTCCCTGGGCTTCCTCAGGTGTCCAGAGGGGTCCTGGACACTGGCAAACTAGTCCAACCCTACTTGAAACAGAATCCCCTCTACCGTGTCCCCAGTAAAGGGTCATCCGTCCTCTGCTTGAAGCCTGCAGATAAGGGGAACCCACCACCTCATTAGAGTTGTTCAGTCATTTCAATCGTGTCCAACTCTCCATGACCCCATTTGGGATTTTCTTGGCAGAGATACTGAAATGGTTCACCATTTCCTTCTCCAGCTCATTTGACAAATGAGGAAACTGAGGCAAACTGGGTTAAGTGACTCACCCAGGGTCACACAGCTAGTGGACGAGTCCAGATTTGAACTCAGGTCCTCCTGACTCCAGGCCTAGAGCTCTGTCCACTGAATCACCTAGGTGCCCATCATCAGCTCTGATTTTTAGAAATTTAAGCTGAAATCCGCCTGTTATTATCTGTTTCCCCTTCAGTCATTGCTCCTTGTTCTGATCTGGGGGACCAAGTAGGACATGGCTCATCCTTCCACTTCTGCCCTCTCCTGAGTCTTCTCCAGACTGAGCATCCCAGGTTCCAGGTCCTTGCTGCCCTGGCTGTCCTTTTCCCCAAGGTCTCCAGCTTAGTTCTTCCTAAAAGTGAGTGTCTGGACAGGGACAGAGAGCAGAGCGCCAGCCGGGTGGGGGTGGGGGGGGGGAGAAGCAGCCGAAGCTTTGGAGCCCAGCGGCTTTAGAAAGCCCTTTCACATCATTGCCTTCTCTTTGCCTGTAATAAGCCCTCTGTGTTGACAGGTGACGAATCGTGAGCCGTCAGCTGTAGACACTGGAGCCGCTTCTCGCCCAAATTTTGGGTTTTATACCAGTTTGGAGAAGCGATGGCTTACAGATTCCGGGAGCCAGTCACCACAAAGGGGCTGCTGAAGGAGCCTCTGTTTTTCTTTTACGTTATTTTTAGGCAGGGAAAGAGTGTGGATTTGGAGAGCAGGTTGCATTAGATGAACTGGTGATGGCTAAGTTCTCTTTAAAGGATGGGCATCCTGGCCTCTCTTGGGCCCTAAAGACTATTCCAGAGCCCCCGGAACCATGGACCAGCCCAAGCAAATCACTCTCTACTTCTCTCTCCTTTCTCCCTGGTTTTCTTATGCTTTCTTCTTTCCTCCTTCCTTCCTTTTT
>NW_020947674.1:0-11723 GCF_900497805.2 Vombatus ursinus | reverse complement strand
TAGGTACAAAGTGTAGACAGGGATGAATTGGAGAGAATCTCGGGGGGAGCTACAGGCATTACAGGAACTAGGGAAAGACTTTCTGTAGAAGGTGGGATTTTAGCTGGAAACTGGAGGAAGCTGGAGAATCCAAAAGGTATCAATGAGGGGGTTTGGGGGACAGTCAGTGAAAATGACCAGAGTCAGGAGATGGAGGGTTGTGTTGGGGAAACAAGGAGGCTGGTATCACTGAATCACCAAGGACAAAAAGGGGAGAAGGCATACAGGAACTCGAAAGGTAGGAGGGTGCCATGTTATGAAGGTCTTTGAATGCCCAACAATATTTTATATTTGATACTGTAGGTAATAGGGGGGCACTGTGGTTTATTGAGTGGTTGAGTAACATGGTCAGACCTATCTCTTGTCACAGCTTCACTTTGGTTTTTTGTCATAGGAACACTCATAGTACATGAAATGTCTGAGTTGGGAAAGGCCTTAAAACATAGAATGTCAAAGTTGGGAAGGATCCTAGAACATGGACTGTCAGAGCTGGGAGAGACATTAGAACAGGGGATGTCAGAGCTAGGAGAGACCTTAGAACCCAGACAACATCAGAGTTGGGAGAGGGCCTTAAAACAGAGAATGTTACAGTTGGGAGGATAGTTTGGACATAGAGCAGAAAATGTCAAAGCCAGAATGAGCCACTGCATATAGATCCTGGAACAACGTTAGATTTCGGGAGACCTTGGAGATGATCTCACTTCTTTCTTTCTTTCCGAGATAGACACTGAGGCTCAGAGAAGGGAACGGGCTTGCCAAGGTCCCTCAAGCTACTTACTGGCAGCCACAGTGTTAACTCCTCAGTGTTCTGAATTTCAGTCACTCTATTTCCTCATAAAAACTTGTTTCTCCCAACAATATTCTTGACAGAAAGACCTTTCTAACCACTATATGTTAACCTTCTGAGTATGAATTATTGGCATTAAATCATTAAAGTCAACAATTATTCTTTAAAAAAAAACTCCATAGTATATCAGATTGCACGGTCTCCCGGGAGGAGGGAGGGGAAGGAGGGGGAGAAAATTTAGAACTCAAAATCTTATGGAAATGAGTGTTGAAAACTAAAAATAAATAAATAAAATTTAAAAATCTACATAGTATTTAAAAGTATGAATGTCCTAAAAATTCAGTTTATTTTTTTGGACAGGAACTTTTTCCTCCAAAACTTGAGCTTTCTAAAACATGTCCTAATTTAGAAAACTCCTAGTTTGCCCAAGTTCTTCCACCATTGTCTCAATGTTCAGGTACATTTTGGCTACTTCTGACATTTTCAAGGAAAAAGAGAGGTAGGTTGGAAATGCAAGGTTCCAGGATCTGGAGCCAGAAAGGGTCTAAGAGGCCAGTGAGGGCTAATTCCCTTATTTGACAAAAGAGGATATTGAGACGCAAAGCAGGAGAGGGATTTGCTCAGGTTGCCACAGCTGGGGTTCAGACTCAGGTGCTCTAAAGCCAAATCCAGAAGGGAGCAGGAAGAAGCTGGGGATCTGCATTAGCCATCAATGAAACCATAGTGACTGTGGGCAGAGAGGATGCCTCCTTTCCCAGCAGGCCATTTGCTGTTCAAAAGGCCTTATTAGGGGCAGACTAACGAGAGGGAGAGTTGCATGGTAGGTAACAGTAAGACACTGAGGATCAGGGAGACCAGGGGTTCAAATCCCATATTTGGCCCGTTCTAGCTCGGGGACCCTGGACAAGGTTATTCATGCCCTCTGAGGTTTTGTTTCATTGACTCTGTAAAATGGGGACAATAACTCCTGCGCACCGACTTCACAGGGTTGTAAAGCCTCAATGAGATAATCTTATGGAAGACTTTGCAAACTTTGAAAGTGCTAGGATAACTTCTACTGTTGCGGACAAAGGGATCAGGGTGACATTGACATCCACCGCTGTCATCCGAGGCTGCTCCCTTTGCTTGAAAATTCCCTCTTAGATTCAAGTCAAGAAGAAAACTCAGGCTCTTTCTGTCCTCTTTTTCCTAATCACTTCCCCAAGTTCTTCACTCCTTTTTTTCCTCTTAAGCTGGGGTCTGCGATGTGGGTCATTTGTGGTAATCCTGAAGAGGGGGTCATAGTCTGAACATAACAGGAGAGGATTCAGAATGGCAGGAGCAGCCCTGACCCCGAGTTGTAAGAGAGTGAGACCTGGAGTCAGGAAGACCTGGGCTCAAATGCCACCTTTGACATTTACTAACTGGAATGAAGATAGGGCCTCTTCATTTTCCTTTGTATCTCCAGGGCTTAGCACAGGGTCTGACACATAGTAGGCAGCTAATAAATGATTGCTGATTGACTGATTGACTTTGGGGATCATAATATCTTTGGTGTCATTTACATCAAATGGGATGGTGTGTGTAAGGCAATTGGCAAACTAAAGGGATACAGAAATGTCAGCTTTTATTGCTGTGCTTTGAGTAGATTATTCCCAAGCTATTGTTTCTTTAATTCAATTTGACAAACATTTGTCATCTATGGCCAGAGGAGGGACAGATAATATATATAATAAAAATGTAAAATATATTTTTTTTTTGGAGACTGGAGTTTTTCCATTGAATCAAGTTTGCCAACTCTTGTCCCATGGGCAAAGGTTTCCTGGAGTGTCCATACAAGGAAAGGATGACATTTTGAGGGGTCTTGAATCTCAAAAGGTGACAAAAATAACTGCATGACCTGGCAGGGCCTAGGCAGCACTTTTCATCTGTAAAACAAGAGCAGAAAAGGAGGAAGAGGAGAAAGTAGGAAGAGAAAGAAGAAAACTAGGAAAAGGAGAAGGAAGAGGAGAAAGGAGGAAGAGAAATAAAAGAAAAGGGAAGGAAGAGGAGAAAGGAGGAACAGAAAGAAGGAGGAAAAGGAGAAGAGGGAGAGGAGAAAGGAAGACGAGAAAGAAAAGGAGAAGGAAGAGGAGAAAGGAGGAAAAGAAAGAAAAGGAGAAGGAAGAGGAGAAAGGAGGAAGAGAAAGAAAAGGAGAAGGAAGAGGAGAAAGGAGGAAGAGAAATAAAAGGAAAAGGGAAGGAAGAGGAGAAAGGAGGAAGAGAAAGAAGGAGGAAAAGGAGAAGAGGGAGAGGAGAAAGGAAGAAGAGAAAGAAAAGGAGAAGGAAGAGGAGAAAGGAGGAAGAGAAAGAAGAAAAGGAGGGAAATGACAGAAGAGGAAGAGGACTGAAGATTTTGCGTTGGAAGAGACCTGGGACTCCTCTGTCATTTTACAGATGAAATTCAGCCTTAGAGGTTAGATTTTTCAGTCGTGTTTGCCTCTCAGCGACATCATTTGGGGTTTTCTTGGCAAAGACACTGGAGTGGTTTGCCATTTCCTTCTCCAACTCACTTTATAGATGAGGAACTAAGGCAAACAGGGTGAAATGACTTGCCCAGAGTCACACAGCTAGAAAATGTCTGAGGCAAGATTTGAACTCATGGAGATGAGTCTTCTTGACTGCAGGCCTGGCACTCTATCCCAGTGTGCCACTTAGCTGCCCTAGGGGGTTGATCAGATGAACTCTATTTCAATAAACATAATTTTTATTGTCTTACCTTGTTTAAGGGGCCAAGTGCACCAAGTTGGCCCTAAGAAGGATGTGCCATGTATATGGAAAAGTATCATAAAATACAGGACAGACCCTAAGAAAAAAGGGAGAAGAGAAGACTTTTCGGCTGGGGAGAAAGGGATAGAGATCAGGGAAGGCTTCTTGAAGGAAGAGGATTCTGAGAAGCAGAGAGAAGCAAGAACGGTGGTCCAGGTATAGGTCCAGCCTATACCTTACCATGAAAGCATGGAGGGTGGAGATGACAGGATAATCGTGGAGGGGAAGGTGAGGCCAGACCATGGAGGGTCATACCCCAGAGGTCGAGTTTGCAATAGGGAGTCCCTGAATGAGGCGTAGGGGTGAGAATCTTGGCTCTGCTGTGAACTTCCCTTGTGGGCTTAGACTAAACCTCAGTTTCTTCATTTGTCTGTCAAAGTGGGGATAATCCCAGGGGTACTTATCTCAAAGGGGCTTTGTGAGGATCAAATGAGCCAATATATGCAAAGCACTGTTGCGAATCTCTAAGTGTCAGCCAAAGGTTAGCGCCTATTAGCTCCAAATTGAGGTGGTGGGTGGGTCTAAATCCTTTGAATCCTGGGACCCGGGTCAGATTCCTGATCAGATGGATGACCTGGTCAGACCTGGGCGTTAGGAATGTCCTCCTGGCAACAGCTGGGCGGAAGGTGGACCCCAGTGAGCGGAGACAAGAGGGACGTTGCGGAGGTGGGAGGTGGCGAGGACAAGCCTGATCGGAGATGGACGGGGAGCCGGCGGAAGGATAGTCCTGGAGGCTTCCATCCCGGGTGACTGGGAGGATGGCGGCGTCGTGGGCACAAGTGGGCAAGAAAACCACCGCCAGTCTGGGAGGCAGAATTTGAGCTTCTCGTGGGATGTCCCCGAAGAGCCAGACACCCAGCAGGCAGGTGGTGATGAGGAGGGCTGTCTATACCGATTTGCCAGACATCTGTGTAGGGAATGATAATTGAACCCAGGGGAGCCGGTGAGATCACCACGACAAGAGAGCCCAGGCAGAGGGGGCCACCCTCGGGGTGGGCAAGAGGGCAGGAGCCCGAGGAGGAACGATCGGGGAAGCAGGAGGAGAACGAGGTGGGGCTTAGCCCTTGCAGGTGCCCGGGCGGGGAGCGAGTATCGAGGAGGAGGAAGAGCAGGGTAGCTAGCGCCGTCCAAAGCTGTCGGGGGCCAGGAGGATGAGTGGAGGGAAGGACTGTGGATTTGGCCGGTCCGAGGCGGGGGCAGTTTGCGTGGCATGGTGAGGGGCAGGCGCGGCACCCGTGGGCTCTGTGTTCTCCTGCCCTCAGGTAAGCCACGGCCTTTTCCTGGGTCTCAGTTTCCTCCTCTGTCAACAGAACCCGGCTGTTCCACTCCGGGAGTGGCTGGACAAGCGCCCTGGAGGCTGAGCATGCAGTGGGTTCGGGGCAGCTCGGAAGGGTGGGGGCCGGAGGCCACCCGTGACCAGGCGGCATGCCCACCCATTCCAGCCCCAGGTGGCCTCAGGTTGGCCGGCCCCCGCATATGCCGCGGCCCCTTCCGCCGGGGCTTTTGGAAGGTGCCCGGGGGCGCGCGCGTCCGGAGCGCGGCGGTCCGTCGGGGCAGCTCGGTCGCGTTCCTGCCCGGGCTCCAGGTGGGGGGCGCCACGTGGCCCGCGGCGGACCCGGCCGCACGTGCGAGGCAGGGGGGCGACCACGTGCTGCCCGAGGAGGGGACGGGGGAGGGGACCCTCCGAACGTTGTGTCGCAGTTCTGCATCCGCTGGGCTCCCGGGAACGTTCCGTTGTCTGTCTTCTCGTGCAGCCCTGCGCCGCGCTGGGGGGTCCGGCTCGGGCTCCTCCTCCTCCCCCGCCTCCCCCTCCCCGTCCCGGGCCGCCGCCGCAGAGAAGATGCGCCTGGAGAACCAGGTAATCGACGGGGCGGGACGCGGGACGCGGGACAGGGACGTGACCCCTGTCGGAGGAACAGCAGCCGCCCCGCTCCATCTCCTAGCGGAGGGGGAGGGACTTGGTCCTCTCGCGAGGACTCAGCTCCCTCCGCCCCCCCCCGCCGTCTCTTTGCCGGGACTCAGTTTCCCCCTCCCCCTTTCGGGGACTCCGTTTCCCCTTCAGCTCACCCCCTCCGTTGGCAGGGAGGGGGGAGGGTTGGAGTGGCGTCTAAGGGGGTTCCGAAGGCGGGTTGCACGTGGACCATCCCAGGCTTGGCCCGGGCCTGGACTGCTGGACTCTCGGGGTCTCCTTCCTGCCGACCCCCTTCGCATGGTAGGGGGGAGTGGCGGCAGGCGCGGTGGACTTGGGCAAAGTTAAGTGGCCGCTTGGTGCTTGCGGGATTTGGAGGCATGAGCTCCCTCTCCAAAGGGATCTGTTTCTTCCCTAGCAGTGTGACCTTGGGCCAGTCGCTTCCCTCCTTCTGCATCTCAGTTTCCACCTCAGTAAAAGGAAGGGCTTGGCTTGGAGGCGTTCTCGAGCCTCTCTAGATCCTGTGAAGCGAGGACCCCGCCTGCTGGGTTCCCCCACCCATCAGTGGTGTGACCCTTCAGCTCCCCCCCCAAGTTTTGGGGAGCGAATCTGCTTTTATTCTTTGTGGGCCCTTTCCGTGGTTATGGGTTAACTCCCTAAGCTCCGGCGCCGCAAAGTCCGGGCAGGTTGTGGGGCGGGGGCGGCCCCTTTGTCATCATCCCCCTGCTCCCAGCGGGGAGCCCGACGACACCGAGTCCCCGGGGTGTCTGTTCTCCCTAATTGCAGGGAAAGCTACGGCTGAGGCTCCCTCCCCCTTTAGTGCCCGGGGTGGGCTGGGGCAAGGGGAACCCTTTGTTGGCGGGGCTCAGCTTTAGCGACCCCCGGTGCTGAGCCTGCCGAGACAGGTCTGTTTCTTTGGGGCGAGGGGGCTCCGGGCACTTGGTAGCTGAGTGGGGAGAGGTCTGGGCTCCTGAAGTTTCAGGGAGGAACTCGAGAAAAGTGGGCAGGGGGAGGCTGACTTGGGGAAATGTCTCCGGGTTTCTGGGGTTTGGGGGCCAATTGAGGCTCTCTTTGATGACCGGGAAGGAGAGGGAGACAGTTTCCAACCCCCCCCCCCAATGGGCTTTCTGACTCATCCTGCATTCATTCTCGGTATTTTATGTGCACATAGTTGTTTGCGTATCGTCTCCCCGTTAGACTGTAAGCTCCTTGAGGGCAGGGACCAATCCGGTCCCTTTCTTTTGCGGGCACTTAACACAATGCCAGGCACAGATTTAACTCGGGGTCTGGCTTGTTGGCCATTGCTTTCCAAGCAGGCTGTTTTAATAGTTACTAAGGCAGAATGGAAAGGCCACTCTATCCCCCCCCCATAGAAAGCCCTGTCCTCTCCTCTGATGGGAACCCCTGAAATTGCAGGGAGCCGCCCACCATCCATCTCCCTCATTGAAGTAGAAGGTTGTCTGCCTGATGGAGCCGCTGAGAGCAGGGTACCAAAGTGTGTGAGAGGTGTCCTGGGGCAGGCTGTGAAAGGTGGGCTGGGGTGAGCCTTCCTTCCACATTTTCTACCCAGCCTAACTGGGCTTTCTGATGCCTCTTGCCTCTTAAATCCAGGTGACCCCATCAGTGAGCACCAGCAGCTGGACAAGAGGGCACAATTGAACATTTAATTTTTTAAAACAAAATTGTTTTTTTTTTCAAATACAGATAATCATTTTTCTTTCCAAGCGCTCCAGAAATTTAAAATGAATCTACCTGGTCAATGGTAGCTACAGATTATGTGATCTTCATCCTGGATCTTCTAGCTAAGATCAAAGTTTTAGTTGGGGCTTGTGGGGGGAAAGGAAGAAGGGAAATTGATTGACTCATAGATGTATAGCTGGAAACCACCCTCTGCCAAGGAGGGAGCTAAAAATCCACCTGTCCAGGGTCATGGTCTCCAGACCACTTCACAAGCTGTCTCTGAGGCAGCTTAGGGGGCTCACTTGAGTTTGAATCCTGCCAGGGACACTTTATCAACAGTGTGAACCTGGGCAAGTCATTTAACCTCAGTTAGCCTCAGTTTTCTCATCTACAAAATGGGAATAATAATAGTACCTGCCTCCCAGGGTTGTGATGAGCATCCAGTGGAATAATGTATGTAAAGCGTTCTGTGAACTTGAAAGCACTATAGAAGTGCTAACCATTATTGTTGCTATTAATGTTGTTATTAGGATAATTTCCGTTCCCATTGTCATAATCTAGGCAGAGACCTGACATTATGACCTACTTGAATTTTTATAGTCTTGCTTTTTGTTTTTGCATTTCCACTGCAGCCCTCAGCACAGTGCCTGGCACATAGTAGGCACTTAATAAATGCTTATTGACGGACATGGTAGGTTTTTAATAATTGCTTGTTGATTGCCCTGTTTCATTTCTATCTCCAGTACCTAGTGAGGTAGCAGGCACATAGTAGGTGCTTAGTAAATGCTTATTGATGGACATGGGAGGTGCTTAATAATTGCTTATTGCTTGCCCTGTTTCACTTTCTGTCTGTCCTCTATGTAACTCGGTGCCTGGCACATAGTAACTGGTGCTTTAATTAACTAATCGTGGACACAGCTATCACTACACTGCTCAGATCCAATCTAAACTCCTTAGATTGTCATACTAGAGCAGGGATGGGGAACCTGTGGCATCAAGGCCACAGGGGGTCCTCTAGGTCCTCAAGTGCAGCCCTTTGACTGAATCACAGCACGAAGGATTCAGTCAAAGGGCCGAACTTGGGAACTAGAGGGCCACATATGGCCTCAAGGCCACAGGCTCCCAGCTCCTGGTAACCAGACTCTTGGTGGGTTTGGTGCCATGGCCCTTTCTGACCCTCCCCCCTTTTCCCTTGGCGCTAAACTCATTTGTCCACTATCCCTGTCTTCCCCAAGAACTCTCTGGCCTTTCCTGCCCCTAGGACCCTGATTGCTGCCCCCACCCCATCTCCTCTGGTGGAAAATTAGTTCATGCTCAGGATTTCGAGCAGGCTGAGTGGGACCTGGGGATGATCTAATCACAGAATCACGGTTCCTTTCACCCCAACCACAGTTTTACAGGTGAGGAGACTGACAGGTGACTGTCTGGCTTCACAGCTGGGAGGGGGCACACCCTGCCAGTGTCAGGTGTCTGACTCTAGGCCAGTGTTCTGTAACTCTGCAGTCTTGTAGTTAGGATCCTGAGTTCTGGAGAAGGAAGTGACGTGTTCACACAGGTAGTATCAATCAATAAACACTTACAATGCTCCAGGCACTGTGCCAAGCACTGGGGGATACAAAAAGAGGCAAGAGGCGGTCCCTGCCCTCGCGAAACTTGAAATCTCATGGGGGAGAAAACATGCAAACAAATGTGGACAAAGCAAGCATTAGACAGGCTAAATAGGAAATAATTAATGGAGGGAAGGCCCTGGCATTACCAGGGGCTGTGGGAGGCTTCCTATAGAAGGTGTAGCAGAGTCGAATTGAGTGTGTGGGGTGTTGCTCATTTACCGTATGTCTGTGAGCATATTAGGTAGGTTATGGAACATCTCTGGGAGCAGCCCTGGAGGCAGGAGGACATGAGTTCAAATCCAGCCTCAGACACTTAGTAGCTGTATGGCCCTTGGCAAGTCATTTCACCCTTTTTGCCTCAGTTTCCTCATCTGTAAAATGAGCCAGAGAAGGAAATGGCCAACCACCCCAGTATCTTTGCCAGTAAAACCCCAAATGGGGTCATGGAGAGTCAGACAGGACAACCACGGCACTGACAAATGGAATATCTGTGTCGTCCCCCAAGTTGTGCTGTTTTCTGCCTGAGCCTCTTGAACACGCCTCATTCTTTCCACTCACATAATCACCACCTTAGTTCAGGTTCTCATCCGCTCTAGCTCGGACCCCTGCAACAGCCTTTTTAATTTTTTAATTACAACAAAAAAACCAACAAGCATTTTCTCTCTCTCCCACTCCCCATTCCCACTAGAAAAAAAATATTAGCACACCCCTTGTAATGACAATGAATAACAAACTCCCTCCTTGGCCACGCCCCAAAATGTGATCTCCTTGGGCACTGATCTCCCTGCCTCAGTCAGCACTCATTTGTTAAGCACCAGTCAGTCCAAGCATGCTTATTAAGCGCTTCCTATGTGTCAGGTACTGGGGTGGTCACTGGGGATGCAAAGAAAGGCAAAAACCCAGTCCCTGCCTTCAGGGAGCTTACATTCTATTGGGGAAAACAACCTGTAAACGACTGTGTTCGTCCTAGACATAGACTCCTTGTCTCTTCCTGAGCCAATCCTTCCCTTCACACAGATGTCAAAGGAGTTTGATAGTGTTACTGCCCCCCCCCAAGCTACAGTGGCTCCCTATCCTAGAGGTAACTCTAGGATAAAATAAACTCTTTTGTTTGGCTTTTAACGCTTTTCACAACCTGGGCCTAACTCGATTTTCTGCTTTGGTATATGTTCCTTCCTTGCCCTGCACTCTGAGCTTCAGGCAGACTGAACTTTTTGCTGTTTTTCTCACATGGCACTTCAATCTCCCACCTCCAAGCCTTTGTACCAGTCATTTGCCCATGCCTGGAATGTCTTCCCTCTACTAAATGGTTTTAATTTGGAACTTACAAACATAATTATTTTTTCCCTAACGTTTGTTTCCTTTAAAACTTGGCTCAAGTGACATCTTCTAAATGAAGCCTTTTTTCCAATTCTCTTCCTTCTCCCGGTCTGCTGGTACCCTTCCCTCCAAACCCGTTTACCTTGTACGTCTGTTCTGTAAATGCTTATTTGCATATACGTTGTCTTCTCTAGTAGATCTGGTAGGACGGAGACGATCAAGATGTCACTCATACCATTTTTTTTAACCATCTTGGCCAGAAATCCACAAATTTGTGCTTTAAAAAAAAATTGTGATAACTCTGTTTCAATGTAATTTGGTTTCCTGTGTTTTTTTATTTTATGCATTTAGTCAACAAACATTTATTAAGTACTTGGTATGTGCTAAGTGCTGGGAGGGAAGGAAGGCATTAAAACGTGATTCTGAGCAGGGGTCCCTGGGCTTCCTCAGGTGTCCAGAGGGGTCCTGGACACTGGCAAACTAGTCCAACCCTACTTGAAACAGAATCCCCTCTACCGTGTCCCCAGTAAAGGGTCATCCGTCCTCTGCTTGAAGCCTGCAGATAAGGGGAACCCACCACCTCATTAGAGTTGTTCAGTCATTTCAATCGTGTCCAACTCTCCATGACCCCATTTGGGATTTTCTTGGCAGAGATACTGAAATGGTTCACCATTTCCTTCTCCAGCTCATTTGACAAATGAGGAAACTGAGGCAAACTGGGTTAAGTGACTCACCCAGGGTCACACAGCTAGTGGACGAGTCCAGATTTGAACTCAGGTCCTCCTGACTCCAGGCCTAGAGCTCTGTCCACTGAATCACCTAGGTGCCCATCATCAGCTCTGATTTTTAGAAATTTAAGCTGAAATCCGCCTGTTATTATCTGTTTCCCCTTCAGTCATTGCTCCTTGTTCTGATCTGGGGGACCAAGTAGGACATGGCTCATCCTTCCACTTCTGCCCTCTCCTGAGTCTTCTCCAGACTGAGCATCCCAGGTTCCAGGTCCTTGCTGCCCTGGCTGTCCTTTTCCCCAAGGTCTCCAGCTTAGTTCTTCCTAAAAGTGAGTGTCTGGACAGGGACAGAGAGCAGAGCGCCAGCCGGGTGGGGGTGGGGGGGGGGAGAAGCAGCCGAAGCTTTGGAGCCCAGCGGCTTTAGAAAGCCCTTTCACATCATTGCCTTCTCTTTGCCTGTAATAAGCCCTCTGTGTTGACAGGTGACGAATCGTGAGCCGTCAGCTGTAGACACTGGAGCCGCTTCTCGCCCAAATTTTGGGTTTTATACCAGTTTGGAGAAGCGATGGCTTACAGATTCCGGGAGCCAGTCACCACAAAGGGGCTGCTGAAGGAGCCTCTGTTTTTCTTTTACGTTATTTTTAGGCAGGGAAAGAGTGTGGATTTGGAGAGCAGGTTGCATTAGATGAACTGGTGATGGCTAAGTTCTCTTTAAAGGATGGGCATCCTGGCCTCTCTTGGGCCCTAAAGACTATTCCAGAGCCCCCGGAACCATGGACCAGCCCAAGCAAATCACTCTCTACTTCTCTCTCCTTTCTCCCTGGTTTTCTTATGCTTTCTTCTTTCCTCCTTCCTTCCTTTTT
>NW_020947673.1:0-32233 GCF_900497805.2 Vombatus ursinus | reverse complement strand
CCTCCTTCCTTCCTTGGGTAGCTTGTGGTGCGGTGGAGAAGAGCGCTATTGCTGGAGTCCAAAAGCCCCGAGTTCAAATCCAGCCTCAGGCACTTTCTGCTTGTGAACCCTGGGCGAGTCATTCTGCCTCAGTCTAATCTCAGTTTCTGCATCTGTAAAATGAGTCATAACACCTACCTCCGAGAGGATCAAATGAGGTAATATTCATGAAGTGCTTAACCCGGCACATAGTAGGTGCTTTGTAAATGCTGGTTCCCTTGTTCTCCTGCGTTCTGTGTTCATTACTGTGGGGCAGCAGAAGTTGGTTTGGGGGCGGTGCCATTTGGGGCTTCCCCCCAAAGGGGAGGAGGCATGAAATGGGCATAGGACAAGTCATTTCAATGCCATAGAAGAAATAATGACAGGCCTAAAATTAGCATGGTGGCCTTCGTTAACAGAATGACTTCAACAGGTTTCCAGTCCAGGTTACATTCTACTGTGTGGTGGGGTAGGCAGCGCTGCTAATTAGCTAGTTGACATTTCCAGTACCAGGAATGACCTTTTTTTGTCCCATCCTACCAGTAATGACTGTCCCCTGAATAGCCTGCTCCCTCTCCACCGTGGCCTCTGGACCCCTCCTCGGGCGGCTGCATCCTAGGCACAGGTTTGCCTGGGTACCACGTGAGCCTTCACTTTCCTGGGGCCGCCGTTACTCTGCCATGTTCCAGCTTGTGGTGTGTTTGTGCCATTGGCTTAGATGAGATCTTTTATAACTGCAGAAGGTTAGGAGCTGGAAGGATCCTTTGAGATTGTCTAGTCTCCCATCTTACAGATGGAGAAACTGAGGCCCTAAGATGGAAGGGGCTTAGGATCATGGACTGCTTGTCCCATAGGATGTGAACTCTTTGAGGGCAGAATCTGTTTCCTTGTGTTCTGGATGCCTGGCTCAGTGCTTGGCGGATCCTAGGGAATGTTTTTTGGAGTGGAATGGAATCCTAGACAATCAGAGCTGGAAAGCTCATTGGGGAAACAGAGGCTCAGGGTCCTGGTCCCATAGCTGACAGGTCTAAGTGCACAGGTCTTCTGGGGAATAACACCCCTGTCGTTTGGAGGGGGCTGCTTGATGAAGATGGCGGGTTGTCTGTTTTTAGCCGTCTGGGGCAGACTCTGATGCCTGCTTGCTTTGTGACCTTGGGCAGGTGACCTTCCCTCACTGAGCCTCGGTTTCCTCTTCTGGCCAGTGAGCTTCATGGACTTGCTATCTCCACAAGTGAATGGAAGGGGAGATTAGGGTCCTAGAGTTATGTGTCCCATGCTCCCTTGGGGGGGCCACATGGCCATCTCTTGGGTCACCAGGAGAGGAAGGAAAGAAGGTTGGAAGAAAAATGGGCATTTATTCAGCTCCTACTGTGTTCCAGGAGCTCTGCTAAGCCCTTCTTACAAATCTCATCTCGTTTGAGACTCACAACTACCCTGGGAAGTAGGTGCCATCATTATCCCCAGATGAGGAAACCGAGGCAGACAGCAGTTCACCCGGATAGGGAGCCTCTGGGGATTGATTTGAACCCAAGTTCTCCTGACTCCATGTCCAGGCTTCTTTCTATCCACTGCACCATCGAGCTGCCTCTAGGTGATGGAGACGGCCCTGTCTAACTGTTGGCTCATGGCCGAGTGGGGCTGGGAAGGAGGGAGTATTGATCGCTGGTGACTGTGGGGGGCTTCTCTGGCACCAGCTGTAGAGCTGAAGCAGGCCGTGAGAAATGGAGCCCAGCCCCCTGATTTTACAGAGGAGGAAACTGAGATAGAGTCAGCGTTCAGGCTCTGACCTTCTGATCTCAGATCCAGGGTCTTTGTACTCTCCAGGCTGGTTTCTTCTGCTTCGAGGCAGGCAGAGTGAGCAGGAGGGACCGTAAGTGGTATATAATTGTGAATTATTCATGTTGCTATTAGCCAGGCAGGCCCTTCTCCCTCCTCCTCCCCCACCCCAGTTGGGCATGTCTCCCCAGACATGTTTTGAAGATAATCAGATTCACAGACTCTTGGGCCTCTGTTGCCTAGGGGAGGGCTCTCCTGCGGGACCCCCCACCTCTGCATCACCCCCTTTTACTCAGAGTGTTTTCTCAGCAAGGAGGAGGAAATCTGGACCCTGTCTCCTCTCCCCTTCCCTCCCCCACCCCTCGTTATTAATCTCGTCTTAAAAGTGCTTATGCCTGCCTATCCTCAGACCTCAGGGTTGGTTTGATGCAATTTCCTTTCTCCTGAAATGACTGCTCTGACCTCTGACCTGAATCCAGGATGGCTGCGCAGGATGGGGTCCTAGCGCTGCTGGCCTGACTCCTGTCTCTGTGCATGTTTGCATTTCTACTCTGGTTGGGGAAATTCTCGTCTCTCAATTCCTAAACACTAGGAGGATGCGTCCTGTGGGTCTTCAGCAAGGGGAGACTGAGCAGCGCTCCCCAGCTCACACTGGGGAGGCTGCGGGTTGGATGGTCAGGCCGGCTGGACGCAGAAGTCATCCTCAGGGAGGGTGGGCCCGAGAGGGCTGATGATGGGGGCACCTGCCGGGGCCCGAGGATTTTGTCTGACAGTGAGGTAGAAGGCTTTGTCAAGGTGTGTGTGTGTGTGTGTGTGTGTGTGTGTGTGTGTGTGTGTGTGCGCAGGCATGTGTGCATGTGTGTGTACATGTGTGCATGTGCATGCGTGTGCGCGTGTGTGCGTGTGCATTCCTGATTTCCCATCTGTGGGGCATCTGGGTACTTTGCACCAGAGATTAGATTTAGGGCTCGTGGAATAGAATTGAATCCTAGAATGTCAGAGGTAGGAGGGACTTCAGAAGCCATCAGTGCATAGGAAAAATTGAGACTCTGTCAATCATCTGTTTGTTAAGTGCTCGATATATGCTAGGCAGGGGCGGCTAGGTGGCGCCATAGTGCACGGAGCACCTGGCCTGGAGTCAGGAAGACTCATCTTTCTGAGTTCAAATCAGGCCTCAGACACTTAGCTGTGTGACCCTGGGCAAGTCACTTCACTCTGTTTGCCTCAGTTTCCTCATCTGTAAAATGAGCTGGAGAAGGGAATGGCAAAATGTCTCCCCCCACCCCACTCAAGCCAGGAGGATTTGGCCTTTTATCTCAGAGGCAAGAGGGGGGCCCCCTGAAGCTTATTGAGAAGTGGTCCTGCTTTAGCAGTATTACTTTGTCAGCTGTGTGAGGTGTGGAGAGGAAAGTGCAAACCTGTTAGGAGGCTGTTGGAATAGTCTGTGTGGGAGAGGATGAGAATCTGGTCCAGGGATGTGAGAGACCCTGTGAGATGGAGGAGAAAGGAAAGGGCTCCTAGGGAAAGAGGTTGCGGGGATGGCAGCGGACTGGATGTGTGTGTGTTGGGGGGGTGTGTATTAGAGGAGGAGGAGGCTTTGAAGATGACTCTGGGGTTTTGAGTTGTTCCCTAGTCTCATTTTCTGCATTTCTTAGCTGTTTTGGAGAGAGAGGCGAGCGGGTCATACTCCTCCATCTTCAACGTTGCCAGAAGGCAACTGTCCTGGACGTCACTGCTATCTCATTTGTGTTTCCTAGACAGCTTGGGAGCTTGGTAACCCCGGTTCGGTGTTCCAAGGTCATTGTGAACACGGGTGTTTTCTGAGACAAGCCATAGTGGGGTGTTTGCCTCTTGCCTGGGAGGTTCGTGAACCCCTGGGACCAGCCCATCTCTTTCCCACAGACTTTGTCTTTTCAAGGGCTGGTTCCTTTTTTTTTATCTTGTCACACAAATGAAACGAGCTCATTGGGGTGATACAGTATCAGCTTTCTTGATTTCTTTCTTTCATTTCTTAATTTTAAAGATGAATGTTGTTTTCTTCAAAAAATGCCTCCCTGGATGGGCCAGAGAAGAGAAGGGAATGCTTTCTAGAAATGGGCCAAGCGTCAAAGTGTGGTTTTGTCTAAAGCCCTCGAGCCATGCAGATTTTCCTAAGCTTGGCTGGTGCTTGTGGGCCCAGAGGTCCAGCAGTCGGACCTTTCAGTACCAGAGCTGGTGAGGGCTTCCCCTGGATGGGTAGAGAGTCCTCTGGTGAAACCAGTCTTCCCTAGAAAATCATAATTGGCGTTCCCCAGTGTTCTTAAGGGTGATGTTCAAACCCTTCTCCCTGAGGATGGATGGCAGGCGGAGTTCCTTTGTCATTTGCCTTATGAGGGATGGAAGGAAGGGAGGAGGCTGTGAACCTTGATCCCCAGGGGCACAGGAGGTGATGTCTTCTGTTTATGTGGTCCCCGGGGCCCAGATTCTGAGCCAGTGATACACAAGTAAGACTTCTGCTTAAGGTGGGTGGGGCTGGGATAGTACCAGCTGAGGAGGGAGAGGCTCATTGATGAACAGGTGGGAAGGATTTGGAGAAGGATCCTGCCCACCTGGTTTGTTTTGGGTCTCAGTTTCCTAGTGGGGCTGCTCATGTGCTGGGAAAGGGCCATGAACCAGGGATGTCCGTGTAGGCAGTAGCTCTCCTGCCCCCCTCCCTGGTTCAGGGTCCTGGAATGTTGGCAGCTGGAGAGGACCTTGGTGGTCCTGCTGGCTGTGCCTTGACTTTTCTGGCCTCCGTGAACCGAGATTGGTCTGACTGGAGGTGGTAAGGGGTGGTATAGGGACTCTCTACCTTCTCTGTGCCCCAGACCCCTTGGAAGTCAGTCTGGTGAAGGTTGGCACCTTCTCAGAATCATGCTTTTAAACGCACAAAATAAAATACATCCTAGTGCAAAGGAAACCAGTTATTTTGAAATACAGTTATAAATCTGTTTTTTAGAAAGTTAAGGTTAAGAAGAAGTCTGACTGAGCCCTCTGATCCTGTGAAGAGAAATTAATTCATGGCCCAGTAAGACCCTAAAGGAGGTGCCCCTGCCCCACTTCTGCTTTGCCCCCTGAGCCTTGTATCCAGGGCCCTTCCTCTGTTCCCCATGTGGCAGGTTGGTGCCTGTGTGAGGCTAGCCGGGGACCGGCAGGGCGTCCTGTGGAAGGCTTCCAAGATGGGTCTTCTTTGATACCATTTCCTAGTGTGGGACATCAACCAAGTCTTGTGGCCTCATCGAGGCTCAGTTTCCTCATCTGTAAAGAGGGGATAACAGTGATTGGACAGTCAAATGTCGTGTAAGATTGTTGGAAGAAAGTACTGTGGAAATGTCCATTAAAAAGGGTCAGCCGGGAAGCCTCTGGTGGAAGCAGTCCAGGGAGCCCTAGACTAAGGTCAGAAGACCTGGGTTCAAGTCCAGACCTCCATTAACTCACTCTATCACACTGATAGTAGTCGCTTCTTTTTTTAGGGTCTCAGTTTCCTCATCTGTAAAATGGTCTTTTGCTACTTGAAATCTGTTGTCCTGAAATGACTTAACCAATCGGTAGTAATTAATAATAATGATGATGAGGAGGAGGAGGAGGTTAGGGCTAGGAGGGTGGGACCTTGGAGAGCTCTTCATAAATCTTCCCTCTTCCTGAAGCCCCCTTTGGTGGGTGGGGAAGCAGAGGCCCAAGGAGGGGCCATTCCTCATAACTCCCACTCTGCTGAGCTCTCCCTGCACAAGATTTCAGAGACAGCCTAGTGACTTAATTGTTCTCTGTAGTTTCAGGAAGTGGAGGAGAAAGACCTTCCCATCCATCCTCACTGTTCATGATGGCATTGGCTGCCTGGGTATAGGTGGGGAGTTCCCCATCCCTCCAGTCTCCAAGCAGAGGCCAGATGACCCCAATTTTCAGGGATGCTGTAGAGAGATCCCTGTCCTGGTTGGGGGAGTACTTTTAAAATTGTCTTGTCCCAGCTCCTGTGTTTATGCAGGACCACACCAGGGCTGGAAGAAGTGAGGTTTCACACTGGAGGCGCAAGGGAGTAAATAGCAAAGCTGCTTCTGATCCCAGACCTTGTACCTCCTGGCTTCTCCCCCTTCTCATCTAAGAGTCTGGATGCCCCTGCTGGATTTCAAGTGGCCCAGGCCACGCCTTCGGGCTCTGCAGCCGTTCCTGTGGCTGGAGGGAGTGACATGTTCTTGTCCGGCTTTCCCAGACTCTCTTCGTTGGCCGCTCCGAGGCGGCAGCATTCCTGGAGAAGAGTCTGTTGTTGGCCTCACTCATGGCAGGGGGTTCAGCTGGACCGTCCTGAAGGGATTTAGCGGTTTCTCTCCTCCATGCCCATGTGCCAGGGGCTGGTGGTGGTGTTTCTCACTTCTCTTTAGGTACCTTCATACTAGCAAAGGCTTAACCCGGGACCCCCGAGGGGGCATTTCCTCCTCTTTGTGTGGAGCAAGGCAGGCCGACAGTGATGGGAGGTAGTCCTGAGTTCTCTCTGTTGAGTCAGAATTCCCTAACTAAGCAGGAACAAGGTGAGCATGAAGCTGAATTTTGGAAAAAAACCCAACCCACCCAGAATTAAGGGGTGTTTGGAGCGCCTCTGAGATCCAGGATCCTAACCGGTGCCGTATGCTGTTTGGTTTTTTGCAATCAATGTTCAGACGTCTCTGTTCTCCTGGTGAGGGAGGTGATCACCTATTTTTAATGCCCATATTGCAGGGGGCAGAGAAAGAAATGCTGGATGTACAGTCAGAGGAAGTGGGTTTGCTTCCTTTGTGTCCTTGGGCAAGTCCTACTACCAGTGTGTGGCGCTGAGCCTACAGTCAGGAAGCTCTGAGTTCAAATCTCGCCTCAGACACACTTAGTAGCTGTGTTACCCCGGGCAAGTCAACAAACTTTTGCTTACCTCAGTTTTGTCATCTATAAAATGGGAGTGATTATAGGACCTCCCTCCCAGGGAAGATCAGATGAGATAATATTTGTAAAGCGCTCTGCAAACCTTAAAGCCATGTGTAAACACCAGCTCTTGTTGTTGTCATTATTATTGTTCCCCAGTTCTTAGTTTTCTCATCAGTAAAGAAAGTCCTTTCAATTCTAGATCTTGTGTTACATGAGAAGGGAAACTGAGGAAGCGAGGGGGAAGCAAAGTTGGCCTTGTGACTGATCGCCTGCATCTTGCGTTTTGGTGTCTAAAGCCTCCTCCCCTGGCTTGTGCATTCCCCAGAGATGTCTCTTACTGGCTTCAGAACTTGGCACTGTGCTTCCTTTGTTTGGTTATTTCTTGGAGTGTATATGGAAGGAATAGATAAGGAGAGAGGACAGGGTGGAATCCTGTGTTAAGGCAGGAGGGAGAATAAGTATTCCTATAGCGGCCTGCTAAGTGCTTTACAAATATGATCACATTTCATATTTTCTCTTTATCAAAAGATATGGACATCTTACTCACTTTCTTTGCATGATTCTAAATTGATTTCCAGAACAGTTGGACCAGTTTGCAGCTCCACTAACAATGCATCAGCACGTCCATTTTTCTGAAACCCATCCAACATTGACTTTTCCCACTTGTTTGTCATCTTTGCCAACTTGATGAGTACCGTGGATGTGGAGGAGGACTAATCTTGAACTCAGCTTTGGGCTGTTTGGACAGGGAAGATATAAAAACCTTTTTAGGACTTTGGTGGGGAATATCTGAGACCTCAGGGCACTTCCTTGCTGACTGCTTTCTTCATCTGTAAAAGGGGAGAATAGGTCATGCTAGACCAGGAATGGGGAACCTGTGGCCTGGAGGCTACATGTGGCCTTCTAGGTCCTCAGGTGTGGCCAGGTTTTACAGAACAAATCCTTTGCTTAAGGGAATTTGTTCTATGAAGTTTGGATTCAGTCAAAGGGCCACACTTGAGGACCTAGAGGGCCACATGTGGCCTCGAGGCTGCAGGTGCCCCACCTCTGTGCAGCTAGACCATCCTCATTTCCTTTTTTCTTTTTTTTTAAAGAAATTGTTTTTGACAAGATTCCTTGGCTATTTGACCTGGGGAATGCTACATAGTTTCCCCAGATTTCCTCAGAGTATTTGGCTGCGATGCTTCTGACTCTCCAGACCATTCCTCTGGGTAGGTATTCTCAGCTTTTTGTATGTTGACGTTGTCACCACGCTCAAACATAAGCTTATTGAGGGCAGGACCTGTCATTCTTTTGGCTTATATTTGTATCCCGAGCGCATATCACAAAGCGTAGCACATAGTGAACACTTAGCTAATACTCGTTGCTTTACCTGCCTGCCTAGCTTCCATTTTCTGCTGTGATCTTATTTGTAAGATGGTGAGATATAAAGATGGGCAGTAGTATACATTGTGGTTTGGGATGAGGTCGATGTTAGCCTGGAGGAAGTCTCTAGTGCAGTGCCCCAGGGATCTGTCCTTGCTTTAGACTCACTGTATCGCTCCATCTAAGTCTTGAGTGTCAGATGTTATCAGCTTCTCTCCCAGAATTATCACCTGCAAAAGCAATAACCATACCAATTACGTTTTCATCCAAATCACTAACATTTGCACACATATATGTATATGTGTGTATATGTCAAGTACATCTACATAGATATGTATACATATACATGCACAGATAGCATATGTGTGTGTGATATGATTATTTATTTAGTGGGTAATAATTCTGGGAGGGGTATCTGATAACAATTGAGTGATGCGCAAAAGGCTAAGTGAAATGTAATAAGGATCCATGCAGACTACTGCTGCATTTAGGTTAAAAATCTGTTCTTCCTAAGTAGAGGCTGGGGTTCAAGGGGCTATGAAAAATACCTGAAAGTTTTTGGGGATCACAAGCTCAGCTTGAATCTTGTGCTGTATTGCAGCCAGAAAAAGGATCATCGTTTTAGGTGGCATTGTTGGAGAGTTTCTTGTATGACAGGGACGTCGACCCTGCTCTCCTCTGCCCTGGTCACACCAGACCACGTCTGGAGTAATAATGTCTGATTCTGGAGCCCACAGCTAGAGGACATTTACATTTATAAGCTGGAATGTGTGTGTGTGAGAGCGTGTGTATGTGTGTGTGCGTACAGAGCTGGGCCACCATGATGATTGTGTATCAGTGGACCAGCTCTATGAATTATCCATTATCATGTGGACAAGAGGCTTCCTTTATCCACTTGGTTTTCCCTGTGTAGACAGGCTAAACTTTTTACGCGTATTTTGGATCTCTTCCAGGAGTCATTGCCAGGAGCCAGGGATTACAGAACACAATACAGTGCCATTTACAAACAAGAACATCTGATGGGCTTAGCCATTGGTCCCAAATCCTTCCCTTACTTGAACTGTATGTTTGACATCCTCCATGGCAGTGTTGAAGGCCATTGACAGACTTTTGTGTGACTCTGACAGGGCCTGGGAGACCCTTTCCTCAGGAGAGCCTTTAAGGGTGTGTTTTGCTCAAGGGAGTGATGCATAATTCTAGCCAGCCAACAGTTTGAATGGGGGTGGGGGGGAATCTTGCCTTCTCCATCCTTTTCAGTCAACTGGGTGATGGTCAAGAGGTCACTTGCTGTGGGTTATTGCTTTGGACAGCCTGCCAACACCCTTGTCAAGGAGGCTTTTGGGGTGTGTGTGTGTGTGTGTGTGTGTGTAGACCAGGCTCTTAAAAATTTTATAAAGTGAAAGTAGCCTCATAGGTCAGTCATTATTGATATTCTTTGTCACCTCTTCCTTGGGTGATCCTAAGGGCCAGTGTTTTCTCCGTTCCTTTAACCTCTTCCCGTTTTCAGTACTTTGAGTTACCTGGCCTTCCTTTGGTCATACTTTGTCTAGTCCAGCTCCTTTCTCCACCTTTGATTTCTTAATTGTTACATCCACTAGCTCGTGCAGCACATTTTAGACTGTGGAGTTCAAGTTCACATGTGGTCACTTCCACACAGGGAAAGAAGTTTATTATAAAAGTCTTTGCTGCTTTCATCCTTTAATCCCTTGAGAGGACTTTGCCTAGTTCAGAATCTTGATGAGCTTTCTTTAAATGTGTTTTTCCCTCTATTAGACTATCATAAGGCGTTTAGTAAGTGCTTACTTTGTGCCAGGCACTATGCTAAGTGCTGGGGATACAAGGAAAGGCAAAACCAGTCTGTCCTTAGGGAGCTCACATTCTAAGGGAGAACAGGGAGAACATGTACAAAGAGCTGTATACATACAAGATGCCGCTTGTTCATCTTCCACCATGTTCCCCTTTAAAATTGGTCTATATTCTAACCTGCTGTTGCCCTTGGCTTCCATATCCTCCCTCTGAGGGGCAGATTAAGTCAAATGTTTGCCGAGTTAAGGTCCTTTTTCAATTCTTGGTTTCCTGGTATTGTCACTTTAATTAACATTGGTTAAACATCTTTCTAAATAGATGCTAAGAGATGTCAATGTCCTTTTCCTCTGGCCATTTCCTGGAGGAAATTTTCAGTCATCAGTAACTTGCTCAAATGGATTGAGTTGGGTTTGTTCTAATTGCTATTTGTTTTTCTTATTTTACATTTTTGTTCTTTATGTTACTTTTGATGCTGGCTCTGAGAAGGCAGCGTTCTGATGTTGCACCCAAAACAGGCTTAAGAAGGACTTGGACATCAGTAAAATATTGTTTCTTGTGTGTTAAAAATATACGCAGCTAACTGTAGTCAGAGTATGAGGTCTAAAACTGGGAGAAGATGAAAAGACTCCTTTACCAAGGTAGATTGGTACTTTTATCTGCAAAGTACTGTCTTGCAGAGTTGACTAGAGCAAAAGTGCCAAACATGGCCCACGTGCCCCGTAACAGTCCTAGTATGGCCTGAAATAGATTAAAATATAATTGGGAAAATTTGACAAAACAAATAAAAATACAGTGACACATAGATAATGTGGCTATGTGGTTTTCTAAGTTAGTACATGTCCACAAGGATCCTTGTGAATGGTTCAACAGTCCCAGTTTCTGTTTGGGTTGGATGCCACTGGCCTGGAGCATTGGGAGGTGGAGGGATTTGTCTAGGTTACACAGCCCGTATGTGTCATAGAGCAGGACTTGAGCCCATGTCCTCGTGGCTTTGAGGTTGGCTCTCTATGCCTCATGTGGTGGCCACTGAATCATATACACCTTGGAGTCCTTCCTCATGTACTGACCTTGTTTTGTTCTGTGCTGGCTCCTTGGGTCAAAGTCTTGCCTCCCCAACCAGAATGGGGTAGCCACTTCAAGTGATCTTCAAGTCTTTCAGAGTATGTGAGGTAAAGATGTAAAAAAAAAAGTCAATGCCTATTTTATAGATGAGGAAACTGACACTTAGAGTGGGGTGGTCACTTGCCCAAAGTCACATAGCTTGGGTTTGATAGAAAAAGCCGTGTAACCTTGGGCACGTCACTTGATGTCACTGTGTGTCTCAGTTTCCTGGTCTGAAAAAGAGGGGATTAGATTAGGCTAGGTAACAGCTCTGACTCCCTATAGCTCTTACTTCATTGATCCCCAGCACTGGAGTCAGGACTTGATCCTGGCTGTTTGACCCCAGGCCCAGCCTTCTTTACTGATATGAGATGCTCTGGGCAGCGACTAGGTTCTCCCCTTCTCTTTTTACCCCAGAAGTACCTAGAATAGGGTGGGGCTCATCATAGGCTCTGTTACTGATTCAGTAACATACTTAGAATTGGTAAATGAGAGTGAGGACAAGGGACTCGAGTTGAATAGAGTGGCCTGGGATCAGAGGGAGCTGATTTTTTGGGGGGGTAAGGGGGTTTAGGGGCCTACCACGAACTCCTTCATCTGCATGTCCTTTAATGTAAGGATTATAGGGAGCTATTTTGGGCCCTCGGTAATAGCTCTGAATTTTGGCCTCCTGCCATCCCCAGTCTCAGGTTTTTACTGAGTGTGCACCATGCTGCCCCATGCTTGCATGCCTCAGCTAGGTGAGCTTCCTCACCACGTGTTCTCAGAAGCCTCCAACCTTGTGGAAACACCTGCGTTGGGGGAGAGCACGGGGGTGCAGCACCTGCAGAAGTCTTTCATCGGCCTTATTTTCTGGTCTATAAATAATTCCTCAGAGGCACACAGCAAAGGAGTCTCATGGCTTCTGTGAGAAGGGGAGGGGCCTACTTTGGACATTGACGCCCTCGGGCCTTGCTTTACAGGTGGGGTGGGGAGACCTCTTCTCTCCAGCAGCATCAGGGAACTTGGCCAATTAAGAAAGTGGCCATAATGTATCTAAAAGCACAGAAAAAAGTGAACGTGGTACTGCACCCCTCCCCCCACCAGAAGCTAAGTTCCTTGAAGGCAGGAACTTGCATTTTCAATGTCTTCCTATCCCTCGCACCTGGCACATAGTAGGTACCCAAGTGAACAATCACTGATAGATGTGAGTTCCTGCAACATAGAAAATGGAACTGTGTGAAGAGCAAGACTGGAGGTGGGGTGGATGGCAGGGTCAAGGCTCTGAAGGGCTGTCATGTAGAAGAGGGATTGGGCTTGTTCTTGGCCCCAGGAGGCAGGAGTAGGACCGATTCAGGAAAAGTTGCAGCGAGGCACTGTTTAGCTCTAAGTAAGGAAGGACTTGCCGACAGCATTTCTCAACCAGTGGAGCTTTCTGAAACTGGAATGGGCCAACTCAAAGGATAGGCAGTCTCTCCTCTCTGGAGATCTCGAAGCAGACTCTGGATAACCAATCAGTAGAAATTTATTAAATCGCATACTGTGTGCTAGGCATTGTGCCAAACACTAGGATGCTGTACTAATCATGTATCAGGTGTTTTGTAGAGGGCCCACAGAATCATAGACGGAGAGCTGGAAGGGACCTGAGGGGCCATTGACACCAACACGTTTATTGTACAGATGAGTCAGTCAGGTAATAAGCATTTATTAAGCACCTACTCAGTGCTAGGTGCTATGCCAAGTGCTAGGGATACAGATTAGAAAAAGGCAGTCCCTGCCGTCAAGAAATTCAGAATCCAATGGGGGAAGAAGACGGCCCACAAACAAAGAGGTTGGAAAGAGGAATTTGGAGAGGCGGGGAGGCTGGGGAAGACGATCCCCAGTAAGGGGGTCTCGTGGAGTCCAGTACGGGAAGTGTAGCTGGTGAGAAATGAAGAGCTGGATGATCTGGGAGCCCTCTTTAAATGGAAGCTTTCAGAAGAGTTCTTTGCTTAGCCCTCCAAGCCGAGGAAACTGACACCGGGACAGATTAAGTGACTGGCTCAGGGTCACAGAAAAGGAGTAAGTAGCCACACCATCATCTGAACTTAGGTCATCTCACTATATGATAAATTCCAGAATAGCAAGTACCAAGGAAAGAACTCCTTATTTGAGAGAAAGTACTGGTAGAACTAGAGAGAAGTTTGGCAGAAATTAGATTAATTTTCTTAAAGACAGTTTCTTACACCATATACCACAATAAACACAAAATAGATACAGGAACTGAATGCT
This sequence comes from Vombatus ursinus, assembly GCF_900497805.2. Lineage (NCBI taxonomy): Eukaryota > Metazoa > Chordata > Mammalia > Diprotodontia > Vombatidae > Vombatus > Vombatus ursinus. The sequence goes on along the minus strand of NW_020947673.1, from coordinate 19,009 downwards.
GAATGTTATGCTATTTAAAAAAAAATGAGAAGAGCCCCAGATCAGCTACCTTTCATAGCTTTGGTGAGTGGAGAAAATCTTTAACCAGACAAGGGATAGAGGCAGTTGTAAAAGATAAAAGAGCTCTGTCACTTATATTAAATTGAGGAACTTTTCACTGAACAAAATTAATGCTACTAAGATAAAAAGGGAAAATTCTTTCTTTGTAATTAGACATTTCTGATAAAGGCCTGCTATCTAAGATTTATAAACTGACATCTATATGAGAATAAAAAACATTTCCCAATAGTTATGTAGTGAAAGGATACAAATGAAGGGTTCTCCATAGAAGACTTGCAAACTCTTCATAGCTATTATGAAAGAATGCTCTAAATAACTAATAATTAGAAAAATGCAAATCAGAACAAGCAGAGGAATGGCCTCAGCCCCAGTGTTCCAGTCTGTAGGTCCGCACTGGTACATTGGATCACTCAGAGCCTGAGGGTTCAGATAACAATTCTTCAAATAAAAACACAAACAGCAGTCTCCAGGTAAAAGATGTCCCGAGGTGATAAAAAGTTGTCCAGAGTAAGTAAAAGCTGTTGGCAATGACATGAAAAGCATTAAACAGGGAAGTTCTCTGGGCTCTCAGCAGCTTCTCACCAAACTGTTCTATAGCCTCCTTGCCCAAATAGTCCACGTCTGAGTCCCAGGTTCGTCCCCTGGGGGCAACGTGAACTCAGATTACTCTAGATTTGCTGCACTGTGTCTTGACTTATAATAGCCTGGTTGGTGATAATGGGAGAGTGGGAATTAAGTCACCCCTTCTTCTGGCCCACAATGCTCAGCAAGTTGGCAAAGATGTTGAAAAGATGAGAAAAGTCATTGCTGGGGGGATTTTGGTAAAATGGCACACTAATACATTGTTATTGGAGCTGTGAATTGGTCCAACCATTCTGGAAATCCATTTGGAATTATAAATGAGTATAATGTCCGTACCCCTTTTCAAAGCAACTCCACTGCTATGCGTTTATCCCAAGGGGGTTAATGATAAAAAGAAAGGCCTTATATATCCATATCCAAATATTTATAGCATTGACACAAAATCTGTTTCCATGTAACTTCCACTCCTTTCTCTCCTAATCCCGGTTCTGAACGATAGCTCTTTGAGTACATGAAGACAGCTGTTTATAGATTAGACAAAATGTTTAGCATTTATTAAGTACTTACTATGTACCAGGCACTGTGCTGAGCATGGGAATAAAAACACAAGTAAAAAGAAAGAAAATACCTTCCCTGGAGAAGCTTACATTATAATGGGGGAAGACAGTGCTTGAAAGGGAGCTGGGTGGTGAGAGATAAGAAAATGGAAAGATGAGTCAGGAGCTGAGAGAGAAGAGAGCATGGCGGACGTAGGTACTTCCCTGAATGGAAATTCTAGGGAGTAACTTGCTGCTGGAAGAGGAGACCTCGGGATGGCGGTGTCTCCAGAGTGAGGAAGCTTTCAGGGTGGTGGTGAAAGCATCCATGGAGTGAGGAGCTGAGGCAGGTCAGACTGTAAGCATGGCAGGTGGGGAACCTTCCTTAAATGGTGATTGTGTCCCACAAATCTTTTGTTCTCCAGGCCAAATAACTATCCCCATTTACTTCAGCCTTTACATAGCATGGACCTTCACCATGTAGGTTACTTTCTGGGCTCTCTATCAGGAGTGTGCTAGTAAATGTTTAACAACCAGCTCTCTGAAGAAGAAAATTGACCCTAGAAATACTTTTCAGGTTCAGTCTGCATCATAACGTTTTCTCCAGAACTTTCCCAAGTCTAAATAATCAACAGAACAATAATTCAAGCTCTGACTTGTAGCATTTGCTGATTATTAAGTTGTAAATGCTCATACTACAAATTTAACAATCAGCCCCTTCCTTCCAGCTCTTTCCTGCTCTCACTTATCTAGCAATACTCAAATGTAGCTTCTCAGTATCTTTCCTGAACTTCGATGCCAAGAACCAAACCAAATACTCCATGTATCTTCTGACCTGGAAAAAATGTAGCAAGTGAGTCAGTCAACAGTCAGCAAGGATTTATTAAGCACCTACAGTGTGCCGGGCACTGTGCTAAGTGCTGGACTGTGGAACTATGCCCTCCTCCTTCCTGAACCCTCTTAATGAAGCCTGTTTCTTTGTTCTTTCTGGGATGCCACATTGAGTTTGCAGTCTACTAAAACCATTATATCTTTTTTTTTTTTGACAAAATACTCTCCAGTCTTGTTAGAGGCCGCACTACAGATAGAGTGCTAGGCCTGATGTCAGGGATACCTGAGTTTAAATTCAGTGTCAGATACTTACTAGCTGTGTGTTCCTGGGCAAGTCACTAAGCTGCTTTCTGTCTCAGTTTCCTCCTCTGTAAAATGAGGATCATACTAGCACCTGCATCATAGGCTTGTTCTGGAGCTAAAACAAGATAGAATATTATAAATTGCGTTGCAAAATTTAAAGCGATATTAATGCTAGCAGTAATTATTTTTGCTCACTCCCATCTGGTGCTTGCATCTTTTGAATCTAATCCAAGAGTAAGATTCTCCTTTGTCCTTACTAAATCTAATTTTACTACAGTAGTATGATCCCTATCATCACTGCTATATCATGCCTTTCCATACATGCTTGTGGTCTGTTTTGGGGATTTCTTCATCTGTTTTCTCTCTCTGTACAGGTAGTTTGGAAGAAGCCTTAATGATGATAGCGTGTCTGTTTCTGCCTGTATTGACCTTCATCCAAATGCCCTTTGTATCCGTGATTCCCTTCAGAGCATATCTTAATATAGGATGCTATATGACCCTCCATCCCCCTGTTCTGAGTAAGAAATAGCCTTTCAGGACCACTTTTCAGTTACTGGTTTCATCCCATCAAGTCTTAGGAGGTTATGTCTGCCATCTTGTATTAAGAACCCTCCTTCTTTTGGAGAAATGTTTGAGGGCATGGCTTTCATTGATGTTTCTTTCTCATTTTTATTCTTGTTTTTTCCTTGTGACTTTCTAGGTATCTCATCCATTCTTCTTTCTACATTGTAGATGTTCTCTGTGGAATTTAGGTTGGTGGATTTCTCCTTTTTTTTTTTTTAATTTAAAGGTCTTTTGATTAAATTTGCAAAACTCTAGGCAAATACAGTGTTATCAGTGTTCTTTCTCTGACCTGTCATTCCTATATTTTAAGCCATGGTCCAGAAGTCATATATTTTACCGGTACCTCAAATCCCCTGGGTGGAAAAGAAAACCCTTTAGGGCAAGGACTTAAACAAAAAATTTCTAATCTCTTTTATGTGATAGTTGCCAAATGTTTGTTGAATTGAATTAAATTGAATTTCATTTTGGGGGTATTTGGGATTGACTTTTCTGTCTTCTGAAATCCTTCAAGTCCTGCCGCTAATGAAACCTTTTCTATTAAGCCTTCCTTCACATTAGCACATAGAGGAACTGAGACTTTAGAATCCAAATGCAATGTTTCTGTCATTAATTAATTAATTATAAGCTTGTTAGAGAAATGCTGACAGATCTGTTCTATTTTTCTCCTGTTTGTTTTCTTCCTTCCAGTTTTATCCATAAATGTTGTTGTTGAGTCACGTAGTTGTATATGACTCTCCGTGACCCCATTTGGGTTTTTCTCAGCAAAGATCCTGGGTGGTTTGCTGTTTCCTGCTCCAGTTCATTTTACGAATGAGGAAGCTGAGACAGAGTTAAGTGACTTGCTCAGGGTCACACAGCTAGAAAGTGTCTGAGGCTGTATTTGAACTCGGGTCTTTCTGACTCCAAGACTGGTGCTCTATCCACTGCACCACCTAACTGCCCTATTTATAAATGTACTTGGGGATAATGCACATTAGTGGGTGCTCAGTATATTTTCTGTAGACTCATTTCCCCCTCCATCAGTCTTCCCTGCTTTTTTTTGTTTTTGTTTTTGTTTTTGTTTTTTGGTGAGGCAGTCAGGGTTAAGTGATGTGCTCATGGTCACACAGCTAGTAATTGTCTGAGGCTGTATTTGAACTCTAGCCACTGCACCACTTAGCTGTCCTATTTATAAATATATTTGGGGATAACGTACATTAGTTGGTGCTCAGTATATTTTCTATAGACCCATTTCCCCCTCCATCAGTCTTCCCTGCTTTTTGTTTTGTTTTGTTTTTTGGTGAGGCAATCAGGGTTAAGTGATGTGCTCACGGTCCCACAGCTAGTAATTGTCTGAGGCTGCATTTGAACTCAGGTCCTCCGGACTCCAAGGCTGGATCTCTATCCACTTTGCCACTTAGCTGCCCCTTCCCTGCTTTTTACAAAGTGATATTTCTCATTATTTCTGTCATCTTCCTTTGTAACATTTTGCAAATTTGTTTATATTCTAAACCAGTGCTGCCACATCTCTGTGCTCAGTGAGCAAATAACTTTGTTCTGCCTGTGGCTGATTCCGGGCCCTGAGCTTCCTCATTGCAATAGTTCCTAACTTATACAGGATGTAGTGATGGTCCATATTGCTTTCTGTTCCTTTATCTGTTTTCCAAGTTAGGTTTTGACAGCTTGTTTAAATAGGTCAGGTTAAGGTGGTTATAATTGTGTTGTATCTCATGTTCTGATCTCTGTTGGGGCTTTGACCTCTGCTTATGTAACTAGTGTATGGTGTATAGGTGGCGGATTTAAAAATGTTTCTCACATTAATAACAAATTATTTCTTGTCTAGGATACAGTCGATTTAATTTTTTGGTGATGTTGCGGGCGTACCATGCCTAGCATCTTCTGCCTCTTTTCCTGAAGATATCTATAGGAACTTAGTTTAAAGCCTGACCCCTCTGCTTACTGCTTATAGTAGGGCCTCGAGCAGGTTACATCCTCTCTGTCCTCAGTTTCCTCATCTTTAAAATGAAGCTTCTGAGCCCTTGACCAACCATTGTCTTCCTTTTGTTCTGACTTCTCCTTCTATAATCCTGAAGCATATTTTTCAATTTTCAAATTTTTTGGCTCCTTTTCTGCATTGGAGTCCTGGAAAAATGGAAGGATACCTTGTTTTGTTCTCTGATGTTTTCTCCAGTTCTTCAAAAGCATTTCTTTCTTCATTTCTGGAACAGATGTCGATGTATGCTTGATTGGCACTAATCTTCAGGATGCTCTGTCTCTTTGCGCATTTCCATCCCAAGCCCTGAAAGAGATGCTGTGACGAGACGACCCATCACCCAGTGTCTTGTTCTGTTCTGTAAAATGGGAGTGTTGGAACAGGCGTCCAATGGAGGATCCTTTCAGCTCTGAGTCTGTGATCCCCCAGTCCAGTAACTTAGGGCGTATAATAAGACCAACTCTCTTCCTCTTTGGTCTTTTCAAGTATGTACTTCTTTCCTTCCAAAACTACCACCTTATTTGTTTTTTCTTTTTTTTGTTTTCATTTGCATCAGGAATGCCCATGATGATAAAAATTCCCTTTCTTTGGCACTTTTTTTGAGAGTATACACACATAGACACACACATCCATATATGTCACCTATTTATAGAACAAGAGGTTCCATGATGGGAAGAATGAAAAAGCTGAAATAACCAGAGCCTCATTTTTGTCGTCTGCAAAATTGGGATGACTGTACTTGTGTTGTAATCCTGGTAGAGGAGTGAGGAAATGCTTTGTAAACTTGGGAAGACAGTGGAGTACAATGCAAAGAGCCCCAGGTATGGAGGCAGAGGCCCTGGGCTCAAATCCTGCCTCTCTTGCTCTTGGCTGACAAGTAACTTGCCTTCTGTTTCCTAGGGGTAGGGCTTGATGTCGTCTAAGGATCCTCCTAGCTCTAATTCTGTGATCTTAGAATTTTTAAAGCTCCATGGAGATGCTATTTATGATCATTCTTGCTGATGTGATGAGATTTGGAGATGGCAATTATAATTAATACTGTTTCCCTCTCCATGGAGACCGCGCTTCACCTGAGTCTGGGGTTCAGGCGACCTGAGCCGGATATGTTTCCAAGTCAGTGTGAGAATTTGGGGCCATCAGCTCCTTTCTCCAAGCCTTGACTTCCTCCTCCTCGGTAAACTGAGGCAGTCAGACTCGAGCTCTTAGATTCCTTCTCAGGTCTAGGTTCTCTCTCTTCCCACTCCCATGTCCAGTGTTTTGTTTCCCCTTACCCCAGGATTCTACACCTTTTTTGTGTCCTGGACCCCTTTAACATCCGGTGAAGCAGCCTGAGGGATATACTGTCTAAGAACCAGGTTTTTAAACGTAAGAAATCAACTACTTAGGATTACAGAGGAAGCCAGTTATAGTGGAATTTTGTTATTTCGTCATTTTTCAGTCATGTCTGAATCTTTATGATCCTATTTGGGGTTCTCTTGGCAAAGATCCTAGAGTGGTTTGTGCCATTTCCTTCTCCAGCTCATTTTACAAATGACGAAACTGAGGCAAACAGGGTTAAGTGACTTGTCCAGGGTCACACAGCTAGGAAGTATCTGAGGCTGGATTTGAACTCAGATCTTCCTGATTCCAAGCCCAGGGCTCTCAATGAGGATGCAAAGACAAAGAACATGACACTCCCTGCTCCCCAGGCAGGGATGCTTCCAGCACGTAGAATGCATCCCTTGTGGCTGACTTCAGGGAGGGCATGACTTTCTTAGGATCATGGGATTTAGAAGTTGGGAAGACCTTAAAAATCAGTTTCGTCCAGCCTCTTCATATAAGGAACTGAGGCCCAAGTTAAGGGACTTGGCCAAGGGCCTTGGAAACCCAACCCCTTCGCTTTACAGATAAGCAAGTGGAGGGCTGAGGACATGGAGTGAATTGTCCAGGAGGACACAGGCAGGGAGTATCAGAGCCAGAAATCAAGCCCAAATTCTCAGCGTCCAGGTCCTGCTGGGGCATCGAGACCTCTGCCCGCCATCTTGGAGGAGTCCCATTGCAAAGTGACGCATCGCAGAGGGATGAGGCAAGTTACTCTGTCATCTGTCCGTTTACGGATTTGTATTTTTGTCATTTTAAGCAAGGCATATTGGGATGCAAGTGACAGGCACCTAGCCTCATAGAATCAGGGTGGTGGTGGGGTGGAAGGTGACGGTACAATGACTTGGGGCCTGGAAGACCCTGGTTTAAATCCCACCTCTGACAGTTACTGATTCTGTGACCCTGGGTGATTCTACAGGGCCCCTCCAAACCTCAGTTTTCCTCATCTCTAAAATGGGTTAATACCTGCCTCACAAGGGCAGCTAGATGGCACAGTGTATAGATAGAGTGCCATCCCTGAAGTCAGGAGGGCGTGAGTTGAAATCCAGTCTCAGACACTTACTACCTATGTGACCTTGGGCAGGTTTACCTGGTTTACCTCAGTTTCCTCATCTGTAAAATGAGCTGGAGAAGGAAATGGCAAACCAAAAACCCCAAACGGGATCATGGAGAGTTGGACATGGCTGAAAACAGCCGAAAAACAGCAAAGCCTGCCTCATGGGTTGGGAGAGTCCAGTGAGGTCTTCGACATGAAGTGCTTGCAGGCATTGCAGTGTTGGACAAATAGCAGCCGTGATGTCTAGTCCTTTGGCTGGGGAAAATGAAACATTCCACGTGTGGTCCGTGCATGTGTGTGTGCACGCATGTGTGCACGTATGTGTGTGTATGACCATCTCAGAGAATCCTAAGCGAGAGGATCACGGAGCAGTGGAGAAAGCTTTGAACCTGGGATTAGGGCCTGGCTTATGCCCTGGGAAGGTCCCTTGGCCTCTAAAACCCTATCTCCTCATCTCTAAAATGAATGATTCTGTGTGTTTCTTCTGACTCACAGGGCAGTTGAAAAGGCCAGAGAGGGGAACAAGAAGAAGGCTTGTGATTTCATTGATAGGGGAACTCCCAGATGAGGAAAGTCCCTCTGCTGGTGCAGGTTGGCACCGAATCTGCGAGTCTTTGGGGGCTGCCTGGAACAACTTCCCAACAACCACAGCACTAGGAGGTGCCCAAGGCAGGGCCTGACCTCTGGCCTTCCTGGCCTCAAGGCCAGTTCTCAGGGCCAACATTTTATAGATGAATATGTACTTTATATAGTGTTTTATGAAACATATTTAAAGCACTTTGCAAACCTTAAAGCCCTCTATCAGGGTTAGCAATTATTATTATTAATTAATATGAAAAATAAATAATAGTAATAATAAGTTATGAATCAACTACAAAGGATTGCACTTTCTCAAAGGTCCAGTTCCAGGTGTGTCCCCCTTCCCCCCTTTTTTGGGGGGGGTGAAGCAGTCGGGGTTAAGTGACTTACCCAGGGTCATATAGCTAGTAAGTGTCTGAGGCCACGTTTGAACACAGGTCCTACTGACTACAGGGCTGGTGCTCTATGCAATACGCCACCTAGCTGCCCCTCCTTTCCCACTTATTACAATTTCTTCCTATATTGAAATAAGTCTTGAAGTTTTCAAAATAAGTGTTTCAGCATCTGAGAAGTCACCTTGCTAAGATGCATAAGATAACCAGTGTTACTGGGAGATGTTTGTCCTGGAGACGAGAAGACTGGAGGTAGGGATAAGGCTGGGGATATGATAATGCTGTTGTGTTTCAGTATCTGTATCTGAAGGACTGTCATTTGAAGGAGGGATAGCCCCAGAGGTCAGAACCAGAAGCAGTGGGAGGAGCTGCAGAGAGGGAGACTGAGGCAGAGTCTGAGGAAAGGTAGCTAATATCAGGGCTGAGGGGTTCCTTCTGACTGCCTTTGTTGTAGAGGAAATTCCTTTGCAGGGTGTGTGTGTGTGTGTGTGTGTGTGTCTTGGACTGGAAGCCCCTGAGGTTCCTTCACCCCTGAAAATCTAGGAGAATTCTCCAGCAAGACCCTGGTCTGCTATTGCTAGAGTCTTGGGGTGTACATTTTAATAGCCCAGGACACCCACCTCCCAGCAGAGAGATAATGGGCTCGTAGTGCAGATGAAGACATATGTTTGTTTTTTGGACACAGCCAGTGTGGGAATTTGTTTTGCTTGACTTTGCATATTTGTTGCAGGGATTTTGCTCTTTATTTTTCAATGGGCGAGGAGTCGGGAGGAAGAGAAAATAGATTTTTGTTAAATTGAAAACATTTAGATTTAATGAAAAAACATTGCTGAAAGATAAATGGACAGTCCAGGTGGGGTTTCCATAGTCGCCTGCTCTGATGAGTTCTGGCTACGTAGGCCAAGCATTTGTCTGTGCTATTTTCTGCTCAAAGTTTTGTCCCCCTAAATTTAGGGTTCTTCCTGCCTCATTCCCTGGGGTCTCAATTATGAGGCAGGTATTTAGGAGGGAGGCAGGTGCCATTTGGACTGGAGAGATTGGCCTGCTTGAACTCTTCTTTCCACTCCCATCACTGTGTGTCTGCGTCTTTGAGATAATTCTGTGAAATCTCTAGGGCCTTTTTGGTGTGTTAAAATGACTCATGCTAGTTTTGTGTGTTAGGTTCTCCATGGATCCTTATCCCCATTTTATAGATGACTAAGCTGAGGTTTGGAGAAGGTTTGCCCATTTCAGTGACAGATCTGGGACGTGAACTTGGGGGATTTTCCTAATGCCCCTCTTCACCAGACCCCTTGGTGGCTATTTACTTTAAAGTTTGTGTCTGTGTTTCTGCATGAGGGATTCCCCCTTGTGTTGTCCGGAAGACCCTGGAGTCTGCCGGGGTGGCTGATCCCGGACTTACAGAGTTGTAAGAGAGGTCAGTGGCCATCCAGGCCGGCCCGTGCTCCCGTGAGTGGATGGCAGGTGGTCATCCAGCTTTTGCTTGCAGCTTCTGATCCACACCTAGTAGGTGCTTAATCAATATTGACTGACCCCTGCCTGAGTGCCTTGAATGGTGGAGCCCAGGACTAAACCCTTACTCCAGCTGTGACCTGAGGAGGATAGAGAGGGGCTCTCCCCAGCTGTGGGAGGACCGGCTGACCCTGCCATGCCATGAGGACTCTGAGTGCCAACTCTATGATGGATCGTGTGTCTCTCCTGCCAGTCCAGGCTTAATGGATACCGAGTGGGTTTTTCCAAGATGGCGGCACACTGGGTCATGATTGTTGTATGCAAAGACTGTGTACTGAAGTGTGATCAGTGGAGGCAGACTTTCTCTCTCCCTCTTTCTCCATGAAACCCCAGATCTTTCAAAAATGCGGGTTAGTGGATAAAACTGTGGGTTTGGAGTTACAGGACTGGGGTCAGTCGTTTCCAAGCTCTTGCCTCCACATCGTGTGACTGACCTTGACTGAGTCCTTTGCCTTTCAAGGGCCTCGATAGATGACCGCGTTGGACAAGACAGTCTCCAAGGACTCTCTCGTTCTAGCCCCAGCGTTCCTACAGAAAAGGAAAAACAAATATTTAAATGTAAAGCAGAGTTTGACCTTTAACCAGCTCTTCTTTAAAACTGTCTCGAGGCACGAGGCTGTATTTCTTTGTGTTATTTTCCTTTCCAAGGGATGAGAGTCTGAGCATAGGATGGAGCTGTTTAATCAAGGGCAGGCAGGAAGGGGGAGGGAGAGAAGCTGAACCAGAGGGAAATGTCGGGTCAGAGTTGCTGATGACGGTATTTAAATGGTTTTCCATAATCATATTAGGGGGAAGCGAATGGAATTCTTGATTTCATGGAGGGAAGGACTGTGAGGGGAGGGGGGAGTGGAGGGGAGGGGAGAGGCTGTACCCAGGCCCCTTCTCTGGAAAGGCTGTGTGGCCACACCCTGTGAAGGAGCTGGCTGGGGCGGAAGGCCCTGGTGCATTGCTAATAGCCTGGAAATGAGGCTTTCTGGAAGGAAAAAAAAAGTTGTCTCTCTCACAGGCCTGTTTCAGCCACATCACTTGGCAGATGGCTATCGATTGGCTAAATTTGCCTTAGGGTAACAAGAGTACAGGCCGTGGCCCTTAAAGATGTGTTTCATCTTTTTTTTTCCCCTCTTTGTGTGACTGTACATTAGTAAGACTCCCCCTACAACATCCTCCCCCTTCCATTTCCCCCCATTTTCGAATCAAAAGCCTTCAATAGTAATCAAAATACAGAGGTTACCTTGAGATAAACACCCTTTAAATTATCACCCAGGCAGGCAAACCCGAGAATATTTTATTTACTAGGCTGATTACATTTTAATGTTTGACGAAAGTGACATTTTTTAATTAGTGTTTAAGACATATGGTGAGTGTACAAATTAGCCTATTTCATAGAACTGGAAATGGATGAGAGACTCCCCCCTTCCCTGGCTCCCCAGTTAAAAATTGTCACTTGAAACTTAATATATGCAAGGAGGTTAAGTAGTATTAAGTGATGCTGTCTTGATTTCAAGAGGAGGAGAAGCTAGCTCACAGGGTGTGTGGCCGGCTGTTGCCTGCCCGAGTGTGCCAGGAGAATGAAAGGGTCCTCCTCTGGGTAGAGGCCTAGGGTGGTGTATTTCATCTGGTTGAGCAAAAGCCCCATATATCTGGCTTTTTTATTAAAAAATAAAAAAACTGGGCCCATATCATCATAAAGCAGCAGAGTGCGTGCTCGGTTAAGAAATGAGATTTCCTGTGACCTGAGGGACGGTGCCTGTTGACCAGTAACCCTGGGAGCGTCTGGCTGGATGACTCATTTCTGTGTCAGCTATCACCTCCCCTTCCACTTTATAAACGTGGGTCGGCAGATTTCTGGGGAGAGATCAGGTAAGTGGCAAAAACAAGCTGTCAGTAGGCCAGGCAGGATTCTGTGCCCCAAGTAACTCTGGAGTTTAGCAATATTTGGAGCAGATGTGAAGAGAAATGAGAGGGATGGTTTAGAGATAGGGGATGTACCTCTCAGGCATTCCTGGAGTATTTACTTTCATTTTGATGCATTATTTTTTGGTTATGGGGTAGCGGTGGTAGATATTTTCCTTTTTCCAATATCTCAATTTGTTGGGGGAGGCATGTAGGGGAGAGGGTTGGAATAATGGCATTGGTTTCTTCCTTGTCCAGTTTTTTGTGTCTTTTTTTTTTTTTTGGTGGAGGTGAGGGCATCGGAACTGTCATTTTCTTTTGGCGTCTTTCATTTTAAACTTTGCCTGCTCCTTCCACACTTGCCCAACTATGGTAGAACACCATCCTGTGAGCATTGTACTTGAGTTAATCATTCAACAGTTATTTATTAAAAACAAAAGCAGAAACAAAAACTCTCATTCTGTGCCAGGCAGTGTGCTGGTCATACAAAGACAAATAGGAACCTGTCCTTGCCCTCAGGGAACTTACATTCTATGAGGGAGACACACACACACTCATAATAGAAATACAAGGTCACTTGGAAGAAAGTTACCTGAGTCCTTACACGCTTACCACCATCTTGTCCTCTCTGGAGTTCCTCTGTCTTTCCTGGAATTGGGTTTTCAGAATGTGTGTGGATGCTATGCATGTACACACACACACACACACACACACACACACACACACACACACACACACGCATGCACACACATACACACACACACACACAGAATGTGTGTATTTTTTGTACTTTTGCCAGGGGGTCCTCAACAACTCTGTGTCCTGTCTGCCCACTGGGGTTTTTTGGCTCTGTTTTTTCCTTCTGAATGAATGAAACAGACACGCCTTGTATCATCTTGTCCTGTGATTCCTCGTTAGGGCCCTGGGCAGGTATTTCTTTTTTAATTTGTTTTTTTTTCCCCCTTGGCATGAGTCAGGGGAAAGGTGGTGGTGGTGGGGATCCTGTTGACTAAAGTATTTTGACAAGACCCAGAAAGGTTTTGCCTGCCTGGGATTCCAGCATTGCTTCTGCTCCATCCTGTGCCCAGACACTGCTCCAAGGCACCAAGAGAGGGAGGACCCAGGTGCCGTCTTTTGAGACGGTCTCTGTGAATGTGCACGCTGCCCACCTGGTGGTATCCGAGTGAACTGTTACTTCACAGAAGAGTGTCCGGGGCAGGCTGAGCTCCGTGCAAAGCCCACGCGTGCTCCTGGCCCGACCGCTCCCTGCCTCTCCTGGATGCACCCATGTGTCCATTCTAGGGAGATGCTCCATCTCATGCTCCGGGGGGTGTGGGAGAATTGACGGAGCTGTTGCTGCCGGAGTGCCGTGAAAGGCAGCCTTTCCAGTGTTCCTGAAATCTCATTCCGTGGGAAGATGTTTGAGATCAGCCGGACGCTTAATGCTGCCTTGTTAAACACCGAGGTAATGTCTCATGCCTCTGCCTGGGTAGCCTCTGTGTGCTGGGGGTGGGGGAAAGGAGGGAGAAGGGGATGCTTCCCCACCTTGGTGTGCTTAGAATCAGATCTAAATTATTCTGCCGAAGCAAAGTCTGGAGGAGGCAGAATTGGGGCTCTAGGTTCCTTTTCTTCCTTTGGGGGCTCAGGGGGGATGGGGCTGAATCTTTTCCTTTTTCTTTGCCGTCTCCATTAGTGGCTGCTGCTGCTGCTGCTGCTGCTGCCTAGGACCCTGCCGGGCACAGCTCCCCACTATACGGAGCGGTGAGTTATTCACTCTGGGCTGGCTGCTGGTACAGTCCATCTGGGCTCTGTGCGTGAGAGAGGGAGAGAGAGAGAGAGAGAGAGAGATTGAGAGACTGAGCACCGGACGGCTGGCAGCTCCTGATGCTAAGATATCCGTACCCCCTGGGAGGTCTTCGTGGTGGTGAGGGGCTCCCTAGTAGACCTCGCCATCTCAGGGACCCCGTCGGCACTAATGAGTCCAGAAACTGCTCATTTCTGGTAAGCAGAGAGCAATCCAGACCCAACCCCCCCATCCCCACCCCCGCTCCCCTTGTGATTTCATTTTCACGCGGGCTTGATTGCTTGAAGACAAGTTTTTCTTCCTGATGTTGGAAGATTAGGGTGGGGGGGGTGTGGAATGCCAGCTGAGAGACTTGATTCCTGAGATAATCAATTGAGATTCGGACGCTTTACCAATGTCACAGCGCTGGGATGTAGCGGTCAGCACTTTGCTCCCAGAGATGAATGGTCCTATTGGAAATCCGATAATAAGGTTGACTTTTCTCAACAATGGGATTCTGCCTTTGTCCTTAGAGAAAAGGCCTTGGAGGATGCTTAGGGCATTTGTTTTAGGATTCCAGAGAGAGACTGGAGACAGGGGAGGTTTCTGGAGCCAAGATCAGTCCTTGGGCAAAGTGCATCTGCCATTAAGGCATCCTTGATAATATTTCAGAGAAGTGGCTGCAGCATCTTGGGCTGGACCTGTGGTTAATTTTTATATCCCCTGCCTTGAAGGGTGTGGAGGTCGGGAGGACCAGGGAGAATAGGGCCTTTTTATTGCCTTCTTTATTTTTAATAACCTCTGTAGAAATACAGAGCAAACACATTGTGTCAAGCGAACGGCTTTTCTATAGGGGTTTGTGAGTATTGTTTCTGGGGTTCATACCCCACAATATTTTAACACTGGCCAGGTCACGCTTGAGCTCATGAGACTTTTTGTTAGTGTATCGGGGAGCAGATATGTATTACCTTTGTACACATAATAAAGCCACATAGGCCAGGGAACCCACAGATTCATCCTCAGCCCTACCCAGCTCAGCAAATATTGAAAACACTAAAGTGGCTCTCAATGCCCTTCAGGTGGGAGCTGAGTTTGTCACCTGGAAATTATCCCATGCTCTGTCTTTTCCACCTGAAGCGGCTGGGTGTTTCACATTTTATATTTTCTGATTCCATGTGTTTTTATTTTGAGCAGTGTGGTTTGTACAGGGGGTAAAACCCACAAGTGTACACACACACACACACACACACACACACACACACACACACACACGAGAAAGATTCACACACAAACGTATACAGGTATAAACACATGGGTTCTGTAATCTACTCAAAGGAGTGTTGTGTTTCTGGTATTTGCAGTGAAGGAAGAAATACACTCCTGATACCATACTACAGACCTGATACTTGTAATTAGGAAAATTAAAACTTGAATCCCAGGAAGCTGTGGACTTGAAACCCGGTAGTGACCTTTCATGTCCCCGTTTCTTTTTCTCTTAAGATTTCAGCCAGAGTCATCCCTGGTGCCATCTTTGAGAATATTTGTAACCTGGGTATATTTCCTAGTAAACTTACTGACTCCAAATGGGAGACATTTCTGGGGGAGAAAGTCACCCACCTGGGTTAGCAGCTGCACCAACCAGCCAGGCGAGGGCAGGTGCACTGACTGTATATTCTGGCCATACCCACTGTGTGTGTGTGTTTTTATGTAATCAGTGTGGAGCCTTGACGGGCCCTTGTGAACAGCACTGGAGGGCAAGGGGCATACTGCCGCCCCTAATCTAGAGCAGTGAAAAGAGCTCATCCAGTTTGTGACCTTTGAAGTCAGGTTTATGGCTTGCAACGGTCTCAGCCTGTCAAGTGGTACAGGCCACAAGAGGGAGGGGCACGGCCATGCCAGTCGGGCCCCTACCAGAGTTGAGAAATAATTCCATTAAAATAAGTCGTTCATCATTTTCTCTTCGCTAGAAAGAAGGAACAATGCAGTGAGATAGGCGAGAGTCTGCACAGCTGCTCTCTCCACCCCCCACCCCACTCCCCCTTCCATTAAGAAAATCACTCTTAGCCCTAAACTTTCTTAGGCAGATTCCAGAGTAGCAGTGGGGGAGGGGGCATCCTGAAGTTGCCTCCTCCTGGAGACGCCAGCTCAGGTCACTCCCTGTCTCGTCCCTCACCCGGTCCCCCCACTCCAGACAGAAAAGGCATCGCCTTGGTTCGACCAATGATACTGAGCAACCCAGTTAAGGTTCTGTTGTGCCTTTAACCATCAGCCGTACAGCTGACTAGAGAGCCAGTGGACAGGCCGAAAAGCCAGGCGTCAGCATGGGGAGCGGATGGAGGAACCCTTGGACTGTCCAAGGAAGGAAGGTAGGACCCTCCCGTGGCTAAGGTTTGCAGAGGGCCACGGGTGACCTGCCCTTGCTGGGAGTGGCTGGATGGGGAGGGAGGACGTAGGTTAAAAAAAAAAAATACATTCATGGATGTTGTTGCTTTCAGCTGGGCCTTAATTACTAGACACACGAAGCAGTTCAGAAATGTGGTCTCTGTTGTTGTAGAGGTCATCGAATCATTAACATCGTCAATCTGGCAGGAGCTAATTTAAATAGCGCCTGATGCTTCACCGCCTCCCTCGGTCTCCCTAGCCAATGGGCGCCGGGCTCTGGCTGACAGATGGTCCCATAAATGGATGTAAAAAGGAGAGGCTGGAAGCCAATTTTCAGCGAGAGTCTCTATTCAGTTGTTCTTACCTACGTCCTAGAATCGGGGGGCTCTGAACACACCGCGCTTGGCTCTCCTCTTCTCCCCCTTTTTTTTGGCCTTTTTTTTTTAAACCCTCCTCCTCTTAGAAAAAAATTGTGGTTGACTCCATTAATGTCCGCACTTTGCTTTGTGGAGCTGAAATAATCCTATTAACTGTAATAAACCTGAAACCTTTGCACATTCTGAGAGGAGTCGAAGCCCTGCACGACCCAATATTTGCCTCTAAGAATGGTGATGGTAGGTATTGGTAAATTTATATTCTTTGTTTGTGTGACTGCAGTTTAAAGGGAAAGGAAGCCTGTCTGTCTACACCCTTAGCCAGCCTTCTGCTCGTGCTGGGGTTTTACTTTCTGTTGGTAGGGTTCCTCTTTCATTGACTAGCTCGTTGGCGTGTGGATGGTGTCAGCAGATCCAGTAAGGAAGGGCAGCCTGGGGATGATAGCCGCTATGTTGGTTTTTTTTTTAAGGTCATTGTGGTTTGGGTTTTTTTTTTTCCCCTTCTCAAAATAAGGTGGAGGGGGTGGGCGGGAAAAGGCGCTGCTTTCTTCAGAGAGCTCAGTAAAAATGGAAAGGCTGAACCAAAGGGTTTTTTTTTTTAATTTTATGTTGGAAAAAAGGGTGTGTGGTTTTGTGTTTGGGATTTTTTTTTAGCGGAGGTGGGGGATGAGGTGAGTGTCAGGGTTTGGGTCTTGTCTACATTTTGACATAGAAAATGTAGACCTTCTTCACCCAAGACCTGGTGCTGTGGGCAGTGGCATTTGGCTGGACTGCGCAGAGGGCACAGGAGGGTGGGCAGGGAGGGCAATCTCTCTGGGCTTGGGTAAATGCTGCATATTGTATTTCAAAGAGTCCCCTGTCATGACCTCATAAAAAGGAGGAGGAGGCATGCATGTGTCGCGGAGCCTGGCGTGTATGGGGATGGGTGGCTTCGCCGGGCGGGCAGCAGGGCGTTTGGAAGGAATGCCAGCTTTTACGTAACGTTCTCTTTGCTCCTGACACCGTGCGAGGGTCCATCTTCCCGTCACGGATGGAGTGGAATGGCTTAAACATGGTAAGTGAATGGACTGGAGGCTGCTTGGTGGTGCCGGGGTGGGGAACACTCATGTCCATGAGTGTGTGTGAGTGTGTGTGTGTGTGTGTGGGAGGGGGGGGAGCAATGGGCTGTGGACCTTAGATGGCTTGGCAGGTCACCCAATTGTGTCTCTCTACAAGCATCCTAAAAGACAGGAAAATATGGACCTAGATACAATGGCAGTGCCTACACACACACACACACACACACACACACACACACGCGCGCGCGCGCGTTCTCTCACACACATGCACATACACACACACATACACACCCTCACACCCTCACACACCCTCTCCCTGTTTCTCTGTCTCTCTCTCTCTCTCTCTCTCTCTCTCTCTCCCTCTCCCTATCTCTATCTCTTCCAATGAACGCACTCTCCAGCCAAGCCTGAGCTGCTGTCTATGACAGTCATGATGTCCGGGAGCTTCCTGGGGTCTTCTAGATTTAGGTCCTTGATCTTTCGTCCACCTCCCCAGGACTGGCGGTCTGAGTGACCTGTCCATCCCTTCCCCCAAGTGCATGCCAGGAAAGGAGGAAGGTGGGGGTGGGGTAGGGGTTCTTTTGATAGAACCAGTCAAGATTGTGAAGCAAGGTTTTTTGCTATGGAAGGGGGGCGGGATGGGGGGGGCTAGTCAAAAAAAATCCCTTTCTTGCCAGAGTAGTAAGTCTATTTTTGGTACCTCCTTCTCTGAGCAAGAAATCGGAAACTCCTCTCTCACTCCCATCTTATGCACACCCACCCTTCCCCACCCCCCAGATCCTTAAAAAAGCTCTTTAGACTAATAAATGTCAGAGCTTGAGGTGGGGATGGGAAAGGGGAAAATGTTGAAAATTCATATATCCGTGTCCTGAATATTTAACACCTCCGCCTCAACCAAGCCCCCGGCAGACCCTAGCTCCGGCTGGCCAGTCGGTGAGTGCTGAGGCAGGGGAGGACAAAGCTGGGGTCTCCCTCCTCTTCTGGAGGCTGCCTTTGTCTCCTTGCTTGTTGTGATGGGTGTAAAACAAACAAGATTAGACTGAGCGGCCCACTGAAAGCCATCTCTGGGAGGAAGAGAGAATGAAAGGTTGCCGGGGAAACAGGCATCGGAGAAGCCAAGGAGGGGGAGCAGGTGGTTGTCGTGTGAGAAGACTGCAAACAGTGTCGGAAGCCGGGGGGGCGGGGGTCCCTCGATTCCCCGGCCACAAAGCTGGCCCTCCCAACTTTAATTATTCCCCGTAAAGAGGTGTTAATTACATTTCTGACTGCTGGACGCTGATCTCCAGAAATCTATTTTTAAACATCTGTTCGTTCGCCTCTCTCTGTTTAAAGGTGGGGGGGGGGGGAGAAAAAAAAGGGAGAGGGAAGGGAGGAGGGAGTCTTCCTTTTTTCTGCCCCCTTTCCCCCCTCCCCCATGCTTTTCCTTGCTGCAAAATTGTACGTGTAAAAAATGGCAAGGAGGAAAAAAATGTAAATTATATTGAATGAAGTTGACAGCAGCGTAATCGGGAAGTTGCCCAGCTGATTGTGCCTGCAAATCATTTCTTAGAAATTTCCAGCAAATGTTGTCCCTTAGAGAGCCGGAGGGAGGGAGAGATTAGGTCTGGAGGGATAAGGGGATTTTTTTTTTTAACTTTGAAAAAGCAGGTGGTGATGTGGAAAGGTAATCATTTTAGGATCACCTCGTCTTGTCTCTGACCATCTATTTTCTAGTAGAAATCACTAAAAAAAAAAAAAAAAAATCTATTTCCACATAAATCTCTGTCCTTTCC
>NW_020947672.1:0-32242 GCF_900497805.2 Vombatus ursinus | reverse complement strand
CCTCCTTCCTTCCTTGGGTAGCTTGTGGTGCGGTGGAGAAGAGCGCTATTGCTGGAGTCCAAAAGCCCCGAGTTCAAATCCAGCCTCAGGCACTTTCTGCTTGTGAACCCTGGGCGAGTCATTCTGCCTCAGTCTAATCTCAGTTTCTGCATCTGTAAAATGAGTCATAACACCTACCTCCGAGAGGATCAAATGAGGTAATATTCATGAAGTGCTTAACCCGGCACATAGTAGGTGCTTTGTAAATGCTGGTTCCCTTGTTCTCCTGCGTTCTGTGTTCATTACTGTGGGGCAGCAGAAGTTGGTTTGGGGGCGGTGCCATTTGGGGCTTCCCCCCCAAAGGGGAGGAGGCATGAAATGGGCATAGGACAAGTCATTTCAATGCCATAGAAGAAATAATGACAGGCCTAAAATTAGCATGGTGGCCTTCGTTAACAGAATGACTTCAACAGGTTTCCAGTCCAGGTTACATTCTACTGTGTGGTGGGGTAGGCAGCGCTGCTAATTAGCTAGTTGACATTTCCAGTACCAGGAATGACCTTTTTTTGTCCCATCCTACCAGTAATGACTGTCCCCTGAATAGCCTGCTCCCTCTCCACCGTGGCCTCTGGACCCCTCCTCGGGCGGCTGCATCCTAGGCACAGGTTTGCCTGGGTACCACGTGAGCCTTCACTTTCCTGGGGCCGCCGTTACTCTGCCATGTTCCAGCTTGTGGTGTGTTTGTGCCATTGGCTTAGATGAGATCTTTTATAACTGCAGAAGGTTAGGAGCTGGAAGGATCCTTTGAGATTGTCTAGTCTCCCATCTTACAGATGGAGAAACTGAGGCCCTAAGATGGAAGGGGCTTAGGATCATGGACTGCTTGTCCCATAGGATGTGAACTCTTTGAGGGCAGAATCTGTTTCCTTGTGTTCTGGATGCCTGGCTCAGTGCTTGGCGGATCCTAGGGAATGTTTTTTGGAGTGGAATGGAATCCTAGACAATCAGAGCTGGAAAGCTCATTGGGGAAACAGAGGCTCAGGGTCCTGGTCCCATAGCTGACAGGTCTAAGTGCACAGGTCTTCTGGGGAATAACACCCCTGTCGTTTGGAGGGGGCTGCTTGATGAAGATGGCGGGTTGTCTGTTTTTAGCCGTCTGGGGCAGACTCTGATGCCTGCTTGCTTTGTGACCTTGGGCAGGTGACCTTCCCTCACTGAGCCTCGGTTTCCTCTTCTGGCCAGTGAGCTTCATGGACTTGCTATCTCCACAAGTGAATGGAAGGGGAGATTAGGGTCCTAGAGTTATGTGTCCCATGCTCCCTTGGGGGGGGCCACATGGCCATCTCTTGGGTCACCAGGAGAGGAAGGAAAGAAGGTTGGAAGAAAAATGGGCATTTATTCAGCTCCTACTGTGTTCCAGGAGCTCTGCTAAGCCCTTCTTACAAATCTCATCTCGTTTGAGACTCACAACTACCCTGGGAAGTAGGTGCCATCATTATCCCCAGATGAGGAAACCGAGGCAGACAGCAGTTCACCCGGATAGGGAGCCTCTGGGGATTGATTTGAACCCAAGTTCTCCTGACTCCATGTCCAGGCTTCTTTCTATCCACTGCACCATCGAGCTGCCTCTAGGTGATGGAGACGGCCCTGTCTAACTGTTGGCTCATGGCCGAGTGGGGCTGGGAAGGAGGGAGTATTGATCGCTGGTGACTGTGGGGGGCTTCTCTGGCACCAGCTGTAGAGCTGAAGCAGGCCGTGAGAAATGGAGCCCAGCCCCCTGATTTTACAGAGGAGGAAACTGAGATAGAGTCAGCGTTCAGGCTCTGACCTTCTGATCTCAGATCCAGGGTCTTTGTACTCTCCAGGCTGGTTTCTTCTGCTTCGAGGCAGGCAGAGTGAGCAGGAGGGACCGTAAGTGGTATATAATTGTGAATTATTCATGTTGCTATTAGCCAGGCAGGCCCTTCTCCCTCCTCCTCCCCCACCCCAGTTGGGCATGTCTCCCCAGACATGTTTTGAAGATAATCAGATTCACAGACTCTTGGGCCTCTGTTGCCTAGGGGAGGGCTCTCCTGCGGGACCCCCCACCTCTGCATCACCCCCTTTTACTCAGAGTGTTTTCTCAGCAAGGAGGAGGAAATCTGGACCCTGTCTCCTCTCCCCTTCCCTCCCCCACCCCTCGTTATTAATCTCGTCTTAAAAGTGCTTATGCCTGCCTATCCTCAGACCTCAGGGTTGGTTTGATGCAATTTCCTTTCTCCTGAAATGACTGCTCTGACCTCTGACCTGAATCCAGGATGGCTGCGCAGGATGGGGTCCTAGCGCTGCTGGCCTGACTCCTGTCTCTGTGCATGTTTGCATTTCTACTCTGGTTGGGGAAATTCTCGTCTCTCAATTCCTAAACACTAGGAGGATGCGTCCTGTGGGTCTTCAGCAAGGGGAGACTGAGCAGCGCTCCCCAGCTCACACTGGGGAGGCTGCGGGTTGGATGGTCAGGCCGGCTGGACGCAGAAGTCATCCTCAGGGAGGGTGGGCCCGAGAGGGCTGATGATGGGGGCACCTGCCGGGGCCCGAGGATTTTGTCTGACAGTGAGGTAGAAGGCTTTGTCAAGGTGTGTGTGTGTGTGTGTGTGTGTGTGTGTGTGTGTGTGTGTGTGCGCAGGCATGTGTGCATGTGTGTGTACATGTGTGCATGTGCATGCGTGTGCGCGTGTGTGCGTGTGCATTCCTGATTTCCCATCTGTGGGGCATCTGGGTACTTTGCACCAGAGATTAGATTTAGGGCTCGTGGAATAGAATTGAATCCTAGAATGTCAGAGGTAGGAGGGACTTCAGAAGCCATCAGTGCATAGGAAAAATTGAGACTCTGTCAATCATCTGTTTGTTAAGTGCTCGATATATGCTAGGCAGGGGCGGCTAGGTGGCGCCATAGTGCACGGAGCACCTGGCCTGGAGTCAGGAAGACTCATCTTTCTGAGTTCAAATCAGGCCTCAGACACTTAGCTGTGTGACCCTGGGCAAGTCACTTCACTCTGTTTGCCTCAGTTTCCTCATCTGTAAAATGAGCTGGAGAAGGGAATGGCAAAATGTCTCCCCCCACCCCACTCAAGCCAGGAGGATTTGGCCTTTTATCTCAGAGGCAAGAGGGGGGCCCCCTGAAGCTTATTGAGAAGTGGTCCTGCTTTAGCAGTATTACTTTGTCAGCTGTGTGAGGTGTGGAGAGGAAAGTGCAAACCTGTTAGGAGGCTGTTGGAATAGTCTGTGTGGGAGAGGATGAGAATCTGGTCCAGGGATGTGAGAGACCCTGTGAGATGGAGGAGAAAGGAAAGGGCTCCTAGGGAAAGAGGTTGCGGGGATGGCAGCGGACTGGATGTGTGTGTGTTGGGGGGGGTGTGTATTAGAGGAGGAGGAGGCTTTGAAGATGACTCTGGGGTTTTGAGTTGTTCCCTAGTCTCATTTTCTGCATTTCTTAGCTGTTTTGGAGAGAGAGGCGAGCGGGTCATACTCCTCCATCTTCAACGTTGCCAGAAGGCAACTGTCCTGGACGTCACTGCTATCTCATTTGTGTTTCCTAGACAGCTTGGGAGCTTGGTAACCCCGGTTCGGTGTTCCAAGGTCATTGTGAACACGGGTGTTTTCTGAGACAAGCCATAGTGGGGTGTTTGCCTCTTGCCTGGGAGGTTCGTGAACCCCTGGGACCAGCCCATCTCTTTCCCACAGACTTTGTCTTTTCAAGGGCTGGTTCCTTTTTTTTTATCTTGTCACACAAATGAAACGAGCTCATTGGGGTGATACAGTATCAGCTTTCTTGATTTCTTTCTTTCATTTCTTAATTTTAAAGATGAATGTTGTTTTCTTCAAAAAATGCCTCCCTGGATGGGCCAGAGAAGAGAAGGGAATGCTTTCTAGAAATGGGCCAAGCGTCAAAGTGTGGTTTTGTCTAAAGCCCTCGAGCCATGCAGATTTTCCTAAGCTTGGCTGGTGCTTGTGGGCCCAGAGGTCCAGCAGTCGGACCTTTCAGTACCAGAGCTGGTGAGGGCTTCCCCTGGATGGGTAGAGAGTCCTCTGGTGAAACCAGTCTTCCCTAGAAAATCATAATTGGCGTTCCCCAGTGTTCTTAAGGGTGATGTTCAAACCCTTCTCCCTGAGGATGGATGGCAGGCGGAGTTCCTTTGTCATTTGCCTTATGAGGGATGGAAGGAAGGGAGGAGGCTGTGAACCTTGATCCCCAGGGGCACAGGAGGTGATGTCTTCTGTTTATGTGGTCCCCGGGGCCCAGATTCTGAGCCAGTGATACACAAGTAAGACTTCTGCTTAAGGTGGGTGGGGCTGGGATAGTACCAGCTGAGGAGGGAGAGGCTCATTGATGAACAGGTGGGAAGGATTTGGAGAAGGATCCTGCCCACCTGGTTTGTTTTGGGTCTCAGTTTCCTAGTGGGGCTGCTCATGTGCTGGGAAAGGGCCATGAACCAGGGATGTCCGTGTAGGCAGTAGCTCTCCTGCCCCCCTCCCTGGTTCAGGGTCCTGGAATGTTGGCAGCTGGAGAGGACCTTGGTGGTCCTGCTGGCTGTGCCTTGACTTTTCTGGCCTCCGTGAACCGAGATTGGTCTGACTGGAGGTGGTAAGGGGTGGTATAGGGACTCTCTACCTTCTCTGTGCCCCAGACCCCTTGGAAGTCAGTCTGGTGAAGGTTGGCACCTTCTCAGAATCATGCTTTTAAACGCACAAAATAAAATACATCCTAGTGCAAAGGAAACCAGTTATTTTGAAATACAGTTATAAATCTGTTTTTTAGAAAGTTAAGGTTAAGAAGAAGTCTGACTGAGCCCTCTGATCCTGTGAAGAGAAATTAATTCATGGCCCAGTAAGACCCTAAAGGAGGTGCCCCTGCCCCACTTCTGCTTTGCCCCCTGAGCCTTGTATCCAGGGCCCTTCCTCTGTTCCCCATGTGGCAGGTTGGTGCCTGTGTGAGGCTAGCCGGGGACCGGCAGGGCGTCCTGTGGAAGGCTTCCAAGATGGGTCTTCTTTGATACCATTTCCTAGTGTGGGACATCAACCAAGTCTTGTGGCCTCATCGAGGCTCAGTTTCCTCATCTGTAAAGAGGGGATAACAGTGATTGGACAGTCAAATGTCGTGTAAGATTGTTGGAAGAAAGTACTGTGGAAATGTCCATTAAAAAGGGTCAGCCGGGAAGCCTCTGGTGGAAGCAGTCCAGGGAGCCCTAGACTAAGGTCAGAAGACCTGGGTTCAAGTCCAGACCTCCATTAACTCACTCTATCACACTGATAGTAGTCGCTTCTTTTTTTAGGGTCTCAGTTTCCTCATCTGTAAAATGGTCTTTTGCTACTTGAAATCTGTTGTCCTGAAATGACTTAACCAATCGGTAGTAATTAATAATAATGATGATGAGGAGGAGGAGGAGGTTAGGGCTAGGAGGGTGGGACCTTGGAGAGCTCTTCATAAATCTTCCCTCTTCCTGAAGCCCCCTTTGGTGGGTGGGGAAGCAGAGGCCCAAGGAGGGGCCATTCCTCATAACTCCCACTCTGCTGAGCTCTCCCTGCACAAGATTTCAGAGACAGCCTAGTGACTTAATTGTTCTCTGTAGTTTCAGGAAGTGGAGGAGAAAGACCTTCCCATCCATCCTCACTGTTCATGATGGCATTGGCTGCCTGGGTATAGGTGGGGAGTTCCCCATCCCTCCAGTCTCCAAGCAGAGGCCAGATGACCCCAATTTTCAGGGATGCTGTAGAGAGATCCCTGTCCTGGTTGGGGGAGTACTTTTAAAATTGTCTTGTCCCAGCTCCTGTGTTTATGCAGGACCACACCAGGGCTGGAAGAAGTGAGGTTTCACACTGGAGGCGCAAGGGAGTAAATAGCAAAGCTGCTTCTGATCCCAGACCTTGTACCTCCTGGCTTCTCCCCCTTCTCATCTAAGAGTCTGGATGCCCCTGCTGGATTTCAAGTGGCCCAGGCCACGCCTTCGGGCTCTGCAGCCGTTCCTGTGGCTGGAGGGAGTGACATGTTCTTGTCCGGCTTTCCCAGACTCTCTTCGTTGGCCGCTCCGAGGCGGCAGCATTCCTGGAGAAGAGTCTGTTGTTGGCCTCACTCATGGCAGGGGGTTCAGCTGGACCGTCCTGAAGGGATTTAGCGGTTTCTCTCCTCCATGCCCATGTGCCAGGGGCTGGTGGTGGTGTTTCTCACTTCTCTTTAGGTACCTTCATACTAGCAAAGGCTTAACCCGGGACCCCCGAGGGGGCATTTCCTCCTCTTTGTGTGGAGCAAGGCAGGCCGACAGTGATGGGAGGTAGTCCTGAGTTCTCTCTGTTGAGTCAGAATTCCCTAACTAAGCAGGAACAAGGTGAGCATGAAGCTGAATTTTGGAAAAAAACCCAACCCACCCAGAATTAAGGGGTGTTTGGAGCGCCTCTGAGATCCAGGATCCTAACCGGTGCCGTATGCTGTTTGGTTTTTTGCAATCAATGTTCAGACGTCTCTGTTCTCCTGGTGAGGGAGGTGATCACCTATTTTTAATGCCCATATTGCAGGGGGCAGAGAAAGAAATGCTGGATGTACAGTCAGAGGAAGTGGGTTTGCTTCCTTTGTGTCCTTGGGCAAGTCCTACTACCAGTGTGTGGCGCTGAGCCTACAGTCAGGAAGCTCTGAGTTCAAATCTCGCCTCAGACACACTTAGTAGCTGTGTTACCCCGGGCAAGTCAACAAACTTTTGCTTACCTCAGTTTTGTCATCTATAAAATGGGAGTGATTATAGGACCTCCCTCCCAGGGAAGATCAGATGAGATAATATTTGTAAAGCGCTCTGCAAACCTTAAAGCCATGTGTAAACACCAGCTCTTGTTGTTGTCATTATTATTGTTCCCCAGTTCTTAGTTTTCTCATCAGTAAAGAAAGTCCTTTCAATTCTAGATCTTGTGTTACATGAGAAGGGAAACTGAGGAAGCGAGGGGGAAGCAAAGTTGGCCTTGTGACTGATCGCCTGCATCTTGCGTTTTGGTGTCTAAAGCCTCCTCCCCTGGCTTGTGCATTCCCCAGAGATGTCTCTTACTGGCTTCAGAACTTGGCACTGTGCTTCCTTTGTTTGGTTATTTCTTGGAGTGTATATGGAAGGAATAGATAAGGAGAGAGGACAGGGTGGAATCCTGTGTTAAGGCAGGAGGGAGAATAAGTATTCCTATAGCGGCCTGCTAAGTGCTTTACAAATATGATCACATTTCATATTTTCTCTTTATCAAAAGATATGGACATCTTACTCACTTTCTTTGCATGATTCTAAATTGATTTCCAGAACAGTTGGACCAGTTTGCAGCTCCACTAACAATGCATCAGCACGTCCATTTTTCTGAAACCCATCCAACATTGACTTTTCCCACTTGTTTGTCATCTTTGCCAACTTGATGAGTACCGTGGATGTGGAGGAGGACTAATCTTGAACTCAGCTTTGGGCTGTTTGGACAGGGAAGATATAAAAACCTTTTTAGGACTTTGGTGGGGAATATCTGAGACCTCAGGGCACTTCCTTGCTGACTGCTTTCTTCATCTGTAAAAGGGGAGAATAGGTCATGCTAGACCAGGAATGGGGAACCTGTGGCCTGGAGGCTACATGTGGCCTTCTAGGTCCTCAGGTGTGGCCAGGTTTTACAGAACAAATCCTTTGCTTAAGGGAATTTGTTCTATGAAGTTTGGATTCAGTCAAAGGGCCACACTTGAGGACCTAGAGGGCCACATGTGGCCTCGAGGCTGCAGGTGCCCCACCTCTGTGCAGCTAGACCATCCTCATTTCCTTTTTTCTTTTTTTTTAAAGAAATTGTTTTTGACAAGATTCCTTGGCTATTTGACCTGGGGAATGCTACATAGTTTCCCCAGATTTCCTCAGAGTATTTGGCTGCGATGCTTCTGACTCTCCAGACCATTCCTCTGGGTAGGTATTCTCAGCTTTTTGTATGTTGACGTTGTCACCACGCTCAAACATAAGCTTATTGAGGGCAGGACCTGTCATTCTTTTGGCTTATATTTGTATCCCGAGCGCATATCACAAAGCGTAGCACATAGTGAACACTTAGCTAATACTCGTTGCTTTACCTGCCTGCCTAGCTTCCATTTTCTGCTGTGATCTTATTTGTAAGATGGTGAGATATAAAGATGGGCAGTAGTATACATTGTGGTTTGGGATGAGGTCGATGTTAGCCTGGAGGAAGTCTCTAGTGCAGTGCCCCAGGGATCTGTCCTTGCTTTAGACTCACTGTATCGCTCCATCTAAGTCTTGAGTGTCAGATGTTATCAGCTTCTCTCCCAGAATTATCACCTGCAAAAGCAATAACCATACCAATTACGTTTTCATCCAAATCACTAACATTTGCACACATATATGTATATGTGTGTATATGTCAAGTACATCTACATAGATATGTATACATATACATGCACAGATAGCATATGTGTGTGTGATATGATTATTTATTTAGTGGGTAATAATTCTGGGAGGGGTATCTGATAACAATTGAGTGATGCGCAAAAGGCTAAGTGAAATGTAATAAGGATCCATGCAGACTACTGCTGCATTTAGGTTAAAAATCTGTTCTTCCTAAGTAGAGGCTGGGGTTCAAGGGGCTATGAAAAATACCTGAAAGTTTTTGGGGATCACAAGCTCAGCTTGAATCTTGTGCTGTATTGCAGCCAGAAAAAGGATCATCGTTTTAGGTGGCATTGTTGGAGAGTTTCTTGTATGACAGGGACGTCGACCCTGCTCTCCTCTGCCCTGGTCACACCAGACCACGTCTGGAGTAATAATGTCTGATTCTGGAGCCCACAGCTAGAGGACATTTACATTTATAAGCTGGAATGTGTGTGTGTGAGAGCGTGTGTATGTGTGTGTGCGTACAGAGCTGGGCCACCATGATGATTGTGTATCAGTGGACCAGCTCTATGAATTATCCATTATCATGTGGACAAGAGGCTTCCTTTATCCACTTGGTTTTCCCTGTGTAGACAGGCTAAACTTTTTACGCGTATTTTGGATCTCTTCCAGGAGTCATTGCCAGGAGCCAGGGATTACAGAACACAATACAGTGCCATTTACAAACAAGAACATCTGATGGGCTTAGCCATTGGTCCCAAATCCTTCCCTTACTTGAACTGTATGTTTGACATCCTCCATGGCAGTGTTGAAGGCCATTGACAGACTTTTGTGTGACTCTGACAGGGCCTGGGAGACCCTTTCCTCAGGAGAGCCTTTAAGGGTGTGTTTTGCTCAAGGGAGTGATGCATAATTCTAGCCAGCCAACAGTTTGAATGGGGGTGGGGGGGAATCTTGCCTTCTCCATCCTTTTCAGTCAACTGGGTGATGGTCAAGAGGTCACTTGCTGTGGGTTATTGCTTTGGACAGCCTGCCAACACCCTTGTCAAGGAGGCTTTTGGGGTGTGTGTGTGTGTGTGTGTGTGTGTAGACCAGGCTCTTAAAAATTTTATAAAGTGAAAGTAGCCTCATAGGTCAGTCATTATTGATATTCTTTGTCACCTCTTCCTTGGGTGATCCTAAGGGCCAGTGTTTTCTCCGTTCCTTTAACCTCTTCCCGTTTTCAGTACTTTGAGTTACCTGGCCTTCCTTTGGTCATACTTTGTCTAGTCCAGCTCCTTTCTCCACCTTTGATTTCTTAATTGTTACATCCACTAGCTCGTGCAGCACATTTTAGACTGTGGAGTTCAAGTTCACATGTGGTCACTTCCACACAGGGAAAGAAGTTTATTATAAAAGTCTTTGCTGCTTTCATCCTTTAATCCCTTGAGAGGACTTTGCCTAGTTCAGAATCTTGATGAGCTTTCTTTAAATGTGTTTTTCCCTCTATTAGACTATCATAAGGCGTTTAGTAAGTGCTTACTTTGTGCCAGGCACTATGCTAAGTGCTGGGGATACAAGGAAAGGCAAAACCAGTCTGTCCTTAGGGAGCTCACATTCTAAGGGAGAACAGGGAGAACATGTACAAAGAGCTGTATACATACAAGATGCCGCTTGTTCATCTTCCACCATGTTCCCCTTTAAAATTGGTCTATATTCTAACCTGCTGTTGCCCTTGGCTTCCATATCCTCCCTCTGAGGGGCAGATTAAGTCAAATGTTTGCCGAGTTAAGGTCCTTTTTCAATTCTTGGTTTCCTGGTATTGTCACTTTAATTAACATTGGTTAAACATCTTTCTAAATAGATGCTAAGAGATGTCAATGTCCTTTTCCTCTGGCCATTTCCTGGAGGAAATTTTCAGTCATCAGTAACTTGCTCAAATGGATTGAGTTGGGTTTGTTCTAATTGCTATTTGTTTTTCTTATTTTACATTTTTGTTCTTTATGTTACTTTTGATGCTGGCTCTGAGAAGGCAGCGTTCTGATGTTGCACCCAAAACAGGCTTAAGAAGGACTTGGACATCAGTAAAATATTGTTTCTTGTGTGTTAAAAATATACGCAGCTAACTGTAGTCAGAGTATGAGGTCTAAAACTGGGAGAAGATGAAAAGACTCCTTTACCAAGGTAGATTGGTACTTTTATCTGCAAAGTACTGTCTTGCAGAGTTGACTAGAGCAAAAGTGCCAAACATGGCCCACGTGCCCCGTAACAGTCCTAGTATGGCCTGAAATAGATTAAAATATAATTGGGAAAATTTGACAAAACAAATAAAAATACAGTGACACATAGATAATGTGGCTATGTGGTTTTCTAAGTTAGTACATGTCCACAAGGATCCTTGTGAATGGTTCAACAGTCCCAGTTTCTGTTTGGGTTGGATGCCACTGGCCTGGAGCATTGGGAGGTGGAGGGATTTGTCTAGGTTACACAGCCCGTATGTGTCATAGAGCAGGACTTGAGCCCATGTCCTCGTGGCTTTGAGGTTGGCTCTCTATGCCTCATGTGGTGGCCACTGAATCATATACACCTTGGAGTCCTTCCTCATGTACTGACCTTGTTTTGTTCTGTGCTGGCTCCTTGGGTCAAAGTCTTGCCTCCCCAACCAGAATGGGGTAGCCACTTCAAGTGATCTTCAAGTCTTTCAGAGTATGTGAGGTAAAGATGTAAAAAAAAAAGTCAATGCCTATTTTATAGATGAGGAAACTGACACTTAGAGTGGGGTGGTCACTTGCCCAAAGTCACATAGCTTGGGTTTGATAGAAAAAGCCGTGTAACCTTGGGCACGTCACTTGATGTCACTGTGTGTCTCAGTTTCCTGGTCTGAAAAAGAGGGGATTAGATTAGGCTAGGTAACAGCTCTGACTCCCTATAGCTCTTACTTCATTGATCCCCAGCACTGGAGTCAGGACTTGATCCTGGCTGTTTGACCCCAGGCCCAGCCTTCTTTACTGATATGAGATGCTCTGGGCAGCGACTAGGTTCTCCCCTTCTCTTTTTACCCCAGAAGTACCTAGAATAGGGTGGGGCTCATCATAGGCTCTGTTACTGATTCAGTAACATACTTAGAATTGGTAAATGAGAGTGAGGACAAGGGACTCGAGTTGAATAGAGTGGCCTGGGATCAGAGGGAGCTGATTTTTTGGGGGGGGTAAGGGGGTTTAGGGGCCTACCACGAACTCCTTCATCTGCATGTCCTTTAATGTAAGGATTATAGGGAGCTATTTTGGGCCCTCGGTAATAGCTCTGAATTTTGGCCTCCTGCCATCCCCAGTCTCAGGTTTTTACTGAGTGTGCACCATGCTGCCCCATGCTTGCATGCCTCAGCTAGGTGAGCTTCCTCACCACGTGTTCTCAGAAGCCTCCAACCTTGTGGAAACACCTGCGTTGGGGGAGAGCACGGGGGTGCAGCACCTGCAGAAGTCTTTCATCGGCCTTATTTTCTGGTCTATAAATAATTCCTCAGAGGCACACAGCAAAGGAGTCTCATGGCTTCTGTGAGAAGGGGAGGGGCCTACTTTGGACATTGACGCCCTCGGGCCTTGCTTTACAGGTGGGGTGGGGAGACCTCTTCTCTCCAGCAGCATCAGGGAACTTGGCCAATTAAGAAAGTGGCCATAATGTATCTAAAAGCACAGAAAAAAGTGAACGTGGTACTGCACCCCTCCCCCCACCAGAAGCTAAGTTCCTTGAAGGCAGGAACTTGCATTTTCAATGTCTTCCTATCCCTCGCACCTGGCACATAGTAGGTACCCAAGTGAACAATCACTGATAGATGTGAGTTCCTGCAACATAGAAAATGGAACTGTGTGAAGAGCAAGACTGGAGGTGGGGTGGATGGCAGGGTCAAGGCTCTGAAGGGCTGTCATGTAGAAGAGGGATTGGGCTTGTTCTTGGCCCCAGGAGGCAGGAGTAGGACCGATTCAGGAAAAGTTGCAGCGAGGCACTGTTTAGCTCTAAGTAAGGAAGGACTTGCCGACAGCATTTCTCAACCAGTGGAGCTTTCTGAAACTGGAATGGGCCAACTCAAAGGATAGGCAGTCTCTCCTCTCTGGAGATCTCGAAGCAGACTCTGGATAACCAATCAGTAGAAATTTATTAAATCGCATACTGTGTGCTAGGCATTGTGCCAAACACTAGGATGCTGTACTAATCATGTATCAGGTGTTTTGTAGAGGGCCCACAGAATCATAGACGGAGAGCTGGAAGGGACCTGAGGGGCCATTGACACCAACACGTTTATTGTACAGATGAGTCAGTCAGGTAATAAGCATTTATTAAGCACCTACTCAGTGCTAGGTGCTATGCCAAGTGCTAGGGATACAGATTAGAAAAAGGCAGTCCCTGCCGTCAAGAAATTCAGAATCCAATGGGGGAAGAAGACGGCCCACAAACAAAGAGGTTGGAAAGAGGAATTTGGAGAGGCGGGGAGGCTGGGGAAGACGATCCCCAGTAAGGGGGTCTCGTGGAGTCCAGTACGGGAAGTGTAGCTGGTGAGAAATGAAGAGCTGGATGATCTGGGAGCCCTCTTTAAATGGAAGCTTTCAGAAGAGTTCTTTGCTTAGCCCTCCAAGCCGAGGAAACTGACACCGGGACAGATTAAGTGACTGGCTCAGGGTCACAGAAAAGGAGTAAGTAGCCACACCATCATCTGAACTTAGGTCATCTCACTATATGATAAATTCCAGAATAGCAAGTACCAAGGAAAGAACTCCTTATTTGAGAGAAAGTACTGGTAGAACTAGAGAGAAGTTTGGCAGAAATTAGATTAATTTTCTTAAAGACAGTTTCTTACACCATATACCACAATAAACACAAAATAGATACAGGAACTGAATGCTGAATGTTATGCTATTTAAAAAAAAATGAGAAGAGCCCCAGATCAGCTACCTTTCATAGCTTTGGTGAGTGGAGAAAATCTTTAACCAGACAAGGGATAGAGGCAGTTGTAAAAGATAAAAGAGCTCTGTCACTTATATTAAATTGAGGAACTTTTCACTGAACAAAATTAATGCTACTAAGATAAAAAGGGAAAATTCTTTCTTTGTAATTAGACATTTCTGATAAAGGCCTGCTATCTAAGATTTATAAACTGACATCTATATGAGAATAAAAAACATTTCCCAATAGTTATGTAGTGAAAGGATACAAATGAAGGGTTCTCCATAGAAGACTTGCAAACTCTTCATAGCTATTATGAAAGAATGCTCTAAATAACTAATAATTAGAAAAATGCAAATCAGAACAAGCAGAGGAATGGCCTCAGCCCCAGTGTTCCAGTCTGTAGGTCCGCACTGGTACATTGGATCACTCAGAGCCTGAGGGTTCAGATAACAATTCTTCAAATAAAAACACAAACAGCAGTCTCCAGGTAAAAGATGTCCCGAGGTGATAAAAAGTTGTCCAGAGTAAGTAAAAGCTGTTGGCAATGACATGAAAAGCATTAAACAGGGAAGTTCTCTGGGCTCTCAGCAGCTTCTCACCAAACTGTTCTATAGCCTCCTTGCCCAAATAGTCCACGTCTGAGTCCCAGGTTCGTCCCCTGGGGGCAACGTGAACTCAGATTACTCTAGATTTGCTGCACTGTGTCTTGACTTATAATAGCCTGGTTGGTGATAATGGGAGAGTGGGAATTAAGTCACCCCTTCTTCTGGCCCACAATGCTCAGCAAGTTGGCAAAGATGTTGAAAAGATGAGAAAAGTCATTGCTGGGGGGATTTTGGTAAAATGGCACACTAATACATTGTTATTGGAGCTGTGAATTGGTCCAACCATTCTGGAAATCCATTTGGAATTATAAATGAGTATAATGTCCGTACCCCTTTTCAAAGCAACTCCACTGCTATGCGTTTATCCCAAGGGGGTTAATGATAAAAAGAAAGGCCTTATATATCCATATCCAAATATTTATAGCATTGACACAAAATCTGTTTCCATGTAACTTCCACTCCTTTCTCTCCTAATCCCGGTTCTGAACGATAGCTCTTTGAGTACATGAAGACAGCTGTTTATAGATTAGACAAAATGTTTAGCATTTATTAAGTACTTACTATGTACCAGGCACTGTGCTGAGCATGGGAATAAAAACACAAGTAAAAAGAAAGAAAATACCTTCCCTGGAGAAGCTTACATTATAATGGGGGAAGACAGTGCTTGAAAGGGAGCTGGGTGGTGAGAGATAAGAAAATGGAAAGATGAGTCAGGAGCTGAGAGAGAAGAGAGCATGGCGGACGTAGGTACTTCCCTGAATGGAAATTCTAGGGAGTAACTTGCTGCTGGAAGAGGAGACCTCGGGATGGCGGTGTCTCCAGAGTGAGGAAGCTTTCAGGGTGGTGGTGAAAGCATCCATGGAGTGAGGAGCTGAGGCAGGTCAGACTGTAAGCATGGCAGGTGGGGAACCTTCCTTAAATGGTGATTGTGTCCCACAAATCTTTTGTTCTCCAGGCCAAATAACTATCCCCATTTACTTCAGCCTTTACATAGCATGGACCTTCACCATGTAGGTTACTTTCTGGGCTCTCTATCAGGAGTGTGCTAGTAAATGTTTAACAACCAGCTCTCTGAAGAAGAAAATTGACCCTAGAAATACTTTTCAGGTTCAGTCTGCATCATAACGTTTTCTCCAGAACTTTCCCAAGTCTAAATAATCAACAGAACAATAATTCAAGCTCTGACTTGTAGCATTTGCTGATTATTAAGTTGTAAATGCTCATACTACAAATTTAACAATCAGCCCCTTCCTTCCAGCTCTTTCCTGCTCTCACTTATCTAGCAATACTCAAATGTAGCTTCTCAGTATCTTTCCTGAACTTCGATGCCAAGAACCAAACCAAATACTCCATGTATCTTCTGACCTGGAAAAAATGTAGCAAGTGAGTCAGTCAACAGTCAGCAAGGATTTATTAAGCACCTACAGTGTGCCGGGCACTGTGCTAAGTGCTGGACTGTGGAACTATGCCCTCCTCCTTCCTGAACCCTCTTAATGAAGCCTGTTTCTTTGTTCTTTCTGGGATGCCACATTGAGTTTGCAGTCTACTAAAACCATTATATCTTTTTTTTTTTTTGACAAAATACTCTCCAGTCTTGTTAGAGGCCGCACTACAGATAGAGTGCTAGGCCTGATGTCAGGGATACCTGAGTTTAAATTCAGTGTCAGATACTTACTAGCTGTGTGTTCCTGGGCAAGTCACTAAGCTGCTTTCTGTCTCAGTTTCCTCCTCTGTAAAATGAGGATCATACTAGCACCTGCATCATAGGCTTGTTCTGGAGCTAAAACAAGATAGAATATTATAAATTGCGTTGCAAAATTTAAAGCGATATTAATGCTAGCAGTAATTATTTTTGCTCACTCCCATCTGGTGCTTGCATCTTTTGAATCTAATCCAAGAGTAAGATTCTCCTTTGTCCTTACTAAATCTAATTTTACTACAGTAGTATGATCCCTATCATCACTGCTATATCATGCCTTTCCATACATGCTTGTGGTCTGTTTTGGGGATTTCTTCATCTGTTTTCTCTCTCTGTACAGGTAGTTTGGAAGAAGCCTTAATGATGATAGCGTGTCTGTTTCTGCCTGTATTGACCTTCATCCAAATGCCCTTTGTATCCGTGATTCCCTTCAGAGCATATCTTAATATAGGATGCTATATGACCCTCCATCCCCCTGTTCTGAGTAAGAAATAGCCTTTCAGGACCACTTTTCAGTTACTGGTTTCATCCCATCAAGTCTTAGGAGGTTATGTCTGCCATCTTGTATTAAGAACCCTCCTTCTTTTGGAGAAATGTTTGAGGGCATGGCTTTCATTGATGTTTCTTTCTCATTTTTATTCTTGTTTTTTCCTTGTGACTTTCTAGGTATCTCATCCATTCTTCTTTCTACATTGTAGATGTTCTCTGTGGAATTTAGGTTGGTGGATTTCTCCTTTTTTTTTTTTTAATTTAAAGGTCTTTTGATTAAATTTGCAAAACTCTAGGCAAATACAGTGTTATCAGTGTTCTTTCTCTGACCTGTCATTCCTATATTTTAAGCCATGGTCCAGAAGTCATATATTTTACCGGTACCTCAAATCCCCTGGGTGGAAAAGAAAACCCTTTAGGGCAAGGACTTAAACAAAAAATTTCTAATCTCTTTTATGTGATAGTTGCCAAATGTTTGTTGAATTGAATTAAATTGAATTTCATTTTGGGGGTATTTGGGATTGACTTTTCTGTCTTCTGAAATCCTTCAAGTCCTGCCGCTAATGAAACCTTTTCTATTAAGCCTTCCTTCACATTAGCACATAGAGGAACTGAGACTTTAGAATCCAAATGCAATGTTTCTGTCATTAATTAATTAATTATAAGCTTGTTAGAGAAATGCTGACAGATCTGTTCTATTTTTCTCCTGTTTGTTTTCTTCCTTCCAGTTTTATCCATAAATGTTGTTGTTGAGTCACGTAGTTGTATATGACTCTCCGTGACCCCATTTGGGTTTTTCTCAGCAAAGATCCTGGGTGGTTTGCTGTTTCCTGCTCCAGTTCATTTTACGAATGAGGAAGCTGAGACAGAGTTAAGTGACTTGCTCAGGGTCACACAGCTAGAAAGTGTCTGAGGCTGTATTTGAACTCGGGTCTTTCTGACTCCAAGACTGGTGCTCTATCCACTGCACCACCTAACTGCCCTATTTATAAATGTACTTGGGGATAATGCACATTAGTGGGTGCTCAGTATATTTTCTGTAGACTCATTTCCCCCTCCATCAGTCTTCCCTGCTTTTTTTTGTTTTTGTTTTTGTTTTTGTTTTTTGGTGAGGCAGTCAGGGTTAAGTGATGTGCTCATGGTCACACAGCTAGTAATTGTCTGAGGCTGTATTTGAACTCTAGCCACTGCACCACTTAGCTGTCCTATTTATAAATATATTTGGGGATAACGTACATTAGTTGGTGCTCAGTATATTTTCTATAGACCCATTTCCCCCTCCATCAGTCTTCCCTGCTTTTTGTTTTGTTTTGTTTTTTGGTGAGGCAATCAGGGTTAAGTGATGTGCTCACGGTCCCACAGCTAGTAATTGTCTGAGGCTGCATTTGAACTCAGGTCCTCCGGACTCCAAGGCTGGATCTCTATCCACTTTGCCACTTAGCTGCCCCTTCCCTGCTTTTTACAAAGTGATATTTCTCATTATTTCTGTCATCTTCCTTTGTAACATTTTGCAAATTTGTTTATATTCTAAACCAGTGCTGCCACATCTCTGTGCTCAGTGAGCAAATAACTTTGTTCTGCCTGTGGCTGATTCCGGGCCCTGAGCTTCCTCATTGCAATAGTTCCTAACTTATACAGGATGTAGTGATGGTCCATATTGCTTTCTGTTCCTTTATCTGTTTTCCAAGTTAGGTTTTGACAGCTTGTTTAAATAGGTCAGGTTAAGGTGGTTATAATTGTGTTGTATCTCATGTTCTGATCTCTGTTGGGGCTTTGACCTCTGCTTATGTAACTAGTGTATGGTGTATAGGTGGCGGATTTAAAAATGTTTCTCACATTAATAACAAATTATTTCTTGTCTAGGATACAGTCGATTTAATTTTTTGGTGATGTTGCGGGCGTACCATGCCTAGCATCTTCTGCCTCTTTTCCTGAAGATATCTATAGGAACTTAGTTTAAAGCCTGACCCCTCTGCTTACTGCTTATAGTAGGGCCTCGAGCAGGTTACATCCTCTCTGTCCTCAGTTTCCTCATCTTTAAAATGAAGCTTCTGAGCCCTTGACCAACCATTGTCTTCCTTTTGTTCTGACTTCTCCTTCTATAATCCTGAAGCATATTTTTCAATTTTCAAATTTTTTGGCTCCTTTTCTGCATTGGAGTCCTGGAAAAATGGAAGGATACCTTGTTTTGTTCTCTGATGTTTTCTCCAGTTCTTCAAAAGCATTTCTTTCTTCATTTCTGGAACAGATGTCGATGTATGCTTGATTGGCACTAATCTTCAGGATGCTCTGTCTCTTTGCGCATTTCCATCCCAAGCCCTGAAAGAGATGCTGTGACGAGACGACCCATCACCCAGTGTCTTGTTCTGTTCTGTAAAATGGGAGTGTTGGAACAGGCGTCCAATGGAGGATCCTTTCAGCTCTGAGTCTGTGATCCCCCAGTCCAGTAACTTAGGGCGTATAATAAGACCAACTCTCTTCCTCTTTGGTCTTTTCAAGTATGTACTTCTTTCCTTCCAAAACTACCACCTTATTTGTTTTTTCTTTTTTTTGTTTTCATTTGCATCAGGAATGCCCATGATGATAAAAATTCCCTTTCTTTGGCACTTTTTTTGAGAGTATACACACATAGACACACACATCCATATATGTCACCTATTTATAGAACAAGAGGTTCCATGATGGGAAGAATGAAAAAGCTGAAATAACCAGAGCCTCATTTTTGTCGTCTGCAAAATTGGGATGACTGTACTTGTGTTGTAATCCTGGTAGAGGAGTGAGGAAATGCTTTGTAAACTTGGGAAGACAGTGGAGTACAATGCAAAGAGCCCCAGGTATGGAGGCAGAGGCCCTGGGCTCAAATCCTGCCTCTCTTGCTCTTGGCTGACAAGTAACTTGCCTTCTGTTTCCTAGGGGTAGGGCTTGATGTCGTCTAAGGATCCTCCTAGCTCTAATTCTGTGATCTTAGAATTTTTAAAGCTCCATGGAGATGCTATTTATGATCATTCTTGCTGATGTGATGAGATTTGGAGATGGCAATTATAATTAATACTGTTTCCCTCTCCATGGAGACCGCGCTTCACCTGAGTCTGGGGTTCAGGCGACCTGAGCCGGATATGTTTCCAAGTCAGTGTGAGAATTTGGGGCCATCAGCTCCTTTCTCCAAGCCTTGACTTCCTCCTCCTCGGTAAACTGAGGCAGTCAGACTCGAGCTCTTAGATTCCTTCTCAGGTCTAGGTTCTCTCTCTTCCCACTCCCATGTCCAGTGTTTTGTTTCCCCTTACCCCAGGATTCTACACCTTTTTTGTGTCCTGGACCCCTTTAACATCCGGTGAAGCAGCCTGAGGGATATACTGTCTAAGAACCAGGTTTTTAAACGTAAGAAATCAACTACTTAGGATTACAGAGGAAGCCAGTTATAGTGGAATTTTGTTATTTCGTCATTTTTCAGTCATGTCTGAATCTTTATGATCCTATTTGGGGTTCTCTTGGCAAAGATCCTAGAGTGGTTTGTGCCATTTCCTTCTCCAGCTCATTTTACAAATGACGAAACTGAGGCAAACAGGGTTAAGTGACTTGTCCAGGGTCACACAGCTAGGAAGTATCTGAGGCTGGATTTGAACTCAGATCTTCCTGATTCCAAGCCCAGGGCTCTCAATGAGGATGCAAAGACAAAGAACATGACACTCCCTGCTCCCCAGGCAGGGATGCTTCCAGCACGTAGAATGCATCCCTTGTGGCTGACTTCAGGGAGGGCATGACTTTCTTAGGATCATGGGATTTAGAAGTTGGGAAGACCTTAAAAATCAGTTTCGTCCAGCCTCTTCATATAAGGAACTGAGGCCCAAGTTAAGGGACTTGGCCAAGGGCCTTGGAAACCCAACCCCTTCGCTTTACAGATAAGCAAGTGGAGGGCTGAGGACATGGAGTGAATTGTCCAGGAGGACACAGGCAGGGAGTATCAGAGCCAGAAATCAAGCCCAAATTCTCAGCGTCCAGGTCCTGCTGGGGCATCGAGACCTCTGCCCGCCATCTTGGAGGAGTCCCATTGCAAAGTGACGCATCGCAGAGGGATGAGGCAAGTTACTCTGTCATCTGTCCGTTTACGGATTTGTATTTTTGTCATTTTAAGCAAGGCATATTGGGATGCAAGTGACAGGCACCTAGCCTCATAGAATCAGGGTGGTGGTGGGGTGGAAGGTGACGGTACAATGACTTGGGGCCTGGAAGACCCTGGTTTAAATCCCACCTCTGACAGTTACTGATTCTGTGACCCTGGGTGATTCTACAGGGCCCCTCCAAACCTCAGTTTTCCTCATCTCTAAAATGGGTTAATACCTGCCTCACAAGGGCAGCTAGATGGCACAGTGTATAGATAGAGTGCCATCCCTGAAGTCAGGAGGGCGTGAGTTGAAATCCAGTCTCAGACACTTACTACCTATGTGACCTTGGGCAGGTTTACCTGGTTTACCTCAGTTTCCTCATCTGTAAAATGAGCTGGAGAAGGAAATGGCAAACCAAAAACCCCAAACGGGATCATGGAGAGTTGGACATGGCTGAAAACAGCCGAAAAACAGCAAAGCCTGCCTCATGGGTTGGGAGAGTCCAGTGAGGTCTTCGACATGAAGTGCTTGCAGGCATTGCAGTGTTGGACAAATAGCAGCCGTGATGTCTAGTCCTTTGGCTGGGGAAAATGAAACATTCCACGTGTGGTCCGTGCATGTGTGTGTGCACGCATGTGTGCACGTATGTGTGTGTATGACCATCTCAGAGAATCCTAAGCGAGAGGATCACGGAGCAGTGGAGAAAGCTTTGAACCTGGGATTAGGGCCTGGCTTATGCCCTGGGAAGGTCCCTTGGCCTCTAAAACCCTATCTCCTCATCTCTAAAATGAATGATTCTGTGTGTTTCTTCTGACTCACAGGGCAGTTGAAAAGGCCAGAGAGGGGAACAAGAAGAAGGCTTGTGATTTCATTGATAGGGGAACTCCCAGATGAGGAAAGTCCCTCTGCTGGTGCAGGTTGGCACCGAATCTGCGAGTCTTTGGGGGCTGCCTGGAACAACTTCCCAACAACCACAGCACTAGGAGGTGCCCAAGGCAGGGCCTGACCTCTGGCCTTCCTGGCCTCAAGGCCAGTTCTCAGGGCCAACATTTTATAGATGAATATGTACTTTATATAGTGTTTTATGAAACATATTTAAAGCACTTTGCAAACCTTAAAGCCCTCTATCAGGGTTAGCAATTATTATTATTAATTAATATGAAAAATAAATAATAGTAATAATAAGTTATGAATCAACTACAAAGGATTGCACTTTCTCAAAGGTCCAGTTCCAGGTGTGTCCCCCTTCCCCCCTTTTTTGGGGGGGGGTGAAGCAGTCGGGGTTAAGTGACTTACCCAGGGTCATATAGCTAGTAAGTGTCTGAGGCCACGTTTGAACACAGGTCCTACTGACTACAGGGCTGGTGCTCTATGCAATACGCCACCTAGCTGCCCCTCCTTTCCCACTTATTACAATTTCTTCCTATATTGAAATAAGTCTTGAAGTTTTCAAAATAAGTGTTTCAGCATCTGAGAAGTCACCTTGCTAAGATGCATAAGATAACCAGTGTTACTGGGAGATGTTTGTCCTGGAGACGAGAAGACTGGAGGTAGGGATAAGGCTGGGGATATGATAATGCTGTTGTGTTTCAGTATCTGTATCTGAAGGACTGTCATTTGAAGGAGGGATAGCCCCAGAGGTCAGAACCAGAAGCAGTGGGAGGAGCTGCAGAGAGGGAGACTGAGGCAGAGTCTGAGGAAAGGTAGCTAATATCAGGGCTGAGGGGTTCCTTCTGACTGCCTTTGTTGTAGAGGAAATTCCTTTGCAGGGTGTGTGTGTGTGTGTGTGTGTGTGTCTTGGACTGGAAGCCCCTGAGGTTCCTTCACCCCTGAAAATCTAGGAGAATTCTCCAGCAAGACCCTGG
Source organism: Vombatus ursinus (assembly GCF_900497805.2). NCBI lineage: Eukaryota > Metazoa > Chordata > Mammalia > Diprotodontia > Vombatidae > Vombatus > Vombatus ursinus. The sequence continues at coordinate 10,210 of NW_020947672.1, read as the reverse complement.
TCTGCTATTGCTAGAGTCTTGGGGTGTACATTTTAATAGCCCAGGACACCCACCTCCCAGCAGAGAGATAATGGGCTCGTAGTGCAGATGAAGACATATGTTTGTTTTTTGGACACAGCCAGTGTGGGAATTTGTTTTGCTTGACTTTGCATATTTGTTGCAGGGATTTTGCTCTTTATTTTTCAATGGGCGAGGAGTCGGGAGGAAGAGAAAATAGATTTTTGTTAAATTGAAAACATTTAGATTTAATGAAAAAACATTGCTGAAAGATAAATGGACAGTCCAGGTGGGGTTTCCATAGTCGCCTGCTCTGATGAGTTCTGGCTACGTAGGCCAAGCATTTGTCTGTGCTATTTTCTGCTCAAAGTTTTGTCCCCCTAAATTTAGGGTTCTTCCTGCCTCATTCCCTGGGGTCTCAATTATGAGGCAGGTATTTAGGAGGGAGGCAGGTGCCATTTGGACTGGAGAGATTGGCCTGCTTGAACTCTTCTTTCCACTCCCATCACTGTGTGTCTGCGTCTTTGAGATAATTCTGTGAAATCTCTAGGGCCTTTTTGGTGTGTTAAAATGACTCATGCTAGTTTTGTGTGTTAGGTTCTCCATGGATCCTTATCCCCATTTTATAGATGACTAAGCTGAGGTTTGGAGAAGGTTTGCCCATTTCAGTGACAGATCTGGGACGTGAACTTGGGGGATTTTCCTAATGCCCCTCTTCACCAGACCCCTTGGTGGCTATTTACTTTAAAGTTTGTGTCTGTGTTTCTGCATGAGGGATTCCCCCTTGTGTTGTCCGGAAGACCCTGGAGTCTGCCGGGGTGGCTGATCCCGGACTTACAGAGTTGTAAGAGAGGTCAGTGGCCATCCAGGCCGGCCCGTGCTCCCGTGAGTGGATGGCAGGTGGTCATCCAGCTTTTGCTTGCAGCTTCTGATCCACACCTAGTAGGTGCTTAATCAATATTGACTGACCCCTGCCTGAGTGCCTTGAATGGTGGAGCCCAGGACTAAACCCTTACTCCAGCTGTGACCTGAGGAGGATAGAGAGGGGCTCTCCCCAGCTGTGGGAGGACCGGCTGACCCTGCCATGCCATGAGGACTCTGAGTGCCAACTCTATGATGGATCGTGTGTCTCTCCTGCCAGTCCAGGCTTAATGGATACCGAGTGGGTTTTTCCAAGATGGCGGCACACTGGGTCATGATTGTTGTATGCAAAGACTGTGTACTGAAGTGTGATCAGTGGAGGCAGACTTTCTCTCTCCCTCTTTCTCCATGAAACCCCAGATCTTTCAAAAATGCGGGTTAGTGGATAAAACTGTGGGTTTGGAGTTACAGGACTGGGGTCAGTCGTTTCCAAGCTCTTGCCTCCACATCGTGTGACTGACCTTGACTGAGTCCTTTGCCTTTCAAGGGCCTCGATAGATGACCGCGTTGGACAAGACAGTCTCCAAGGACTCTCTCGTTCTAGCCCCAGCGTTCCTACAGAAAAGGAAAAACAAATATTTAAATGTAAAGCAGAGTTTGACCTTTAACCAGCTCTTCTTTAAAACTGTCTCGAGGCACGAGGCTGTATTTCTTTGTGTTATTTTCCTTTCCAAGGGATGAGAGTCTGAGCATAGGATGGAGCTGTTTAATCAAGGGCAGGCAGGAAGGGGGAGGGAGAGAAGCTGAACCAGAGGGAAATGTCGGGTCAGAGTTGCTGATGACGGTATTTAAATGGTTTTCCATAATCATATTAGGGGGAAGCGAATGGAATTCTTGATTTCATGGAGGGAAGGACTGTGAGGGGAGGGGGGAGTGGAGGGGAGGGGAGAGGCTGTACCCAGGCCCCTTCTCTGGAAAGGCTGTGTGGCCACACCCTGTGAAGGAGCTGGCTGGGGCGGAAGGCCCTGGTGCATTGCTAATAGCCTGGAAATGAGGCTTTCTGGAAGGAAAAAAAAAGTTGTCTCTCTCACAGGCCTGTTTCAGCCACATCACTTGGCAGATGGCTATCGATTGGCTAAATTTGCCTTAGGGTAACAAGAGTACAGGCCGTGGCCCTTAAAGATGTGTTTCATCTTTTTTTTTCCCCTCTTTGTGTGACTGTACATTAGTAAGACTCCCCCTACAACATCCTCCCCCTTCCATTTCCCCCCATTTTCGAATCAAAAGCCTTCAATAGTAATCAAAATACAGAGGTTACCTTGAGATAAACACCCTTTAAATTATCACCCAGGCAGGCAAACCCGAGAATATTTTATTTACTAGGCTGATTACATTTTAATGTTTGACGAAAGTGACATTTTTTAATTAGTGTTTAAGACATATGGTGAGTGTACAAATTAGCCTATTTCATAGAACTGGAAATGGATGAGAGACTCCCCCCCTTCCCTGGCTCCCCAGTTAAAAATTGTCACTTGAAACTTAATATATGCAAGGAGGTTAAGTAGTATTAAGTGATGCTGTCTTGATTTCAAGAGGAGGAGAAGCTAGCTCACAGGGTGTGTGGCCGGCTGTTGCCTGCCCGAGTGTGCCAGGAGAATGAAAGGGTCCTCCTCTGGGTAGAGGCCTAGGGTGGTGTATTTCATCTGGTTGAGCAAAAGCCCCATATATCTGGCTTTTTTATTAAAAAATAAAAAAACTGGGCCCATATCATCATAAAGCAGCAGAGTGCGTGCTCGGTTAAGAAATGAGATTTCCTGTGACCTGAGGGACGGTGCCTGTTGACCAGTAACCCTGGGAGCGTCTGGCTGGATGACTCATTTCTGTGTCAGCTATCACCTCCCCTTCCACTTTATAAACGTGGGTCGGCAGATTTCTGGGGAGAGATCAGGTAAGTGGCAAAAACAAGCTGTCAGTAGGCCAGGCAGGATTCTGTGCCCCAAGTAACTCTGGAGTTTAGCAATATTTGGAGCAGATGTGAAGAGAAATGAGAGGGATGGTTTAGAGATAGGGGATGTACCTCTCAGGCATTCCTGGAGTATTTACTTTCATTTTGATGCATTATTTTTTGGTTATGGGGTAGCGGTGGTAGATATTTTCCTTTTTCCAATATCTCAATTTGTTGGGGGAGGCATGTAGGGGAGAGGGTTGGAATAATGGCATTGGTTTCTTCCTTGTCCAGTTTTTTGTGTCTTTTTTTTTTTTTTGGTGGAGGTGAGGGCATCGGAACTGTCATTTTCTTTTGGCGTCTTTCATTTTAAACTTTGCCTGCTCCTTCCACACTTGCCCAACTATGGTAGAACACCATCCTGTGAGCATTGTACTTGAGTTAATCATTCAACAGTTATTTATTAAAAACAAAAGCAGAAACAAAAACTCTCATTCTGTGCCAGGCAGTGTGCTGGTCATACAAAGACAAATAGGAACCTGTCCTTGCCCTCAGGGAACTTACATTCTATGAGGGAGACACACACACACTCATAATAGAAATACAAGGTCACTTGGAAGAAAGTTACCTGAGTCCTTACACGCTTACCACCATCTTGTCCTCTCTGGAGTTCCTCTGTCTTTCCTGGAATTGGGTTTTCAGAATGTGTGTGGATGCTATGCATGTACACACACACACACACACACACACACACACACACACACACACACACACGCATGCACACACATACACACACACACACACAGAATGTGTGTATTTTTTGTACTTTTGCCAGGGGGTCCTCAACAACTCTGTGTCCTGTCTGCCCACTGGGGTTTTTTGGCTCTGTTTTTTCCTTCTGAATGAATGAAACAGACACGCCTTGTATCATCTTGTCCTGTGATTCCTCGTTAGGGCCCTGGGCAGGTATTTCTTTTTTAATTTGTTTTTTTTTCCCCCTTGGCATGAGTCAGGGGAAAGGTGGTGGTGGTGGGGATCCTGTTGACTAAAGTATTTTGACAAGACCCAGAAAGGTTTTGCCTGCCTGGGATTCCAGCATTGCTTCTGCTCCATCCTGTGCCCAGACACTGCTCCAAGGCACCAAGAGAGGGAGGACCCAGGTGCCGTCTTTTGAGACGGTCTCTGTGAATGTGCACGCTGCCCACCTGGTGGTATCCGAGTGAACTGTTACTTCACAGAAGAGTGTCCGGGGCAGGCTGAGCTCCGTGCAAAGCCCACGCGTGCTCCTGGCCCGACCGCTCCCTGCCTCTCCTGGATGCACCCATGTGTCCATTCTAGGGAGATGCTCCATCTCATGCTCCGGGGGGTGTGGGAGAATTGACGGAGCTGTTGCTGCCGGAGTGCCGTGAAAGGCAGCCTTTCCAGTGTTCCTGAAATCTCATTCCGTGGGAAGATGTTTGAGATCAGCCGGACGCTTAATGCTGCCTTGTTAAACACCGAGGTAATGTCTCATGCCTCTGCCTGGGTAGCCTCTGTGTGCTGGGGGTGGGGGAAAGGAGGGAGAAGGGGATGCTTCCCCACCTTGGTGTGCTTAGAATCAGATCTAAATTATTCTGCCGAAGCAAAGTCTGGAGGAGGCAGAATTGGGGCTCTAGGTTCCTTTTCTTCCTTTGGGGGCTCAGGGGGGATGGGGCTGAATCTTTTCCTTTTTCTTTGCCGTCTCCATTAGTGGCTGCTGCTGCTGCTGCTGCTGCTGCCTAGGACCCTGCCGGGCACAGCTCCCCACTATACGGAGCGGTGAGTTATTCACTCTGGGCTGGCTGCTGGTACAGTCCATCTGGGCTCTGTGCGTGAGAGAGGGAGAGAGAGAGAGAGAGAGAGAGATTGAGAGACTGAGCACCGGACGGCTGGCAGCTCCTGATGCTAAGATATCCGTACCCCCTGGGAGGTCTTCGTGGTGGTGAGGGGCTCCCTAGTAGACCTCGCCATCTCAGGGACCCCGTCGGCACTAATGAGTCCAGAAACTGCTCATTTCTGGTAAGCAGAGAGCAATCCAGACCCAACCCCCCCATCCCCACCCCCGCTCCCCTTGTGATTTCATTTTCACGCGGGCTTGATTGCTTGAAGACAAGTTTTTCTTCCTGATGTTGGAAGATTAGGGTGGGGGGGGGTGTGGAATGCCAGCTGAGAGACTTGATTCCTGAGATAATCAATTGAGATTCGGACGCTTTACCAATGTCACAGCGCTGGGATGTAGCGGTCAGCACTTTGCTCCCAGAGATGAATGGTCCTATTGGAAATCCGATAATAAGGTTGACTTTTCTCAACAATGGGATTCTGCCTTTGTCCTTAGAGAAAAGGCCTTGGAGGATGCTTAGGGCATTTGTTTTAGGATTCCAGAGAGAGACTGGAGACAGGGGAGGTTTCTGGAGCCAAGATCAGTCCTTGGGCAAAGTGCATCTGCCATTAAGGCATCCTTGATAATATTTCAGAGAAGTGGCTGCAGCATCTTGGGCTGGACCTGTGGTTAATTTTTATATCCCCTGCCTTGAAGGGTGTGGAGGTCGGGAGGACCAGGGAGAATAGGGCCTTTTTATTGCCTTCTTTATTTTTAATAACCTCTGTAGAAATACAGAGCAAACACATTGTGTCAAGCGAACGGCTTTTCTATAGGGGTTTGTGAGTATTGTTTCTGGGGTTCATACCCCACAATATTTTAACACTGGCCAGGTCACGCTTGAGCTCATGAGACTTTTTGTTAGTGTATCGGGGAGCAGATATGTATTACCTTTGTACACATAATAAAGCCACATAGGCCAGGGAACCCACAGATTCATCCTCAGCCCTACCCAGCTCAGCAAATATTGAAAACACTAAAGTGGCTCTCAATGCCCTTCAGGTGGGAGCTGAGTTTGTCACCTGGAAATTATCCCATGCTCTGTCTTTTCCACCTGAAGCGGCTGGGTGTTTCACATTTTATATTTTCTGATTCCATGTGTTTTTATTTTGAGCAGTGTGGTTTGTACAGGGGGTAAAACCCACAAGTGTACACACACACACACACACACACACACACACACACACACACACGAGAAAGATTCACACACAAACGTATACAGGTATAAACACATGGGTTCTGTAATCTACTCAAAGGAGTGTTGTGTTTCTGGTATTTGCAGTGAAGGAAGAAATACACTCCTGATACCATACTACAGACCTGATACTTGTAATTAGGAAAATTAAAACTTGAATCCCAGGAAGCTGTGGACTTGAAACCCGGTAGTGACCTTTCATGTCCCCGTTTCTTTTTCTCTTAAGATTTCAGCCAGAGTCATCCCTGGTGCCATCTTTGAGAATATTTGTAACCTGGGTATATTTCCTAGTAAACTTACTGACTCCAAATGGGAGACATTTCTGGGGGAGAAAGTCACCCACCTGGGTTAGCAGCTGCACCAACCAGCCAGGCGAGGGCAGGTGCACTGACTGTATATTCTGGCCATACCCACTGTGTGTGTGTGTTTTTATGTAATCAGTGTGGAGCCTTGACGGGCCCTTGTGAACAGCACTGGAGGGCAAGGGGCATACTGCCGCCCCTAATCTAGAGCAGTGAAAAGAGCTCATCCAGTTTGTGACCTTTGAAGTCAGGTTTATGGCTTGCAACGGTCTCAGCCTGTCAAGTGGTACAGGCCACAAGAGGGAGGGGCACGGCCATGCCAGTCGGGCCCCTACCAGAGTTGAGAAATAATTCCATTAAAATAAGTCGTTCATCATTTTCTCTTCGCTAGAAAGAAGGAACAATGCAGTGAGATAGGCGAGAGTCTGCACAGCTGCTCTCTCCACCCCCCACCCCACTCCCCCTTCCATTAAGAAAATCACTCTTAGCCCTAAACTTTCTTAGGCAGATTCCAGAGTAGCAGTGGGGGAGGGGGCATCCTGAAGTTGCCTCCTCCTGGAGACGCCAGCTCAGGTCACTCCCTGTCTCGTCCCTCACCCGGTCCCCCCACTCCAGACAGAAAAGGCATCGCCTTGGTTCGACCAATGATACTGAGCAACCCAGTTAAGGTTCTGTTGTGCCTTTAACCATCAGCCGTACAGCTGACTAGAGAGCCAGTGGACAGGCCGAAAAGCCAGGCGTCAGCATGGGGAGCGGATGGAGGAACCCTTGGACTGTCCAAGGAAGGAAGGTAGGACCCTCCCGTGGCTAAGGTTTGCAGAGGGCCACGGGTGACCTGCCCTTGCTGGGAGTGGCTGGATGGGGAGGGAGGACGTAGGTTAAAAAAAAAAAATACATTCATGGATGTTGTTGCTTTCAGCTGGGCCTTAATTACTAGACACACGAAGCAGTTCAGAAATGTGGTCTCTGTTGTTGTAGAGGTCATCGAATCATTAACATCGTCAATCTGGCAGGAGCTAATTTAAATAGCGCCTGATGCTTCACCGCCTCCCTCGGTCTCCCTAGCCAATGGGCGCCGGGCTCTGGCTGACAGATGGTCCCATAAATGGATGTAAAAAGGAGAGGCTGGAAGCCAATTTTCAGCGAGAGTCTCTATTCAGTTGTTCTTACCTACGTCCTAGAATCGGGGGGCTCTGAACACACCGCGCTTGGCTCTCCTCTTCTCCCCCTTTTTTTTGGCCTTTTTTTTTTAAACCCTCCTCCTCTTAGAAAAAAATTGTGGTTGACTCCATTAATGTCCGCACTTTGCTTTGTGGAGCTGAAATAATCCTATTAACTGTAATAAACCTGAAACCTTTGCACATTCTGAGAGGAGTCGAAGCCCTGCACGACCCAATATTTGCCTCTAAGAATGGTGATGGTAGGTATTGGTAAATTTATATTCTTTGTTTGTGTGACTGCAGTTTAAAGGGAAAGGAAGCCTGTCTGTCTACACCCTTAGCCAGCCTTCTGCTCGTGCTGGGGTTTTACTTTCTGTTGGTAGGGTTCCTCTTTCATTGACTAGCTCGTTGGCGTGTGGATGGTGTCAGCAGATCCAGTAAGGAAGGGCAGCCTGGGGATGATAGCCGCTATGTTGGTTTTTTTTTTAAGGTCATTGTGGTTTGGGTTTTTTTTTTTTCCCCTTCTCAAAATAAGGTGGAGGGGGTGGGCGGGAAAAGGCGCTGCTTTCTTCAGAGAGCTCAGTAAAAATGGAAAGGCTGAACCAAAGGGTTTTTTTTTTTAATTTTATGTTGGAAAAAAGGGTGTGTGGTTTTGTGTTTGGGATTTTTTTTTAGCGGAGGTGGGGGATGAGGTGAGTGTCAGGGTTTGGGTCTTGTCTACATTTTGACATAGAAAATGTAGACCTTCTTCACCCAAGACCTGGTGCTGTGGGCAGTGGCATTTGGCTGGACTGCGCAGAGGGCACAGGAGGGGGGGCAGGGAGGGCAATCTCTCTGGGCTTGGGTAAATGCTGCATATTGTATTTCAAAGAGTCCCCTGTCATGACCTCATAAAAAGGAGGAGGAGGCATGCATGTGTCGCGGAGCCTGGCGTGTATGGGGATGGGTGGCTTCGCCGGGCGGGCAGCAGGGCGTTTGGAAGGAATGCCAGCTTTTACGTAACGTTCTCTTTGCTCCTGACACCGTGCGAGGGTCCATCTTCCCGTCACGGATGGAGTGGAATGGCTTAAACATGGTAAGTGAATGGACTGGAGGCTGCTTGGTGGTGCCGGGGTGGGGAACACTCATGTCCATGAGTGTGTGTGAGTGTGTGTGTGTGTGTGTGGGAGGGGGGGGAGCAATGGGCTGTGGACCTTAGATGGCTTGGCAGGTCACCCAATTGTGTCTCTCTACAAGCATCCTAAAAGACAGGAAAATATGGACCTAGATACAATGGCAGTGCCTACACACACACACACACACACACACACACACACACGCGCGCGCGCGCGTTCTCTCACACACATGCACATACACACACACATACACACCCTCACACCCTCACACACCCTCTCCCTGTTTCTCTGTCTCTCTCTCTCTCTCTCTCTCTCTCTCTCTCTCCCTCTCCCTATCTCTATCTCTTCCAATGAACGCACTCTCCAGCCAAGCCTGAGCTGCTGTCTATGACAGTCATGATGTCCGGGAGCTTCCTGGGGTCTTCTAGATTTAGGTCCTTGATCTTTCGTCCACCTCCCCAGGACTGGCGGTCTGAGTGACCTGTCCATCCCTTCCCCCAAGTGCATGCCAGGAAAGGAGGAAGGTGGGGGTGGGGTAGGGGTTCTTTTGATAGAACCAGTCAAGATTGTGAAGCAAGGTTTTTTGCTATGGAAGGGGGGCGGGATGGGGGGGGCTAGTCAAAAAAAATCCCTTTCTTGCCAGAGTAGTAAGTCTATTTTTGGTACCTCCTTCTCTGAGCAAGAAATCGGAAACTCCTCTCTCACTCCCATCTTATGCACACCCACCCTTCCCCACCCCCCAGATCCTTAAAAAAGCTCTTTAGACTAATAAATGTCAGAGCTTGAGGTGGGGATGGGAAAGGGGAAAATGTTGAAAATTCATATATCCGTGTCCTGAATATTTAACACCTCCGCCTCAACCAAGCCCCCGGCAGACCCTAGCTCCGGCTGGCCAGTCGGTGAGTGCTGAGGCAGGGGAGGACAAAGCTGGGGTCTCCCTCCTCTTCTGGAGGCTGCCTTTGTCTCCTTGCTTGTTGTGATGGGTGTAAAACAAACAAGATTAGACTGAGCGGCCCACTGAAAGCCATCTCTGGGAGGAAGAGAGAATGAAAGGTTGCCGGGGAAACAGGCATCGGAGAAGCCAAGGAGGGGGAGCAGGTGGTTGTCGTGTGAGAAGACTGCAAACAGTGTCGGAAGCCGGGGGGGGCGGGGGTCCCTCGATTCCCCGGCCACAAAGCTGGCCCTCCCAACTTTAATTATTCCCCGTAAAGAGGTGTTAATTACATTTCTGACTGCTGGACGCTGATCTCCAGAAATCTATTTTTAAACATCTGTTCGTTCGCCTCTCTCTGTTTAAAGGTGGGGGGGGGGGGAGAAAAAAAAGGGAGAGGGAAGGGAGGAGGGAGTCTTCCTTTTTTCTGCCCCCTTTCCCCCCTCCCCCATGCTTTTCCTTGCTGCAAAATTGTACGTGTAAAAAATGGCAAGGAGGAAAAAAATGTAAATTATATTGAATGAAGTTGACAGCAGCGTAATCGGGAAGTTGCCCAGCTGATTGTGCCTGCAAATCATTTCTTAGAAATTTCCAGCAAATGTTGTCCCTTAGAGAGCCGGAGGGAGGGAGAGATTAGGTCTGGAGGGATAAGGGGATTTTTTTTTTTAACTTTGAAAAAGCAGGTGGTGATGTGGAAAGGTAATCATTTTAGGATCACCTCGTCTTGTCTCTGACCATCTATTTTCTAGTAGAAATCACTAAAAAAAAAAAAAAAAATCTATTTCCACATAAATCTCTGTCCTTTCC
>NW_020947671.1:0-5356 GCF_900497805.2 Vombatus ursinus | reverse complement strand
CCTGGGCAAGTCACTTAACCCTGGTTCCCTCAAACAAAAAAAAAAAAGTGTCGTGTGATTCCTCTCCCTCCCTAAATAATCAGTTTGTTAAATATTTACCAGCACACCACTGATTGTGAGAATCAAATAAAATAACACACATAAAACACTTTGCAAATCTTAAAGTGCTGCATAAATGTTAAATTAATGTAGCAATTAATAAATTAAACAAAATTATTTTAAAATTAAATAAAAATTATTATTTATAAAATTAGAATTAAATTAATAAAAAAGAACAAATGTTGCTGCCTTGCAAAAATAAGAGTTGAACATTTTTTATTATATATCTTGTTGTTAGTTATCATCATCCTATCCACCCCATGGTCCTATCCCTGCTTTGATCCTCTTTCTGCCAATGTAACAAAAAACACCTTTTTGTTGTCCTTAGCTTCCCTTGCCAGACTCAGCTCATTCTGAGCTTTACTATTCCTATTATTATTTTTAAAGGCCTGTGCCATGCTCTTCTATTTATTTTTTCTGGCTTCCATCTTATGTACATGTCTTCTAAAAGTCTAGGTTGGTCACTGAGTTCTTTATGTATCCATATTGATCTTTTTCAGACATTGCTTCTTTTCCCTCCTCTTTGGGATTGCTTTTCTTTGTGTCTTTAAAATTTCCTTTTTGAATTTCCCATTTCTCATGAGCTGACTTTTCCCTAGAGAAATTTAGTCCATAGGATCTATTTATCTTTCTGTAGAACTCTTTGAAATCTGTTGTCTTAAAATCTAGAGTGCATATCAGATTATGTCTGACTTTTCCCTCCTCTATCACAATCTCTAAGTAAGCTACTTGTTCCCATGGCTCTCATCATTTCCTTATAAGTAACCAGTTCTTCCCTGTTGGGATGAATCAAATCTAGTACAGAATTCCCTCTTATTTTTTCCTCCACTTTTTGAGGGGTGAAATTATTAAAGCAAACCAAGAAATTATTAGTTGCTTGACTTTTAGCAAAGAGTTCCAGAAGATGATAAATTTGGGGATTTGTATTTAATCCTAGAAGCAAAGGTGAGCCATGGACAGTTTTTGAGTAGAGTAGTCTCATGGTCAGACTTCTAAGGCCCTAGCAAGCTAATTTTGTAAGCTGTATAAGGCTTCTTTGGAAAGGAGGGAGAGACTAGAAACACGAAGATGAATTGTATGGCTATTGCAATAGGTCAGGCACAAGCTAATCGAGGCCAAAACCAGGTGGGTGAATATATTTGTGGAGTGAAGTGATGGAGACCAGAGAGGTTGTAGAGGAAAAATTTGTAAGATTTGGCAACTGATTGGATGAATGTGGCTGATGGAAAAGCTATAGTCAAGAATGATCCTAGGGCAGTGCAGTGGATAGAGCACTGGGCCTGGAGTCAGGTGGACCTGAGTCCAAATCTGGTCTCAGACCAGACATGATACTTGTGACCCTGGGCAAGTCATTTAACCCCAATTGACTCATCAAGAAAAAAAAAAAAGAATGATCCAGAGGTTGTAAATCTGGGAAAGATGGTAGAAACTAAAATCAGAATAGGGATGTTTGAAAGAGGGACTGATTTAGGGGAAAGTTGAATTTTTTGTTGAGTTTGAGATACTAGTGGGCATCCAGGAGAGGTCAAGCAAGTAGTTGAAGATGTACTACTGGAACTCAGGAGAGAGGTTAGGGCTGGATATATAGATTTAGGAGTCTTCTACAAAGAACTCATGTGAACAATTGAACGCAATGAAGGAGAGAATGTAATGAGAGAAAAGAGCCTAGGACAGAGCTCTGTGAGATGCCAGGTTTAGGTGTGAAATAGTTGATTGGAAGATTTAGCAAAGGAAACTGAGGAGTACTCAGTAGTTAGGATGCAGAGAGAGATTGCAAGTCAGGTTCTGAATGCCTTGAGTTTGACCAGGAGGCCAACAGATGACTTTGACCTGGACCTGGACAGGATAAAATAGATTAAAAGATTAAACCTCACAAGAGAAGAGGTTGTTGAGTGATGGTGACAGAAGGAAGATTTGAAAGTGGCAGTAGGAGCAAAGAATTTGCTGATTCTTCCTCTTGGTCTTGGTTGAGGGAATGAGGAACAGTGAACATTGGGAGAAGGCAGGCAGTGACTTCTAGAGAGAGACAGGTTTCAAAGAAGATGGAAAGAATGTTAAAAAAAGAGATTTAAGATGAAGAAGAGAAATACAAAGCAGATGTTATTAACTATTTACAAAGTTTGCTGTAAATTGAATTTGTTACATGACATTTCTAATTTATTTACATTATTTGAAGATTGTTTTAGAAAATATTTTGTTTCCTGGATGTAGATTTTTGTAACTTTACAATATGTTTGAGGCAGAGTAGATCAATGTTAGATATTCTGTGAAAGTATTATGCTAGAGGGGTATAGGGCTGGTAATTAATAACTTTTTCTTTTTTAAAGGGGCAGGTAGACAACTTGAACCAACATGGAGTCAGGGTAGAGTGTTTTCTCTTCCTCCTCCAGGATCAGGTGCCAGGGAGAGCTGATTATGAAAATGAAAGAGGTCGCAAGTTTGAGGTAAAAATTCATAAAACCTGGCATTAAATTCAGTTGGGCTACAAATTAAACACTGAATTTGTACAATCCCACACTTAACAAAACAAGGCTACATTTTAAAGAGGTCACAATGGGCTAATTGAGAAGAAGGGATTTACATGTCACAAAGATTCTATATCAGAGAGACTCATCCACAAATAAAATCTTTTTGGGGAGTAGGTTTTAAAGACTCTGTATTCCCTTTCCCCTCTCATTTGGTTTTTTATCTCAAGAATACAAAAAGTCTTCCTTGAATAATTTCTTGGCTTGTTTTAATAGTTTCACCCTCAAAAAGTGGAGGAACAAATAAGGGGGAATTCTACACTGGACCTAATTCATCGTTACAGAGAAGAACTTGTTGCAGGTATGGAAGTGATAAGAGCTGGTTTCTGGCCTCAGACCCAGAACAAATTCTCAACCCTGGAACACTGGGTCCTTTCTTGATCTCTGTTGAGGTCTGACTTCCTCTAACCATTCTCACCTTCATCTACCTTTTTCCGGATGCCACTGTGCTGTTCCATATATCTTCCTTTACAACGCAATGGAACTTTCCCCCCCACCCCTCTCCTTCCTGATCCACCTCTTCAGCTGCATTCAACAAACATTTATTAGGCATCTAGTGTGTGAAAACAGAGGCAGCTGGTGGCTCAATGGATAGAGTACTGGGTTTGGAGTCAGGAAGATCTGAATTCAAATCTAGCCTCAGACACTTCCTACCTGTGTTACCCTTGACAAATCACTTAACCTCTGATCACCTGACAAAATAGATCCACTGGAGAAGGAAATGGCAAACCACTGCAGTATCTCTGCCAAGAAAACCCCAAATGGGGTCACAAAAAGAATCAGAAACGACTGAACAACAACAAAGTGTGAAAACCATTTTGCTGGGTCTTAGCAGAAGAGATATAAAATTTAGATAAGATGTGTTTCTGCTCTTAGGGGACTTATAGCTCAACAGTGAAAGAAGACTTCAACTGAAATGACTATTATATTGCATGTTACATGGCAAGTGTGTCTGAGAGATGTAAAACAAAGAGATACATGAAGTCTATAGGGGGAAGATCATTACTAAGTGAGGTGGGAGGAGAGAGAAAGAAAATCTGCATGAAAGAAATGATCTTTGAGTTAACCTTAAAGGATAGATAATAATTCAATGGATGGAAAGATGTAAGGGATGGTATTCCAGACCCAGGGGACACTTAGGTAGGGAGAGGCAGGTTACAGGACTGTGTGGCAAGGGAGAAAACAGTTAGGACTTTAAAGTGAGAGCTACACATTCCTAATAATTTATGCATTTTTTTTCACTTGTAAATAATTCTGACCCTGAACTATTCTCAGGCATTTTATAAACTTTCTGGGATATATGTTTGGAAATGCGTTGGAAAGAGGATGCTGAAGAGTTAGGAGAGGGTCTTTTCCCAGAATCATGGCCTGGAAAGGAGTAAGAGATTCTGTCTAAAGCTGTGAAGATAATATTAGGTAATATTTGTATTATTTGTAACTGACCAGTAGGGAGCCTGCTAGTTAAATCTGTACATGACACAAAGCTGAGTTAAACCAAGTCCTGACCTCCAAAGATCCAATAATGGACCAAATGGGATAGTCAGTCATTTGTTAAGCCCCTGTTGGGTACCGTGCACTGTGCAAATTGTTGGGATTACAAAGAAAGACCAAAGATAATCCTTGCCCACAATAAGATGGATAAGATAAAGTTCAATAAGGATAAAACTGTACAAATGACTTAAAAATATCTGCCTCACGAAAGTCCAGGATGAGGGAGGCATGGCTAGAAAGCAGAAGAGTTCCTTTGAAAAAATACATGGGGTTTTTAGTGCAGAGTCAATATTCAACAACAGAACAACGTGGGACTGAAAAAGCTGGTGATATCCCAGGCTGTATTTAGAGTCTAGAAAATAGTAGGTAATTGTTCCACTATATTCTACCTTGGTCAAGTCCCATTTGGACCAGTGTCTTTGGTTCTGGGCACCACATTTCATGAGAGACTTAGACTGGAATATGTCTTAAACAGGGTGACTAGGATGAGGAAGAGTAGAGTCTATACCATAGGAGTACCAGTTGTACAACATTAATAACGATAATAATAGCCAACATTTGTAGAGTTTTTTAAGGTTTGTATAGAAATTTATGTATGTTATTTGATCCTCACAAGGACTTTGTGAAGTCAGTGCTATTATTATCCACATAACAATAAGTAGATATCTGTCTGTCTGTCTATCAATCAATCTATCCCTATCTACCTATCTCTATCAATCAGTCTCTCTCTCTGTCTCTCTGTCTCGTCTCTCTCTCTCTCTTCAGAAAAGGAAACTGAAGCTGAGAGAGGTTCAAGTGACATGTCCAGGGTCATACAATTAGTAAGTTTGTGAGGTAGTATTTGACATCAGGTCACCCTGCACTTTTACCTACTGCACCACCATTTTAGTACAGTCTAGAGAATAGAAGACTTAGCAGGGTCTTGATAAACGTCTTGAAGTATTTGAAAGACTATCATATTAGAAGAGAGATTAGAATTGTTCTGCTTTGTCCCAGAAGGTAGCACTTAGTAACCTAGGATTTAAGTTGCAGAGAGATGGATTTGGGAGACAACATGCAAACAATATATACAGACAAGATAGAGCCGTGGAGATAATTAGAGATAATCTCCAAGGAAAGACATCAATGAGAAGTAGGACCAGGAAAGGCTTCTTGCAGAAGATGGGACTATAGATGAGTCTTGGAGGAAATGAGGAGAGAGAGAGAGAGAGAGAGAGAGAGAGAGAGAGAGAGAGAGAGAG
>NW_020947670.1:0-5357 GCF_900497805.2 Vombatus ursinus | reverse complement strand
CCTGGGCAAGTCACTTAACCCTGGTTCCCTCAAACAAAAAAAAAAAAAGTGTCGTGTGATTCCTCTCCCTCCCTAAATAATCAGTTTGTTAAATATTTACCAGCACACCACTGATTGTGAGAATCAAATAAAATAACACACATAAAACACTTTGCAAATCTTAAAGTGCTGCATAAATGTTAAATTAATGTAGCAATTAATAAATTAAACAAAATTATTTTAAAATTAAATAAAAATTATTATTTATAAAATTAGAATTAAATTAATAAAAAAGAACAAATGTTGCTGCCTTGCAAAAATAAGAGTTGAACATTTTTTATTATATATCTTGTTGTTAGTTATCATCATCCTATCCACCCCATGGTCCTATCCCTGCTTTGATCCTCTTTCTGCCAATGTAACAAAAAACACCTTTTTGTTGTCCTTAGCTTCCCTTGCCAGACTCAGCTCATTCTGAGCTTTACTATTCCTATTATTATTTTTAAAGGCCTGTGCCATGCTCTTCTATTTATTTTTTCTGGCTTCCATCTTATGTACATGTCTTCTAAAAGTCTAGGTTGGTCACTGAGTTCTTTATGTATCCATATTGATCTTTTTCAGACATTGCTTCTTTTCCCTCCTCTTTGGGATTGCTTTTCTTTGTGTCTTTAAAATTTCCTTTTTGAATTTCCCATTTCTCATGAGCTGACTTTTCCCTAGAGAAATTTAGTCCATAGGATCTATTTATCTTTCTGTAGAACTCTTTGAAATCTGTTGTCTTAAAATCTAGAGTGCATATCAGATTATGTCTGACTTTTCCCTCCTCTATCACAATCTCTAAGTAAGCTACTTGTTCCCATGGCTCTCATCATTTCCTTATAAGTAACCAGTTCTTCCCTGTTGGGATGAATCAAATCTAGTACAGAATTCCCTCTTATTTTTTCCTCCACTTTTTGAGGGGTGAAATTATTAAAGCAAACCAAGAAATTATTAGTTGCTTGACTTTTAGCAAAGAGTTCCAGAAGATGATAAATTTGGGGATTTGTATTTAATCCTAGAAGCAAAGGTGAGCCATGGACAGTTTTTGAGTAGAGTAGTCTCATGGTCAGACTTCTAAGGCCCTAGCAAGCTAATTTTGTAAGCTGTATAAGGCTTCTTTGGAAAGGAGGGAGAGACTAGAAACACGAAGATGAATTGTATGGCTATTGCAATAGGTCAGGCACAAGCTAATCGAGGCCAAAACCAGGTGGGTGAATATATTTGTGGAGTGAAGTGATGGAGACCAGAGAGGTTGTAGAGGAAAAATTTGTAAGATTTGGCAACTGATTGGATGAATGTGGCTGATGGAAAAGCTATAGTCAAGAATGATCCTAGGGCAGTGCAGTGGATAGAGCACTGGGCCTGGAGTCAGGTGGACCTGAGTCCAAATCTGGTCTCAGACCAGACATGATACTTGTGACCCTGGGCAAGTCATTTAACCCCAATTGACTCATCAAGAAAAAAAAAAAAGAATGATCCAGAGGTTGTAAATCTGGGAAAGATGGTAGAAACTAAAATCAGAATAGGGATGTTTGAAAGAGGGACTGATTTAGGGGAAAGTTGAATTTTTTGTTGAGTTTGAGATACTAGTGGGCATCCAGGAGAGGTCAAGCAAGTAGTTGAAGATGTACTACTGGAACTCAGGAGAGAGGTTAGGGCTGGATATATAGATTTAGGAGTCTTCTACAAAGAACTCATGTGAACAATTGAACGCAATGAAGGAGAGAATGTAATGAGAGAAAAGAGCCTAGGACAGAGCTCTGTGAGATGCCAGGTTTAGGTGTGAAATAGTTGATTGGAAGATTTAGCAAAGGAAACTGAGGAGTACTCAGTAGTTAGGATGCAGAGAGAGATTGCAAGTCAGGTTCTGAATGCCTTGAGTTTGACCAGGAGGCCAACAGATGACTTTGACCTGGACCTGGACAGGATAAAATAGATTAAAAGATTAAACCTCACAAGAGAAGAGGTTGTTGAGTGATGGTGACAGAAGGAAGATTTGAAAGTGGCAGTAGGAGCAAAGAATTTGCTGATTCTTCCTCTTGGTCTTGGTTGAGGGAATGAGGAACAGTGAACATTGGGAGAAGGCAGGCAGTGACTTCTAGAGAGAGACAGGTTTCAAAGAAGATGGAAAGAATGTTAAAAAAAGAGATTTAAGATGAAGAAGAGAAATACAAAGCAGATGTTATTAACTATTTACAAAGTTTGCTGTAAATTGAATTTGTTACATGACATTTCTAATTTATTTACATTATTTGAAGATTGTTTTAGAAAATATTTTGTTTCCTGGATGTAGATTTTTGTAACTTTACAATATGTTTGAGGCAGAGTAGATCAATGTTAGATATTCTGTGAAAGTATTATGCTAGAGGGGTATAGGGCTGGTAATTAATAACTTTTTCTTTTTTAAAGGGGCAGGTAGACAACTTGAACCAACATGGAGTCAGGGTAGAGTGTTTTCTCTTCCTCCTCCAGGATCAGGTGCCAGGGAGAGCTGATTATGAAAATGAAAGAGGTCGCAAGTTTGAGGTAAAAATTCATAAAACCTGGCATTAAATTCAGTTGGGCTACAAATTAAACACTGAATTTGTACAATCCCACACTTAACAAAACAAGGCTACATTTTAAAGAGGTCACAATGGGCTAATTGAGAAGAAGGGATTTACATGTCACAAAGATTCTATATCAGAGAGACTCATCCACAAATAAAATCTTTTTGGGGAGTAGGTTTTAAAGACTCTGTATTCCCTTTCCCCTCTCATTTGGTTTTTTATCTCAAGAATACAAAAAGTCTTCCTTGAATAATTTCTTGGCTTGTTTTAATAGTTTCACCCTCAAAAAGTGGAGGAACAAATAAGGGGGAATTCTACACTGGACCTAATTCATCGTTACAGAGAAGAACTTGTTGCAGGTATGGAAGTGATAAGAGCTGGTTTCTGGCCTCAGACCCAGAACAAATTCTCAACCCTGGAACACTGGGTCCTTTCTTGATCTCTGTTGAGGTCTGACTTCCTCTAACCATTCTCACCTTCATCTACCTTTTTCCGGATGCCACTGTGCTGTTCCATATATCTTCCTTTACAACGCAATGGAACTTTCCCCCCCACCCCTCTCCTTCCTGATCCACCTCTTCAGCTGCATTCAACAAACATTTATTAGGCATCTAGTGTGTGAAAACAGAGGCAGCTGGTGGCTCAATGGATAGAGTACTGGGTTTGGAGTCAGGAAGATCTGAATTCAAATCTAGCCTCAGACACTTCCTACCTGTGTTACCCTTGACAAATCACTTAACCTCTGATCACCTGACAAAATAGATCCACTGGAGAAGGAAATGGCAAACCACTGCAGTATCTCTGCCAAGAAAACCCCAAATGGGGTCACAAAAAGAATCAGAAACGACTGAACAACAACAAAGTGTGAAAACCATTTTGCTGGGTCTTAGCAGAAGAGATATAAAATTTAGATAAGATGTGTTTCTGCTCTTAGGGGACTTATAGCTCAACAGTGAAAGAAGACTTCAACTGAAATGACTATTATATTGCATGTTACATGGCAAGTGTGTCTGAGAGATGTAAAACAAAGAGATACATGAAGTCTATAGGGGGAAGATCATTACTAAGTGAGGTGGGAGGAGAGAGAAAGAAAATCTGCATGAAAGAAATGATCTTTGAGTTAACCTTAAAGGATAGATAATAATTCAATGGATGGAAAGATGTAAGGGATGGTATTCCAGACCCAGGGGACACTTAGGTAGGGAGAGGCAGGTTACAGGACTGTGTGGCAAGGGAGAAAACAGTTAGGACTTTAAAGTGAGAGCTACACATTCCTAATAATTTATGCATTTTTTTTCACTTGTAAATAATTCTGACCCTGAACTATTCTCAGGCATTTTATAAACTTTCTGGGATATATGTTTGGAAATGCGTTGGAAAGAGGATGCTGAAGAGTTAGGAGAGGGTCTTTTCCCAGAATCATGGCCTGGAAAGGAGTAAGAGATTCTGTCTAAAGCTGTGAAGATAATATTAGGTAATATTTGTATTATTTGTAACTGACCAGTAGGGAGCCTGCTAGTTAAATCTGTACATGACACAAAGCTGAGTTAAACCAAGTCCTGACCTCCAAAGATCCAATAATGGACCAAATGGGATAGTCAGTCATTTGTTAAGCCCCTGTTGGGTACCGTGCACTGTGCAAATTGTTGGGATTACAAAGAAAGACCAAAGATAATCCTTGCCCACAATAAGATGGATAAGATAAAGTTCAATAAGGATAAAACTGTACAAATGACTTAAAAATATCTGCCTCACGAAAGTCCAGGATGAGGGAGGCATGGCTAGAAAGCAGAAGAGTTCCTTTGAAAAAATACATGGGGTTTTTAGTGCAGAGTCAATATTCAACAACAGAACAACGTGGGACTGAAAAAGCTGGTGATATCCCAGGCTGTATTTAGAGTCTAGAAAATAGTAGGTAATTGTTCCACTATATTCTACCTTGGTCAAGTCCCATTTGGACCAGTGTCTTTGGTTCTGGGCACCACATTTCATGAGAGACTTAGACTGGAATATGTCTTAAACAGGGTGACTAGGATGAGGAAGAGTAGAGTCTATACCATAGGAGTACCAGTTGTACAACATTAATAACGATAATAATAGCCAACATTTGTAGAGTTTTTTAAGGTTTGTATAGAAATTTATGTATGTTATTTGATCCTCACAAGGACTTTGTGAAGTCAGTGCTATTATTATCCACATAACAATAAGTAGATATCTGTCTGTCTGTCTATCAATCAATCTATCCCTATCTACCTATCTCTATCAATCAGTCTCTCTCTCTGTCTCTCTGTCTCGTCTCTCTCTCTCTCTTCAGAAAAGGAAACTGAAGCTGAGAGAGGTTCAAGTGACATGTCCAGGGTCATACAATTAGTAAGTTTGTGAGGTAGTATTTGACATCAGGTCACCCTGCACTTTTACCTACTGCACCACCATTTTAGTACAGTCTAGAGAATAGAAGACTTAGCAGGGTCTTGATAAACGTCTTGAAGTATTTGAAAGACTATCATATTAGAAGAGAGATTAGAATTGTTCTGCTTTGTCCCAGAAGGTAGCACTTAGTAACCTAGGATTTAAGTTGCAGAGAGATGGATTTGGGAGACAACATGCAAACAATATATACAGACAAGATAGAGCCGTGGAGATAATTAGAGATAATCTCCAAGGAAAGACATCAATGAGAAGTAGGACCAGGAAAGGCTTCTTGCAGAAGATGGGACTATAGATGAGTCTTGGAGGAAATGAGGAGAGAGAGAGAGAGAGAGAGAGAGAGAGAGAGAGAGAGAGAGAGAG
>NW_020947669.1:0-17955 GCF_900497805.2 Vombatus ursinus | reverse complement strand
GAGAGAGAGAGAGAGAGAGAGAGAGAGAGAGAGAGAGAGAGAGAGAGGGAGAGAGAGGAATGGTGGATAGCCAGTGGGACTTTTGGTACCCTTCTGGTATTCACTACCATGGAGACTACTTTGGTCATATTTTGGGGGTGGTCTCTTGTCTCCCTGGATCTGACAATGGAGTGCTATTTTTCAGCCTCATTGTTAAGTTTATTTTTTCATTTTTTTGTTCCTTCTACTCATCAAAGGTTCTTTAGCTTGGTGGTGATCAGATAATTTATTATTCAGAATAGACACTTGGCCTTGGGTGGGGCAAAGGTGCCATGAACTTGTTCAAAGTGGTAGTGTACAATAAAAAGATGACTCCATAAAAAAATGACTTTCCTTTTTTGGGGGGGTTTAAAAAAAAAGAAATTTAAAGCTAGTCACAATCTGACTCCAGCCTTCCTTCTTATTTTACATTATTCTCCTTCATGTACTCTGCAGAACAGAGTCTACAGAGTACATATATATATGCATTTACACTTGTGCATATATGTGCATTTACGTATATGTATGTGTATATGTGTATATGTATGTATACATGTGTGTATATGTATATACATGTGTCTCCATATCCACATGCACATCTATATCCATATCTATCTATATCTCCACCTCTCTACCTCTGCAAGGCTCTCCCCCATGCTTAGAACCCCTAATACCCTTTAAGGTTCAGCCTCATGCCATTTCCCAAGGAAAGCCCTACCTGATTCCTCTCATTGTTAATGCTCTGTACTCATTGCAACCTCCCTTCCCCCCCAAAATGTAAACACTTAGAGGATAGAGACCCCCCCTTTTTTGATTTGTGTCTTTAGTACCTAGCAAAGTCCCTTGTACATAAGAGTTGTATAATAAAAGTTTATTGAAAATGATTAGATAGGGAAGAATATAGCAGGTAGAATTGAGTTTAACTAATTTAAGAAAAAAATGGAAACAGGTGGGCCTTTTCTTACAAACTTTTATTCATCGTATAATAATTACAAAGTGCTAAGTTGAACACAGAATTAGACCTGGTGTCTATCTTATGAAAATAACATCAATATCTGGTAAACTTAAATTAATAAATATGAAGCTAAATTCAGCAAACATTTTCAGTCCAATAGGGAACATTGGTGTGTCCTTAGAAGCTATGAAGGAGAAAAAAATTCTTCATTCCAAAAGAGGGAAGATGAATTCATCCTTCTCTCTAGTTCTCGGGGTCATTTGACCCCAGGATGCTAGGATCAGACTGAGAGCTGGAAGTGACTTCTTAAGTCAGCCAGTCCAGTCACAGATTTAGAACCAGAAGATAGGCTTCCCTTAGTGAATCTAAGAATCCTACCGTTTCGTTTCTCTCTGTAAACTAAGGCAATATAAATAGATCCATAAATAATTCATATAAATATAAGTTTTACCTTTTTAAATAATAAAAAAATCATATTCAGGGCAAGAAATGTTAAAAAAAAATAATGGGAGCTCTCAGCAAATTGAGATTTCTGCTTTCAATGGGCTAAGGATATATAACCAATTAAAAAAAATCCCAAAAATCAGATTAAAAGCTAACATGGGTCCATAATTTAAAGTCCATAGGGACAGGGGGTGTTCTGGTTCATATGTCTGAAAAAAAGTTTGAAGCTCGATCAGATTGAATGTCCTTTGGATTCTATATAGAATTTGGTCTGAAACCGGATTGCTCCCTGAGGGTTTGTGTGTGGCTAAAGGGAGGTATCTGTTGCTAGAAGTCAAGTTTGAGGGTGCCTCGCTGCCTCTGAGGCACCCTCCGATGAGCTGACCCTCAGCTTTCAGGACACGGTGCGTGGGGTGACACAGGTGCAGCCCACAGTCACCAGCATCTTCTCCAGTCGGAAGGAAGTGGAGCAGTTTGGGAACTCTCTACGGAGGACCAAGATCTCTTGCTGGATTGCGACAGAGTTCACGTGGTGGTCCTCTTTCCCCTCGGCATTGATGCAGCCTGAGTGACGGCACTTAGCCTCCCATATCGTGCGGGGCAGTCTGTTGGCATCCTCATTAGGACTAGAGGAGAAAACAGAGATATGTGATTTCTTGGGGAAGCATAAAAATGATCAGAATGAGAACACAAAAGGGGAAGACTTTTTAAGGGGGACAAATTCCAGACACTGGAAGTTTCTAATCCGTTTTAGAAAATATCATTTAGGTATTGGGTCTTAATAAGTTTCTGCGCGCTGAAGAACACCATCCATTTTCTCTACTTCTATTCCATAGTGACCAAAGAAAATGAAATGAGCCTAAGTCACAGTAGCAGGCGTTTAGGTTAGAGACAAGGGTCTAACTCCTCTTAGAGGAGAGCAATACATTTAGTATAAGACCAAGGACCACTCTGAGAGGGGGGTTGTGATGGTGGTGGGGATGGTGGGGGTGTCTTACTTACACCATATCCCAAGGAGAGGTGGAGCGGTTCTTGTAATCGGGGGATATCTTTGAGCCTTGGTTTCGATTAACGATATTCATGTTGATCCTCACACTCTGAGAAGAGTCATTTCCTTCAGCTTTCGGACAGCCCGACCTCTTTGGCATTGAGACTCCTGTCTTCATCATGACCACCAGAATCAGCAACAGTAGCAGTGACTTGAACTGGAGAAGAAAAAGGGAGGGAAGCATGAGAAAGAGGGGATAAATAAATGATCTGGATGACTAGTATACCCATGATCATAGGGATGTCAATGCCATGGGAAGAGTTACAAAAACTTTTCAGTAAGTGAGGAAACAAAACTAAACAAAACAAAAAACAACTCCACCAAATAGTTTAAGGGACCACACACTTTCCTTCCATATTTTCTATTCTCCTAGTAATGATGGTGAAGGCATCTGTTGGTGACCTGAAGAACAGCCCAATGTCAGCCTATTTTGTGATTTTAAGTGGAATTCTTACTTGCTTATTTCAATTACTGAGTTGGGAGAGGTGGTGTCTGTGTTAATTTGAATGGCTGAGGTATATTGTCAAATGTATAATAGAGTCACAGCTTCTGGCTTCATTTTTCTAGAGGAAAGCGAAGGCCTGGGGAAGTGAAATTAAAGTAAGGCAGTGTGGTACAGTGGGAAGAGCCCTGACTCTGGGGTTAGAAAAAGGTTCAAATCTTATCTCTGATGCTTACTGCCTCTATAGCTTTGGGCTACCACTTAACTTTCCTGGTTCTGTTTCTTCATCTGTAAAATTAGGGTGTTGGGTTAAATGGCATGTATAATCCCTTTCAGATCTATATCTGTGATCCATTTATTTGACATTAAACTGAGGCTATACCTACATTACTTTTCATCAAACCTACTGAAAGGGGAAAATGTTGGTTAAGTTACAGGACATTTTGATGTGGTAATACGGAACAATTGGTTTAACTGAATTAATTGGACCAGCTGGCTATTGATGTGTTACAAACATTAACCTGGGATTCAGACTGTACCTATAACAGTAAAACCCCGAAGGATCAGCACAATTGTTAACTGGATAGTCTTGACTTCATAGCTAATTCAAATTTTAGAATGGCTCATGTAACTTAACTTGCCGTATTTGATAAAAAAGAATCATCCTCAGAATGATCTGTTGCTTGGCTCAGATCATTTGATCCAGTTTGGGGGACTTTCAGATCAGCGTGCTCATCTTTAGGAGAAGAAATGACGCCTATACTTCTGCAAAGTTAGGTATACAACTATCATCCTTCCTTGTAGAATATTGGAAAGACCATTGTATTCTCCTATATGAAATGCTTGGAGCATTTTGGAAGTCAAGACTACAGAAAACAACAATAGTATTCTTATTAAGAATCTAGAGTCAGAGGGCATGGATTCAAATCCAACCTCTACCCCTTACTGTATATATGCAATCTTGGGTAAACACTTTATCTCCCTGGGCCTCAGTTTCCTCATCTGTAAAATGAGATGTTGGAGTAGATAGCCTCTAAGACACCTTCTTGCCTTAGATTTATAATCATAAGATCCTACTGGCAATTCTGGATAATTACTATATTGTCATGTGCTAAGTCATGGGAAGAGTTCCAACAATTTTGCAAATGAATTTTAAAAAAAATTTTAAGCTCACCAAAATACTAACAAACTACAAATTTTCCTTTATCCTAGTGATGATGCTTAGTCATTAATTTGTCCTGATGGTTAAATTGCTTTTGAATAACAATAGCTTATGATTTCTATTACATTCTAAGGTTTGCAAAGCTTTTTCCTTACCACATCCCTCTGAAAAGGATATGTAAGTATATTCATAAGGAGACAGAGGTTCAAAGGTCTTCAGCAAATTTCCCATGGTCACCCAACTAGTATACGTCAGAGTCTAATCTCCTCAAACCCAGGTCTCCTGATGCCAAGTCTAATCCCCGTTCTATTGTACTTCACCTGACTCTTTCCTCAGAGATTTCTCATTCTATAGGGGAAATACAACATGCATACAAGTACGGTACAAAGAGCAGTAACAACTTAGTGGGTTAGGGCTGGTTTCACTGAGGAGGTAAAAGTGAGGAGGTGAGCTCAGGAGACTCCCAAGTTGCACCTTGAAGGAAGAAAAGGTTTCTGAGAGGTAGAGATGAGAAGACAGTCCGTTCCAGGCATGGGGAATAGCTTGTGCAACTGCATAGCAGTGGGTGATAGAGTGTCAGCTTCAGGGAACTAATACCCAATGAACTGAACACAGAGCTTTACCTAGCTATTTGGAATTTGAGTATGTGTATGGGAACACACAACCATATTATCTTTATATTTGTTGTATCAAGAATACAATGGAAGAGGCTAGAAAGCTCAGGAGGGCACACTTCAAAGACCCATTCTAGATAGGATGATCCATTTTAAAGGCAAGTATAGCCACAGAAGTATCATATTAAAGTTCTCTCTGCAACCTGAGAATAAGATACTGTGACATGATATGACACATCCCATGTGGTTTAGCTTAGGGCATAGGTCTCTTTCAGTTTTAATCTAATTCTTCATGTTGATTATTATTTCATCCCCATAGTTTACAACCCTCTGCATTTCCCATCCAAAGTATATCTTATTCTTTCATCTACCATAGAAAGCGGTCAATATTCCTGCATGCCCAGGCTAGAAGTATTTTCTGGGCCTTTCCAAAGAAAGACATTCAGGTTATTGCTGTACTTACCCCTGGCGAGTTGCTCGGAGAAGACATGGTGGCTTCTCTTTCTCAGTCTGGGATTGATGGTTGTGTGTCTGCTGAGAGGCTGACGATGTGTAGCGCTGTCATTTCGCCTTAGCTTTTTATAGCATGTCACTCTTCTTGCCTGTCATTTGTGGTTAGGCTGACTTGATAGTATTTAGTTGAAAAATTCCATTCACTAAGCAGGTCAAACTGTATGATGGAAAGAAATAATTCACTGTTCGCCCTGAGTAATACGCGTAGTAACCAATATGATCATCATTTGCAGAGCTGGAAGGGACCATGGAAATCATTTATTCCAACCTCTTTTTTTTTTTTTTGCGTGTGAGGAGAGCAAGACTAAGTTCAATGAAATAATATCCTATAATTATAACTAACATTTTTATGTCACTTTAAAGTATATCAAATGGTTTCCCTGTCATAGCCATGGTGAGTAGTTGGTGCAAGTTTGGAAAGCGTGTGGGACTTGGCATCAGGAAAGACCTGGATTTGAATCTTGACCCTGACTTTCATTGTGATGTTGGGCAAGTAACTTCTCAAAGCCTTAGCTTTCTCGTCTGTAAAGTGGGGGTAATGATGCTTATACCACCTAAATCTCAGTGTTGTTATGAGGAAAATGCTTCATAAAGTTTAAAAACTTATGGTTTTTTTCATAGATGAGGAAGCTCAGAACACAGAATGGGTGAGTTATTTAGGATCCTGGGATTAAGAACTAGAGGAGGTCTTAGATAAAACCTGTGCCAATTCCTATAATTTACAGATTAGAGAAGATCTTCTGGATCAATATACAGTATCTTTTCCATTAAACTTGGCTGCCTCTCTCTCTCTCTCTTTTTTTTTTATTTTGGTGAGACAATTGGGGTTAAGTGACTTGCCCAGGGTCACACAGCTAGTAAGTGTCATGTGTCTGAGGTGAAATTTGAACTCAGGTCCTCCTGACTCCAAGGCTGGCGCTCTATTCACTGCGCCACCTAGCTGCCCCTGCTGCATCTCTTTATCCATGGTCAGATAGGCCAGAGTCTCTAGACTCCCAGGCTACTACCTGTATGGTTAGTTCTTTTCTAATGTATATGGCAGAGCCAGAGCACTGGACCTGTGTTCAAATCTGGTCTCAGATACTTACTAGCTGTGTGACCATGGGCTAGTCACTTAACCTCTGTTTGCCTTAATTCACTGGAGAAGAAAATGGCAAACCACTCCAGTATCTTTGGCAAGAAAACCCCAATGGACAGTATGATCCAGCCCTGAGGAGGTCATAAAGAGTCGGACCCAACTGAACAACAGCAAGATGTATATTGTACATTTCTAGTCATTGACTTCAGTCTAAAAAAATGCTGCTAATTACCTAACCTGCCCTACAATCTAAGGAACCATTAGTTCCTTAGGCAACCATATAGTTGCCTGCAATGACTTGGTATGGATATATAAAGAGGATCAGCATAGTAGATGGACAGCTGGTTTCAGATTCAGGAAGACTGAGTGCCTCTTATACATTCTGATTGTGTTACCTTTGGCAAGTCAATCAAAATTTCACTGCCCCAGGTAATTCTCTAAGATTAGATAGTTTCAGAGCCAATGCCCATCTATTGTAAAGGTAGAGAGATTTTTCTTATTAAGAGTTCTCTACATCAATGAAATTATAGAACTAACAAAAAAGGGGTGGCATTCACATTCTGTGCATAGATAATACTAAATTCTGAAATATTCAAGATCTCCTCCAATGCTTCACTGTGGTGTAAAGAGGTTCCTGGGGGCTTTTAAAGGCAGTACCATTAGAATACTAGCTCTGGCATGCCTGAGGGAGCTGGAAAGGCTTCTTCAAGTATTGGCCCATTGATAGACTATATGTCTATCATTTGAAGACCAGCTTAGCTAATGTCAGAGAAGCTGATCAGCAAGACAGGTCCAGGGTGCAGAATTTTCCAGCCACCAGAACTTTCAAAAAATACTTATTAGGGTTTGTACCTATCTACATAGAGGGTTTGTAGTACATACACATACACATACACACACACACACACACACACACAGTGACAGAATCACAGATCTTTCAAATATTTTAAAGAATTCACCTTTTTTTCCCTACCACATGGGGAAAATAAAATTAGTATGGCATTGGTTGAAAGCTGGTTGAAAGACCATTGGATTTGGACTCAAGAAATCTAGCTTTTAAACCATGGCTCTGTCCTTTACTACCTAAATGACCTTAGGCAAGTCACTTCCCTTAGATTACTTACATGTAAAATGAGCATGTTAGATTAGATTATTTCTTCAGTTGCTTTAAGCTCTCAATCTTGTGATCCCACCCAATCCTCTAAAACTTTAACAAACCATGTAGTGTATGGGCTCATCATGATCTTCTAGAGGGGCTCTCAATCTCTTCCTGATGAAGAATCAGATCAATTTAATTCAACAAACACTCATCAAGAACCTGTCCAAAAGATAGAAAGACAAAAATGAACCAGGCCCTGATCTCCAGGAACTTACACTCTGGATTCAGTAAAGTACAGTAGAAAGATACTTGGATATAGAGTCAGAGGACCTGGGTTCATATCCTGATTCCGTCATCTGCTAGTTTTGTGACCTTGTCTGAGATCGTGTAGCCTCTCTGGGTCTCAGTGTCCTCACTTTATAAAATGAGGGAGTTGGATAAGTTGACTTCTAAGGCCCCTTTCAAGGGACCTACCTTGGGGAATGTAACATACACATGAGTTAAGGATAATCCATTGAAGAATGATGAGAGAGCCAGAGAGAGATACACAGAGAGAAATAGAGATGGAGAGAGACACAGAGAGATCCCTAATAAGTGGAGGGCTCAAGGCAAGCAGCCCTGAGGAGGTAACACTTGAGGTGAAGGAAGGTAGGATTTCTGAAAGGAGAAGGAGGAATGTTTTCCAACTATATGTAATAGCTCACGTGTGTATAATCAACTACAAAGGACATGTGAAGAATTCTCTATTTGCATACAGAGAAAGAATTGATGAAATAGAAGTATGTATAGAATGATTTTACATATATATTATACACATGTTTGTTTTTAATGGTAGTCATCTCTAGGGTCATGGGGAGGGGAAGGGAAAAAAGGGGGGGGGAGAAATTAACATGATAACTTTATTATTTATTTAAAAGGAATAGCAAGTTTTACATAATAGATTTGCAATCATCTTTTTAAAAAAATGTTTCTTTTCATGAGACAATTTGGGTTAAGTGACTTTCCCAGGGTCACACGGCTAGTAAGTGTCAAGTGTCTGAGATCGGATTTGAACTCAAGTCCTGCTGACTCCAGAGCTCATGCTCTATCCACTGTGCCATCTAGCTACCCCCTCTTTTTTATTATACTATGTTATGGAAATGCTTATTTTATTCCATAAATTAAAAATAAAATAAAAAACAAACAAACAAAAAAAAAAAACCCCGATGTGTGTAGAGGACTTATTACGGGAAGCTATCAACTTGATGAGCTTATAGGAAGTTGGGAGGTGGAATGTTGAGTTTAGAGAATAACTAGGTGTCTCCTTAGAGGCAGCTGTTG
Organism: Vombatus ursinus; assembly: GCF_900497805.2. Lineage (NCBI taxonomy): Eukaryota > Metazoa > Chordata > Mammalia > Diprotodontia > Vombatidae > Vombatus > Vombatus ursinus. Next base: position 9,262 of record NW_020947669.1, on the reverse strand, counting down.
GCACAGTAGTTAAAGTGCTGGACCTAGGAGTCAGGAAGACCTGAATTTCAAATCTGGCCTCAGACACTTACTAGCTACGTGACCATGTACAAGAAACTGCCTCAATTTCCCTGACTATAAAATAGGTACAATTATAGCATCTACCCTGAAGAATTGTTGTGAGAATCAAATGAGATAATATTTGTAAAAAGCATAGTGCCTGGGATATAGTAGGTGCTTAATAAATGCTTATTCCCTTCTCCTTCCTTCTCAATTTTGACTAAAATATGAAGTTCATGAAGGGGAGGACTATGAAATAAGACTGAAAGGGCAGGTGAGAGCCAGATTGTATAAGACCTTATGTTCTGGGATAAGAAGTTTGTATTTAATTTTAGATGGAATGGGGAATCATTGAAGATTTTTGAATAAGAGAGTTGATACAGTCAGTGCCTTAGGAAGATTATATTGTTGGCTTTGTAGAGGACGGATTGGAGGAGAGAGAGATTGAAAGCTGGGAGTCAAATTAGGAAGCTATTTCAGTAAGATATGAAGAAGTTGGACAAGATGTAGTTCAGGTGGGAGGTGATGACAACCTTAATTGGAGTGTTAGCTGTGTGAATGGAGAGAAAAGGATGGATGTGAGAGAGGTTGTAGAGAAAGAATCAACCAAACCTGGCAACTCATTAGATATGGGGTGGAGTGGTGAGAGAGGAAGAGAGAGGGTATAATCAAGAGTGATTATGAGATGATGAACCTGGATGATTGGAAGGATGATGATATCTTCTACAGAGATCAGGAATCCTTCAGGAGGGACAGGTTGAAAAGGAAAGATAATGAGTTCTGGTTCAGCTATGCTCTCCAAGTCCCTCAGACTCACAACCTAGGTGGTGGTCTCACCTTCTCACTATCTCTTACTCCTCCTGCCCCCATATGCAAGCTGTTGCCAAGACCTGTTGATTTCATCTTTGTAACACCTCTTGAATTCACCTCCTTCTCTCCTCTAACACTGCCCCACTTTAGCACAAGCCCTCATCACCTCTCACCTGGTGGTGGGTCTGCCTGCTTCAAATCTCTCCCTACTCCAATCCATTCTGCATTCAGCCACTGGAATGATCATCCTGAAGTGCAGGTCTGACCACATCATCTCCCTACTCAATAAACTCCAGTGGCTCCCTATTACCTCCATGGTCAAATACAAACTCCCCCATTTGCCCTATAAAGGACTTTTTATAACCTAGCCCTCCCCTATCCTTCCAGTCTTCTTATAGGTTACTCTCTACCATGTACTCTTTGATCCGTGACACTGGCCTCCTTGCTGTTCCACAAACAAGAAACTCCACATTCCTTATTCAGGTGTTTTCTCTGGTTGTCCTCCATACCTGGAATGCTCTCCCTCCCCTTCTCTGCCTACTGGCTTCCCTTAAGTCTCAACTAAAATCCCATTTTCTATAGGAAGCCTTTCCCAATCTTCCTAAATTCTAGTGCCTTCCTTCTGTTAATTATTTCCAATTTATCCTGTATATAGCTTATTGGTGCACATTTGTTTGTTGTCTCTTTCATTAGATTATAAGCTCTTTGAGGGCAGAGACTATCTCTTTTAATAATCCCAGAACTTAGCATAATGCCTTGCAAATAGTAAATGCTTAATAATCTTAACTGATTGGTAACTGAATCTGATATGCTGAATTTGAAATGCTTATGGTCCATACAATAGAAAATATTGAACAGGTGGATGATATGTGACTGATTTTTAGAAGAAAAATCAGAGGTTGGATATCAAGACTTGGGAATCTTTTGACTCGAGATGGTACTAGAACCTATAGGAACTGATGATATCTCCTAAAAATGTGCCAGAAAGAAAAGAGAAAAGGGCCCACAACTGAGTCTTATTAAACATTTAAGAAAAGAGGGCAGGAGCTGGATGGTCATCTAGAGAAAGAGAATAAGGAGCGAACAAACAATTAGGAGAAGAACCAAGATGGAATCGAGTCACCTCAGTCAAGAGAAGAGAGAATTTAAGAGAAAGGGTTTGTTATCATTCTCGAAAACTGCAGAGAGAGGTCAAGAAGCACAAGGACTGGGAAAATGTAATTGAATTCAATAGCTGAGATTCGTCACGTAGAGAGCAGTTTCGGTAAAGTGGCACAGTCAGATTGAAAGAGACTAAGTAGTGAGTGGGTGATGAGAATGTATAGGCAATGAGGGTTGATGTTTCTTTCTAGGTGTGTGGCACTGAGAGGGAGAAGAGATGGCGTATGATAGCTCAGGGAGATGTCAGGATAAAGTGAAGTTTTTGAATGATGGAATACACTTGAGCCTGTTTGTTAGCATGGGTAACAGAGCCAATAGTAAGGAGAGATTGTTGATGAGAGAGAGAGGAAAAGTTTCTGGAGGAGTCAGGCAGGGATGGGATTGGTATGAGATCAAGAACACTCATAGAGGGGCTGGCCTTAGCAAGGAGAGGAGGGGGAAATGAGTGAGGAAGATGTAGAGATATTTTGAGGCTTGGAGCAGGGGAGAGAATAGAGTTTATGGTGGAAGGTTTCTATTTTTCTTAGCAAAGTAGGAAGCAAGGGAACCTACTGAGACATAGGCAGAGTAGAGGAGGAAAGAGAAGGTTTGGAACACCTGCTGAGAAGAATGAGACGCAGTCAAGCAAGGAATAAGTTTTACCATCCATCAGGGTTCAGTTGAGGTCAGATTAGATGAATTTGCAGTGTACTCAGATAGCATGGTGGTGTGACTTTTTACAAAGGGGATCAGCAGCTCAGGAAGAAAATGGACAATGTGGATAGTGTGGGTGATCTGGGGCTAAAGATTGACTGGGAGTGAATGATTGCAGAATAAAGGGGCAACTGAGTCAAAGAGAAGGAAAGTATATAGTTAGACTGAGTCAAAGAAAAGGAAAGTATATAGTTAGAAAGTATATATTGGGATACAGATTGTAAAGAGAAAAATGAGGTCAGAGCAATGATAATGGGAGAACAGGGAGGAATGAGGGACCTGTCCATAGGAGATGCTTAAGAAATGTTTATTGATTGATTGATTGGACTTATGATCACTAGTGGGCAGCTAGGTGGTACAAGTGGATAGAGCGCTGGGCCTGGAGTCAGAAAGGCTCAAATTCCTGAGTTCAAATCTGGCCTCAGACACTTAGTAGTTGTGTAAACCTGGGCAAGTCACTTAACTCTGCCTCAGTTTCCTCATCTGTAAAATGAGCTGGAAAAGGAAATGGCAAACTACTCCAGTGTCTTTGCCAAGAAAACCCCAAATGGGGTCACAGCAAGTCAGTTATGACTGAAATGACTGATCAAAGAAATACCACTAGTAGCTGGATGGGAGCCAGCAACTTGTTTTAAGTAGACAGACAGCAGTCATTAGCAATAGACCTAGAACTGAAATGGTGACCTGGAAGACAGAAGATCACAAATGGCATGACCAATTTCCTAAAGTTTCTCACTTCTTCAAATTTTTCCTTTCTTCTACTTCTCTGTCAGGAGGTGCATGTTTTATCCTTCAACCTCTGGAATCATGGATGGTCCTTTTATTGATAATAGTTCTAAGAACTTTCAAAGTTGTTTGTCTTTGTAGTGTTATTATTGTATAATTTGATCTCCTGGTTCAACTCATTTCATTCTTCATCTACTTATATGTGTCTTTTAAATTGCTTATTTTTTATAATATTGATATTATGATATAAATTATTCTACTTTTGTTCAATTCTCTCTGCCCTAGTGCATATAGGTCTTTCCAGGTCCCTTATGAAATCATCTTATTTCCTTATTTCTTAGTACCCCATCATCTTCATACAATACAACTTATTTTACTATATTTAGAGCTGTGTAAGGGCAGCTAGGTGGTACAGTGGATAGAGTACTGGGCCTGGAGTGAGGAAGACTCATCTTTCTGAGTTCAAATCAGGTCTCAGACACTTAGCTGTGTGATCCTGGGAAAGTCACTTAACCATGTTTGCCTCAGTTTCCTCAAATATAAAATGAGCTGGAGAAGGAAATGGCAAACCATTCTAGTATATTTGCCAAGAAAACCCCAAGTGGGGCCATGAAAAGTTGGACACAACTGAAAAATGACTAAATAATAACAGTGCTGTGGATTATGTGAAGAATTTCTTGGCTTTAGTTAATTATCCCTACCATAGGGATAGCCTTTTAAAGCAGATGTTTCTTAACTGTGAGGTTGTTTTTCAGGCATCCCCATGTATTTCTATATATTTTCTGTATAAAATACATTTCTGTGTATTTTCTGTATAAAAGGAGCCCTGTGGGAAAAATCAGATTTTAGTTTGTCTTCAGAAATATGATCTCTCTGTGTATCCACCCCTTTTGCAATGCAAATAAAAAAAGTCTGTTGTCTAGTGACTGTGTCTTCTTTCAGCTCCCACAACAGACTTCTCTTATGTACTTAATCACATTCTAACTAGTATTCTCATTATTTGTTTGTGACTTATTTGTACTCTGTTATGTTAGGTCAGAGACTAGGCACTCTTAGCACCCAGTCTTTCACATAATATAGCAGATGCTTAATAAATGCTTGTTGAATTGTCAGATTATAAGTCAAAATCATGATACATGTATCAGAAAATAGGAGGAATGAGAAAGAGAAAAGGAAATAGGTAAGAGAAGTAATATGATTTGGAATATACCTAGGGAGATCATAGTTGCAAGCCTTAGTTCTGCTCACGGCTGGCCTGGACAGCAACCAGCAGAGAAATTCTATCTAAAATTATTTAAAGAGACCCAGGATATAAAAATACAATAAGGAGGCAGTCACCCCTGAAAGCATTGTAACAAAATTACACTGGCCCTCCTTGTGTGAAGACCAGGGATGTTGCATTTCACCCCTCCCCCAGGGTTCTCTCACACCTTTAAGAGGGTTTAGGCATGTCTAGACTTTGCCATTGGTTCAAACTCCTACTGATTGTGTTCCCTCAGTTTTTTTGGGGTCCAATGGAACCTTAGTTTCATTTACCCACTCAATAGCTTAGATTTTATGAAGGAATATTCATTTTAAAAAGTAAAGCAAGAATAAATATACAAAAATATTCACTGGCCCTCTCTCCCCGCCATTACACGTAAGACAATCTTCTTTACATCTCTGGGGAAGGGAATGGGAATAAGTTCACAGTTAGCATAGTCGCACCATGTTACAAGTCTAAAGAACCCTGTCTCCCTTCTTCCCCCATCCCCCACCCCTTCCTCCCCCGGGATCTTGGCTTCTGAGGTCTTCCCCGCTGGTCTGGTGTCAACATCTGACCTGGAATCCTAACTCCAGGTTTATTGGCTAGCTCTAGGGTCAGGGGCCTCTATCTCTTTTACATAGAATTGAGGAGGACAAAGTTTCAAGATCATTTCTTGAGGCCACAGGACCTAAGGGGAAAGGAGAAGGTAGCCTTCTATGCCTAGCTTAGTGTATGGTGTCCATGCTATGGGTGACCACCAGAACAGAGAAGTACTCTGACTCCTTTAGGTGGATTTAACATTCTGGCTACACACCCAATAGAAAGAAACTGTTTTTCCCTGTGTGGTGGGGAAATGAAGAATTTCTTCTCCCAGAAGGATATCCCTTTCATCTTTCATGTAGGGGCCTCCATCTTGGGTGACCGGAGAGTGTCTCATAGCCTCATCATAGTATGAAGAGTTAATAAGCCAAGGAGCTAAGTTCATTCTTGCCTTCCCCTTTTCAACCCCCGGTCCTTAGAGTCTGGAGAACTTCATAAAACAGGAAGAACTGGCTGATTCTATCATGCAACTATCAAAATAATGGTTTTAAAATGAATCTTTGTTAGTTTAGAGTCAGACCTCCCCCACCCTCTTCTCTCTCCTCCCCCCACCCAAAGAAAATACAAAATAGACCTTTTGTGGGTCAAGGTAGCCTTTAAAATTTTTTAATCAGCTGCTTTCATCTGTAAGGGACAAAGACTCTTAGCTATTTAATCTTGTAATTAATATCTTTGCGGTTCTGTGGTTTGAGAACTCCTTAAGCAGTTCAAAAAGGATGCTTCTATTGTTGCTGCTCCCCACTTAATCTCTTCTTTGGCATAGAAAGCTGACTGTTTACTTTCAGCTAACTTGTATCTCAATATCCTAGCCCTCAGCATCCAGTTAGCAGTTAACAATCATTTAGTTCTTTGGTTTCTTACAGGGATTATTTTATGGTTGCTTATATCTAGAACATTTTTCTCCACCAGGCACAAAAACATTAAGGGGTCACTGGCAGGGGACAGTGAATGTGGGAGGGATACTGCCCATTGAAGACATCCAGACAGCAGGCCCCTATGATTGCTATGAGGGGGAGGGCATCCTCTGGCTTCTACCCCTGGAAGAACTGGGGCTGATGAGGGTCACTGGATTCTAGGGGCTCCTGCCTGTGAAGGATTGCTCTGCATAGAAACACCTGTCTAGAGAAACTCCAGGTGAGGTGTAGGAATGGGAGAAAGTCCCTTTTCATGGAGCAAAGCCCCATTAGCAGCCTGTGAGGCCATTTTTTATTAATTTCTGTTGTGAGGCCATTTTGACATCATTTATTGAATTATTAATTTTCAAAATGTCCTAACTAGATGAATATTTGCTAAGGTTGGGGTTGAGATGGTCACTTAACTCCCTTTTCATTCAGAGTTTAGCTATTTCCATTTCTGACCTTTGGTATATTCTTTCTGCCTAAAGCTGGTCAAAGGGGTTCCCTTCTCAGCTTTGCCCTTTGGTGAGCTTTTTGTCAGATTACAGCTACATGACACAGTAGATAGAGTTTTGGACTTGGAGTTAGAACATGAGTTCAGATCCTGTTTCAGATACTATTTATTAGCTGTGTGACCATGAAAAAAAAACTTTTTTTGGCCTGTTTCCACATTTATAAAATGAAGTAATAATAGCACCTACCTCAAAGGGTTGATGTGAGGATCAAATAAGATAGTAATGTGTGATGTATTTAGAAAACCATAAAGGGACATATAAGTATTACTTTTATATGAGGAAAACAAATGAAAACACAGTTTGGCTATCTGTCATGTTGGTCAAATAAGTGATTTTTTAAAAAAAATCATGGTAGTTTCCTAATTTAATTCAATCAATCAATAAACATTTATTAAGTCTACTATGTGCTGGAAAATGGTTCGAATAGTGGCTTATATGGATCCAACTTCCTTCTATGAAAAAGAGAATCTTCTTTGTCCAAAGAGCTGCTGTGAAGAAGTGTCTGAAACAATACCTGGAAGATTTGGCTATGTGAGAAGGAAGACACATCATACTAGAACAGCATGGTCATAGTCAGTGAGTGTGTTTCCCCAATCCCTGTAAGTATTAGTTAACCTCATGGAAACTAACCACGTTTCCCCACCAGTTGGGTATTCTCTTTCCTCTTTTACTGAAACATTGATTTAAAGTGGGTCAGATTGCACATCTCCATTTTGCTGGGGTGACACTGAGTCAGGTGATGCTGACTTGGGTGACACTGGGTCGGATGACGTTATTTTGGGTACTGCCTGCTGACAGCCTCTGACCCCAGTGGAATCAAGGTCAGTGAGGGACTGAGATCTGAATGGATGCTACCCAAAGGCAGAGTCTAAAATCAAGCAGCAGGGAGACTAAACTGCCAGATGACAGGCTCTGTGGTTTGTGCAGTAAGTCATGCAACTTCATTTCATTTCTTATCTTTTTTTTTGTAGCATTTTCAAAGATGAAAAAGATTTAGGGAACCACAAAATATACTTAAAAGGAAAGACCCAACAACCGGAACAATTTACTAATGGGTTTTCTCCAGTCAGCTGTGGGCTTAGAAGTGTAAGTGTTGACTGTTGCTGGAATCTTGGTTCCTGAGATACCTTGTATGGGTGAGGAAATTTGACTGTACTTATGCGCCCCAGTTTTATCCTGATTTCCCCAGGCCACAAGAGGCAGAGGTAGAGAGAGTGAGGACAAGATGTATGTGCTTAGATAAGTGAATAGAATGACTCTATGAATTCATAATACCAAGGTATTTAATGATGATAATAGCACCTAACATTTATATAGTGTTTTAAGTTTTGCAAAGTTTTGCAAAAGTTCTCTCATTTGATTCTCACCATCTTCACATTAAAGACAGCTAATAAATGTTTCAGGGAGGATTTGAACTCAAATCTTCCTGACTCCATTCCAATGTTTGACTCCATTCTACGTCTAACAAAATGTGCCATCTGTTGCCCTCCACTTCTCTACTGAGATAATAAGGCTTCCTGGTTCAGTGGACAGATACTGGATTTAGAGTCAGAGGACCTGGCTGGAATTTCAATTCTGCTACTTACTATTAGTGTGACTTTGTAAACTTTGGTGTTTTCATCTTTAAAAAGAAGGAAAGGGGTTGAGCTAAATGATCTTTAAAATCTCTTCCTTCTTTAAAACTAACATTTACACTTCTGGGTCCAGTTGGAAAGAGAAAAGATGTTTTATCATCCATTCAATAGGACTTATGAGAAAGAAACTTGTGTTACAGGGAAGGGTTGCAACTTGAAAATTTTCATTATAATGGAATATGTTAGCTATAACAACTATTGCATCAGGAGTTCAGCTATTAGGATATTTTTAAAACAATGATATCTCAGTCTGGAGCTTTCCAGATCATGGGGCTTTCCTTTTCAATTTTTTCTTGGCAGAGATAGACATAGTGTTTATGTTGGTATTGTACTCATTTAAGCCATGCCTCTGGTAAGATCACTAAGACCATGAGAGCAGGATCATGTACCCACAGATAAATGAGAATTGATTATATAATAGCAAAAATGGTAGGCAAGAGGAAGTAAGGGGAGAATTGGCACCCACCTGTTTTAGGCAGCACTATTAAAAGAGGTGTGGGGCCAAGAAAGAATAAAACAAACCTTCTGAAAATGAAGTTAGAGGGCAGTACAGCCTGGTGGATCAAGACCTGGCCTCTGAGTCTGTCAAATTGTGCTTCTAACACAGACTGGCTGTGTGACCTCGGACAAGTCACTTTACCCCTCAAGTACTCTGGGCCACTCTATAAGACCCAAAGCTTCAGGGTGGGTTCCTATCTGCATTAGGAGATTTAACTGGGAGTTCCCCATACCAATGAAATCAGAAATCACAGGTCTAAATCTAAAACATACACACAAAATCTCAATGTTGAACAAATATTGGTGCATATATGAAACTATGTATGTCTATGTCTATGTATATATGTTTATGTATTGATATCTATAACTCTCTCTGTATCCATCCATCCATCCATCTATCTATCTATCTATCTATCTATCTATCTATCTAATCTGTCTGTAACT
>NW_020947668.1:0-17951 GCF_900497805.2 Vombatus ursinus | reverse complement strand
GAGAGAGAGAGAGAGAGAGAGAGAGAGAGAGAGAGAGAGAGAGAGAGGGAGAGAGAGGAATGGTGGATAGCCAGTGGGACTTTTGGTACCCTTCTGGTATTCACTACCATGGAGACTACTTTGGTCATATTTTGGGGGTGGTCTCTTGTCTCCCTGGATCTGACAATGGAGTGCTATTTTTCAGCCTCATTGTTAAGTTTATTTTTTCATTTTTTTGTTCCTTCTACTCATCAAAGGTTCTTTAGCTTGGTGGTGATCAGATAATTTATTATTCAGAATAGACACTTGGCCTTGGGTGGGGCAAAGGTGCCATGAACTTGTTCAAAGTGGTAGTGTACAATAAAAAGATGACTCCATAAAAAAATGACTTTCCTTTTTTGGGGGGGTTTAAAAAAAAAGAAATTTAAAGCTAGTCACAATCTGACTCCAGCCTTCCTTCTTATTTTACATTATTCTCCTTCATGTACTCTGCAGAACAGAGTCTACAGAGTACATATATATATGCATTTACACTTGTGCATATATGTGCATTTACGTATATGTATGTGTATATGTGTATATGTATGTATACATGTGTGTATATGTATATACATGTGTCTCCATATCCACATGCACATCTATATCCATATCTATCTATATCTCCACCTCTCTACCTCTGCAAGGCTCTCCCCCATGCTTAGAACCCCTAATACCCTTTAAGGTTCAGCCTCATGCCATTTCCCAAGGAAAGCCCTACCTGATTCCTCTCATTGTTAATGCTCTGTACTCATTGCAACCTCCCTTCCCCCCCCAAAATGTAAACACTTAGAGGATAGAGACCCCCCCTTTTTTGATTTGTGTCTTTAGTACCTAGCAAAGTCCCTTGTACATAAGAGTTGTATAATAAAAGTTTATTGAAAATGATTAGATAGGGAAGAATATAGCAGGTAGAATTGAGTTTAACTAATTTAAGAAAAAAATGGAAACAGGTGGGCCTTTTCTTACAAACTTTTATTCATCGTATAATAATTACAAAGTGCTAAGTTGAACACAGAATTAGACCTGGTGTCTATCTTATGAAAATAACATCAATATCTGGTAAACTTAAATTAATAAATATGAAGCTAAATTCAGCAAACATTTTCAGTCCAATAGGGAACATTGGTGTGTCCTTAGAAGCTATGAAGGAGAAAAAAATTCTTCATTCCAAAAGAGGGAAGATGAATTCATCCTTCTCTCTAGTTCTCGGGGTCATTTGACCCCAGGATGCTAGGATCAGACTGAGAGCTGGAAGTGACTTCTTAAGTCAGCCAGTCCAGTCACAGATTTAGAACCAGAAGATAGGCTTCCCTTAGTGAATCTAAGAATCCTACCGTTTCGTTTCTCTCTGTAAACTAAGGCAATATAAATAGATCCATAAATAATTCATATAAATATAAGTTTTACCTTTTTAAATAATAAAAAAATCATATTCAGGGCAAGAAATGTTAAAAAAAAATAATGGGAGCTCTCAGCAAATTGAGATTTCTGCTTTCAATGGGCTAAGGATATATAACCAATTAAAAAAAATCCCAAAAATCAGATTAAAAGCTAACATGGGTCCATAATTTAAAGTCCATAGGGACAGGGGGTGTTCTGGTTCATATGTCTGAAAAAAAGTTTGAAGCTCGATCAGATTGAATGTCCTTTGGATTCTATATAGAATTTGGTCTGAAACCGGATTGCTCCCTGAGGGTTTGTGTGTGGCTAAAGGGAGGTATCTGTTGCTAGAAGTCAAGTTTGAGGGTGCCTCGCTGCCTCTGAGGCACCCTCCGATGAGCTGACCCTCAGCTTTCAGGACACGGTGCGTGGGGTGACACAGGTGCAGCCCACAGTCACCAGCATCTTCTCCAGTCGGAAGGAAGTGGAGCAGTTTGGGAACTCTCTACGGAGGACCAAGATCTCTTGCTGGATTGCGACAGAGTTCACGTGGTGGTCCTCTTTCCCCTCGGCATTGATGCAGCCTGAGTGACGGCACTTAGCCTCCCATATCGTGCGGGGCAGTCTGTTGGCATCCTCATTAGGACTAGAGGAGAAAACAGAGATATGTGATTTCTTGGGGAAGCATAAAAATGATCAGAATGAGAACACAAAAGGGGAAGACTTTTTAAGGGGGACAAATTCCAGACACTGGAAGTTTCTAATCCGTTTTAGAAAATATCATTTAGGTATTGGGTCTTAATAAGTTTCTGCGCGCTGAAGAACACCATCCATTTTCTCTACTTCTATTCCATAGTGACCAAAGAAAATGAAATGAGCCTAAGTCACAGTAGCAGGCGTTTAGGTTAGAGACAAGGGTCTAACTCCTCTTAGAGGAGAGCAATACATTTAGTATAAGACCAAGGACCACTCTGAGAGGGGGGTTGTGATGGTGGTGGGGATGGTGGGGGTGTCTTACTTACACCATATCCCAAGGAGAGGTGGAGCGGTTCTTGTAATCGGGGGATATCTTTGAGCCTTGGTTTCGATTAACGATATTCATGTTGATCCTCACACTCTGAGAAGAGTCATTTCCTTCAGCTTTCGGACAGCCCGACCTCTTTGGCATTGAGACTCCTGTCTTCATCATGACCACCAGAATCAGCAACAGTAGCAGTGACTTGAACTGGAGAAGAAAAAGGGAGGGAAGCATGAGAAAGAGGGGATAAATAAATGATCTGGATGACTAGTATACCCATGATCATAGGGATGTCAATGCCATGGGAAGAGTTACAAAAACTTTTCAGTAAGTGAGGAAACAAAACTAAACAAAACAAAAAACAACTCCACCAAATAGTTTAAGGGACCACACACTTTCCTTCCATATTTTCTATTCTCCTAGTAATGATGGTGAAGGCATCTGTTGGTGACCTGAAGAACAGCCCAATGTCAGCCTATTTTGTGATTTTAAGTGGAATTCTTACTTGCTTATTTCAATTACTGAGTTGGGAGAGGTGGTGTCTGTGTTAATTTGAATGGCTGAGGTATATTGTCAAATGTATAATAGAGTCACAGCTTCTGGCTTCATTTTTCTAGAGGAAAGCGAAGGCCTGGGGAAGTGAAATTAAAGTAAGGCAGTGTGGTACAGTGGGAAGAGCCCTGACTCTGGGGTTAGAAAAAGGTTCAAATCTTATCTCTGATGCTTACTGCCTCTATAGCTTTGGGCTACCACTTAACTTTCCTGGTTCTGTTTCTTCATCTGTAAAATTAGGGTGTTGGGTTAAATGGCATGTATAATCCCTTTCAGATCTATATCTGTGATCCATTTATTTGACATTAAACTGAGGCTATACCTACATTACTTTTCATCAAACCTACTGAAAGGGGAAAATGTTGGTTAAGTTACAGGACATTTTGATGTGGTAATACGGAACAATTGGTTTAACTGAATTAATTGGACCAGCTGGCTATTGATGTGTTACAAACATTAACCTGGGATTCAGACTGTACCTATAACAGTAAAACCCCGAAGGATCAGCACAATTGTTAACTGGATAGTCTTGACTTCATAGCTAATTCAAATTTTAGAATGGCTCATGTAACTTAACTTGCCGTATTTGATAAAAAAGAATCATCCTCAGAATGATCTGTTGCTTGGCTCAGATCATTTGATCCAGTTTGGGGGACTTTCAGATCAGCGTGCTCATCTTTAGGAGAAGAAATGACGCCTATACTTCTGCAAAGTTAGGTATACAACTATCATCCTTCCTTGTAGAATATTGGAAAGACCATTGTATTCTCCTATATGAAATGCTTGGAGCATTTTGGAAGTCAAGACTACAGAAAACAACAATAGTATTCTTATTAAGAATCTAGAGTCAGAGGGCATGGATTCAAATCCAACCTCTACCCCTTACTGTATATATGCAATCTTGGGTAAACACTTTATCTCCCTGGGCCTCAGTTTCCTCATCTGTAAAATGAGATGTTGGAGTAGATAGCCTCTAAGACACCTTCTTGCCTTAGATTTATAATCATAAGATCCTACTGGCAATTCTGGATAATTACTATATTGTCATGTGCTAAGTCATGGGAAGAGTTCCAACAATTTTGCAAATGAATTTTAAAAAAAATTTTAAGCTCACCAAAATACTAACAAACTACAAATTTTCCTTTATCCTAGTGATGATGCTTAGTCATTAATTTGTCCTGATGGTTAAATTGCTTTTGAATAACAATAGCTTATGATTTCTATTACATTCTAAGGTTTGCAAAGCTTTTTCCTTACCACATCCCTCTGAAAAGGATATGTAAGTATATTCATAAGGAGACAGAGGTTCAAAGGTCTTCAGCAAATTTCCCATGGTCACCCAACTAGTATACGTCAGAGTCTAATCTCCTCAAACCCAGGTCTCCTGATGCCAAGTCTAATCCCCGTTCTATTGTACTTCACCTGACTCTTTCCTCAGAGATTTCTCATTCTATAGGGGAAATACAACATGCATACAAGTACGGTACAAAGAGCAGTAACAACTTAGTGGGTTAGGGCTGGTTTCACTGAGGAGGTAAAAGTGAGGAGGTGAGCTCAGGAGACTCCCAAGTTGCACCTTGAAGGAAGAAAAGGTTTCTGAGAGGTAGAGATGAGAAGACAGTCCGTTCCAGGCATGGGGAATAGCTTGTGCAACTGCATAGCAGTGGGTGATAGAGTGTCAGCTTCAGGGAACTAATACCCAATGAACTGAACACAGAGCTTTACCTAGCTATTTGGAATTTGAGTATGTGTATGGGAACACACAACCATATTATCTTTATATTTGTTGTATCAAGAATACAATGGAAGAGGCTAGAAAGCTCAGGAGGGCACACTTCAAAGACCCATTCTAGATAGGATGATCCATTTTAAAGGCAAGTATAGCCACAGAAGTATCATATTAAAGTTCTCTCTGCAACCTGAGAATAAGATACTGTGACATGATATGACACATCCCATGTGGTTTAGCTTAGGGCATAGGTCTCTTTCAGTTTTAATCTAATTCTTCATGTTGATTATTATTTCATCCCCATAGTTTACAACCCTCTGCATTTCCCATCCAAAGTATATCTTATTCTTTCATCTACCATAGAAAGCGGTCAATATTCCTGCATGCCCAGGCTAGAAGTATTTTCTGGGCCTTTCCAAAGAAAGACATTCAGGTTATTGCTGTACTTACCCCTGGCGAGTTGCTCGGAGAAGACATGGTGGCTTCTCTTTCTCAGTCTGGGATTGATGGTTGTGTGTCTGCTGAGAGGCTGACGATGTGTAGCGCTGTCATTTCGCCTTAGCTTTTTATAGCATGTCACTCTTCTTGCCTGTCATTTGTGGTTAGGCTGACTTGATAGTATTTAGTTGAAAAATTCCATTCACTAAGCAGGTCAAACTGTATGATGGAAAGAAATAATTCACTGTTCGCCCTGAGTAATACGCGTAGTAACCAATATGATCATCATTTGCAGAGCTGGAAGGGACCATGGAAATCATTTATTCCAACCTCTTTTTTTTTTTTTTGCGTGTGAGGAGAGCAAGACTAAGTTCAATGAAATAATATCCTATAATTATAACTAACATTTTTATGTCACTTTAAAGTATATCAAATGGTTTCCCTGTCATAGCCATGGTGAGTAGTTGGTGCAAGTTTGGAAAGCGTGTGGGACTTGGCATCAGGAAAGACCTGGATTTGAATCTTGACCCTGACTTTCATTGTGATGTTGGGCAAGTAACTTCTCAAAGCCTTAGCTTTCTCGTCTGTAAAGTGGGGGTAATGATGCTTATACCACCTAAATCTCAGTGTTGTTATGAGGAAAATGCTTCATAAAGTTTAAAAACTTATGGTTTTTTTCATAGATGAGGAAGCTCAGAACACAGAATGGGTGAGTTATTTAGGATCCTGGGATTAAGAACTAGAGGAGGTCTTAGATAAAACCTGTGCCAATTCCTATAATTTACAGATTAGAGAAGATCTTCTGGATCAATATACAGTATCTTTTCCATTAAACTTGGCTGCCTCTCTCTCTCTCTCTTTTTTTTTTATTTTGGTGAGACAATTGGGGTTAAGTGACTTGCCCAGGGTCACACAGCTAGTAAGTGTCATGTGTCTGAGGTGAAATTTGAACTCAGGTCCTCCTGACTCCAAGGCTGGCGCTCTATTCACTGCGCCACCTAGCTGCCCCTGCTGCATCTCTTTATCCATGGTCAGATAGGCCAGAGTCTCTAGACTCCCAGGCTACTACCTGTATGGTTAGTTCTTTTCTAATGTATATGGCAGAGCCAGAGCACTGGACCTGTGTTCAAATCTGGTCTCAGATACTTACTAGCTGTGTGACCATGGGCTAGTCACTTAACCTCTGTTTGCCTTAATTCACTGGAGAAGAAAATGGCAAACCACTCCAGTATCTTTGGCAAGAAAACCCCAATGGACAGTATGATCCAGCCCTGAGGAGGTCATAAAGAGTCGGACCCAACTGAACAACAGCAAGATGTATATTGTACATTTCTAGTCATTGACTTCAGTCTAAAAAAATGCTGCTAATTACCTAACCTGCCCTACAATCTAAGGAACCATTAGTTCCTTAGGCAACCATATAGTTGCCTGCAATGACTTGGTATGGATATATAAAGAGGATCAGCATAGTAGATGGACAGCTGGTTTCAGATTCAGGAAGACTGAGTGCCTCTTATACATTCTGATTGTGTTACCTTTGGCAAGTCAATCAAAATTTCACTGCCCCAGGTAATTCTCTAAGATTAGATAGTTTCAGAGCCAATGCCCATCTATTGTAAAGGTAGAGAGATTTTTCTTATTAAGAGTTCTCTACATCAATGAAATTATAGAACTAACAAAAAAGGGGTGGCATTCACATTCTGTGCATAGATAATACTAAATTCTGAAATATTCAAGATCTCCTCCAATGCTTCACTGTGGTGTAAAGAGGTTCCTGGGGGCTTTTAAAGGCAGTACCATTAGAATACTAGCTCTGGCATGCCTGAGGGAGCTGGAAAGGCTTCTTCAAGTATTGGCCCATTGATAGACTATATGTCTATCATTTGAAGACCAGCTTAGCTAATGTCAGAGAAGCTGATCAGCAAGACAGGTCCAGGGTGCAGAATTTTCCAGCCACCAGAACTTTCAAAAAATACTTATTAGGGTTTGTACCTATCTACATAGAGGGTTTGTAGTACATACACATACACATACACACACACACACACACACACAGTGACAGAATCACAGATCTTTCAAATATTTTAAAGAATTCACCTTTTTTTCCCTACCACATGGGGAAAATAAAATTAGTATGGCATTGGTTGAAAGCTGGTTGAAAGACCATTGGATTTGGACTCAAGAAATCTAGCTTTTAAACCATGGCTCTGTCCTTTACTACCTAAATGACCTTAGGCAAGTCACTTCCCTTAGATTACTTACATGTAAAATGAGCATGTTAGATTAGATTATTTCTTCAGTTGCTTTAAGCTCTCAATCTTGTGATCCCACCCAATCCTCTAAAACTTTAACAAACCATGTAGTGTATGGGCTCATCATGATCTTCTAGAGGGGCTCTCAATCTCTTCCTGATGAAGAATCAGATCAATTTAATTCAACAAACACTCATCAAGAACCTGTCCAAAAGATAGAAAGACAAAAATGAACCAGGCCCTGATCTCCAGGAACTTACACTCTGGATTCAGTAAAGTACAGTAGAAAGATACTTGGATATAGAGTCAGAGGACCTGGGTTCATATCCTGATTCCGTCATCTGCTAGTTTTGTGACCTTGTCTGAGATCGTGTAGCCTCTCTGGGTCTCAGTGTCCTCACTTTATAAAATGAGGGAGTTGGATAAGTTGACTTCTAAGGCCCCTTTCAAGGGACCTACCTTGGGGAATGTAACATACACATGAGTTAAGGATAATCCATTGAAGAATGATGAGAGAGCCAGAGAGAGATACACAGAGAGAAATAGAGATGGAGAGAGACACAGAGAGATCCCTAATAAGTGGAGGGCTCAAGGCAAGCAGCCCTGAGGAGGTAACACTTGAGGTGAAGGAAGGTAGGATTTCTGAAAGGAGAAGGAGGAATGTTTTCCAACTATATGTAATAGCTCACGTGTGTATAATCAACTACAAAGGACATGTGAAGAATTCTCTATTTGCATACAGAGAAAGAATTGATGAAATAGAAGTATGTATAGAATGATTTTACATATATATTATACACATGTTTGTTTTTAATGGTAGTCATCTCTAGGGTCATGGGGAGGGGAAGGGAAAAAAGGGGGGGGGGAGAAATTAACATGATAACTTTATTATTTATTTAAAAGGAATAGCAAGTTTTACATAATAGATTTGCAATCATCTTTTTAAAAAAATGTTTCTTTTCATGAGACAATTTGGGTTAAGTGACTTTCCCAGGGTCACACGGCTAGTAAGTGTCAAGTGTCTGAGATCGGATTTGAACTCAAGTCCTGCTGACTCCAGAGCTCATGCTCTATCCACTGTGCCATCTAGCTACCCCCTCTTTTTTATTATACTATGTTATGGAAATGCTTATTTTATTCCATAAATTAAAAATAAAATAAAAAACAAACAAACAAAAAAAAAAAACCCCGATGTGTGTAGAGGACTTATTACGGGAAGCTATCAACTTGATGAGCTTATAGGAAGTTGGGAGGTGGAATGTTGAGTTTAGAGAATAACTAGGTGTCTCCTTAGAGGCAGCTGTTGGCACAGTAGTTAAAGTGCTGGACCTAGGAGTCAGGAAGACCTGAATTTCAAATCTGGCCTCAGACACTTACTAGCTACGTGACCATGTACAAGAAACTGCCTCAATTTCCCTGACTATAAAATAGGTACAATTATAGCATCTACCCTGAAGAATTGTTGTGAGAATCAAATGAGATAATATTTGTAAAAAGCATAGTGCCTGGGATATAGTAGGTGCTTAATAAATGCTTATTCCCTTCTCCTTCCTTCTCAATTTTGACTAAAATATGAAGTTCATGAAGGGGAGGACTATGAAATAAGACTGAAAGGGCAGGTGAGAGCCAGATTGTATAAGACCTTATGTTCTGGGATAAGAAGTTTGTATTTAATTTTAGATGGAATGGGGAATCATTGAAGATTTTTGAATAAGAGAGTTGATACAGTCAGTGCCTTAGGAAGATTATATTGTTGGCTTTGTAGAGGACGGATTGGAGGAGAGAGAGATTGAAAGCTGGGAGTCAAATTAGGAAGCTATTTCAGTAAGATATGAAGAAGTTGGACAAGATGTAGTTCAGGTGGGAGGTGATGACAACCTTAATTGGAGTGTTAGCTGTGTGAATGGAGAGAAAAGGATGGATGTGAGAGAGGTTGTAGAGAAAGAATCAACCAAACCTGGCAACTCATTAGATATGGGGTGGAGTGGTGAGAGAGGAAGAGAGAGGGTATAATCAAGAGTGATTATGAGATGATGAACCTGGATGATTGGAAGGATGATGATATCTTCTACAGAGATCAGGAATCCTTCAGGAGGGACAGGTTGAAAAGGAAAGATAATGAGTTCTGGTTCAGCTATGCTCTCCAAGTCCCTCAGACTCACAACCTAGGTGGTGGTCTCACCTTCTCACTATCTCTTACTCCTCCTGCCCCCATATGCAAGCTGTTGCCAAGACCTGTTGATTTCATCTTTGTAACACCTCTTGAATTCACCTCCTTCTCTCCTCTAACACTGCCCCACTTTAGCACAAGCCCTCATCACCTCTCACCTGGTGGTGGGTCTGCCTGCTTCAAATCTCTCCCTACTCCAATCCATTCTGCATTCAGCCACTGGAATGATCATCCTGAAGTGCAGGTCTGACCACATCATCTCCCTACTCAATAAACTCCAGTGGCTCCCTATTACCTCCATGGTCAAATACAAACTCCCCCATTTGCCCTATAAAGGACTTTTTATAACCTAGCCCTCCCCTATCCTTCCAGTCTTCTTATAGGTTACTCTCTACCATGTACTCTTTGATCCGTGACACTGGCCTCCTTGCTGTTCCACAAACAAGAAACTCCACATTCCTTATTCAGGTGTTTTCTCTGGTTGTCCTCCATACCTGGAATGCTCTCCCTCCCCTTCTCTGCCTACTGGCTTCCCTTAAGTCTCAACTAAAATCCCATTTTCTATAGGAAGCCTTTCCCAATCTTCCTAAATTCTAGTGCCTTCCTTCTGTTAATTATTTCCAATTTATCCTGTATATAGCTTATTGGTGCACATTTGTTTGTTGTCTCTTTCATTAGATTATAAGCTCTTTGAGGGCAGAGACTATCTCTTTTAATAATCCCAGAACTTAGCATAATGCCTTGCAAATAGTAAATGCTTAATAATCTTAACTGATTGGTAACTGAATCTGATATGCTGAATTTGAAATGCTTATGGTCCATACAATAGAAAATATTGAACAGGTGGATGATATGTGACTGATTTTTAGAAGAAAAATCAGAGGTTGGATATCAAGACTTGGGAATCTTTTGACTCGAGATGGTACTAGAACCTATAGGAACTGATGATATCTCCTAAAAATGTGCCAGAAAGAAAAGAGAAAAGGGCCCACAACTGAGTCTTATTAAACATTTAAGAAAAGAGGGCAGGAGCTGGATGGTCATCTAGAGAAAGAGAATAAGGAGCGAACAAACAATTAGGAGAAGAACCAAGATGGAATCGAGTCACCTCAGTCAAGAGAAGAGAGAATTTAAGAGAAAGGGTTTGTTATCATTCTCGAAAACTGCAGAGAGAGGTCAAGAAGCACAAGGACTGGGAAAATGTAATTGAATTCAATAGCTGAGATTCGTCACGTAGAGAGCAGTTTCGGTAAAGTGGCACAGTCAGATTGAAAGAGACTAAGTAGTGAGTGGGTGATGAGAATGTATAGGCAATGAGGGTTGATGTTTCTTTCTAGGTGTGTGGCACTGAGAGGGAGAAGAGATGGCGTATGATAGCTCAGGGAGATGTCAGGATAAAGTGAAGTTTTTGAATGATGGAATACACTTGAGCCTGTTTGTTAGCATGGGTAACAGAGCCAATAGTAAGGAGAGATTGTTGATGAGAGAGAGAGGAAAAGTTTCTGGAGGAGTCAGGCAGGGATGGGATTGGTATGAGATCAAGAACACTCATAGAGGGGCTGGCCTTAGCAAGGAGAGGAGGGGGAAATGAGTGAGGAAGATGTAGAGATATTTTGAGGCTTGGAGCAGGGGAGAGAATAGAGTTTATGGTGGAAGGTTTCTATTTTTCTTAGCAAAGTAGGAAGCAAGGGAACCTACTGAGACATAGGCAGAGTAGAGGAGGAAAGAGAAGGTTTGGAACACCTGCTGAGAAGAATGAGACGCAGTCAAGCAAGGAATAAGTTTTACCATCCATCAGGGTTCAGTTGAGGTCAGATTAGATGAATTTGCAGTGTACTCAGATAGCATGGTGGTGTGACTTTTTACAAAGGGGATCAGCAGCTCAGGAAGAAAATGGACAATGTGGATAGTGTGGGTGATCTGGGGCTAAAGATTGACTGGGAGTGAATGATTGCAGAATAAAGGGGCAACTGAGTCAAAGAGAAGGAAAGTATATAGTTAGACTGAGTCAAAGAAAAGGAAAGTATATAGTTAGAAAGTATATATTGGGATACAGATTGTAAAGAGAAAAATGAGGTCAGAGCAATGATAATGGGAGAACAGGGAGGAATGAGGGACCTGTCCATAGGAGATGCTTAAGAAATGTTTATTGATTGATTGATTGGACTTATGATCACTAGTGGGCAGCTAGGTGGTACAAGTGGATAGAGCGCTGGGCCTGGAGTCAGAAAGGCTCAAATTCCTGAGTTCAAATCTGGCCTCAGACACTTAGTAGTTGTGTAAACCTGGGCAAGTCACTTAACTCTGCCTCAGTTTCCTCATCTGTAAAATGAGCTGGAAAAGGAAATGGCAAACTACTCCAGTGTCTTTGCCAAGAAAACCCCAAATGGGGTCACAGCAAGTCAGTTATGACTGAAATGACTGATCAAAGAAATACCACTAGTAGCTGGATGGGAGCCAGCAACTTGTTTTAAGTAGACAGACAGCAGTCATTAGCAATAGACCTAGAACTGAAATGGTGACCTGGAAGACAGAAGATCACAAATGGCATGACCAATTTCCTAAAGTTTCTCACTTCTTCAAATTTTTCCTTTCTTCTACTTCTCTGTCAGGAGGTGCATGTTTTATCCTTCAACCTCTGGAATCATGGATGGTCCTTTTATTGATAATAGTTCTAAGAACTTTCAAAGTTGTTTGTCTTTGTAGTGTTATTATTGTATAATTTGATCTCCTGGTTCAACTCATTTCATTCTTCATCTACTTATATGTGTCTTTTAAATTGCTTATTTTTTATAATATTGATATTATGATATAAATTATTCTACTTTTGTTCAATTCTCTCTGCCCTAGTGCATATAGGTCTTTCCAGGTCCCTTATGAAATCATCTTATTTCCTTATTTCTTAGTACCCCATCATCTTCATACAATACAACTTATTTTACTATATTTAGAGCTGTGTAAGGGCAGCTAGGTGGTACAGTGGATAGAGTACTGGGCCTGGAGTGAGGAAGACTCATCTTTCTGAGTTCAAATCAGGTCTCAGACACTTAGCTGTGTGATCCTGGGAAAGTCACTTAACCATGTTTGCCTCAGTTTCCTCAAATATAAAATGAGCTGGAGAAGGAAATGGCAAACCATTCTAGTATATTTGCCAAGAAAACCCCAAGTGGGGCCATGAAAAGTTGGACACAACTGAAAAATGACTAAATAATAACAGTGCTGTGGATTATGTGAAGAATTTCTTGGCTTTAGTTAATTATCCCTACCATAGGGATAGCCTTTTAAAGCAGATGTTTCTTAACTGTGAGGTTGTTTTTCAGGCATCCCCATGTATTTCTATATATTTTCTGTATAAAATACATTTCTGTGTATTTTCTGTATAAAAGGAGCCCTGTGGGAAAAATCAGATTTTAGTTTGTCTTCAGAAATATGATCTCTCTGTGTATCCACCCCTTTTGCAATGCAAATAAAAAAAGTCTGTTGTCTAGTGACTGTGTCTTCTTTCAGCTCCCACAACAGACTTCTCTTATGTACTTAATCACATTCTAACTAGTATTCTCATTATTTGTTTGTGACTTATTTGTACTCTGTTATGTTAGGTCAGAGACTAGGCACTCTTAGCACCCAGTCTTTCACATAATATAGCAGATGCTTAATAAATGCTTGTTGAATTGTCAGATTATAAGTCAAAATCATGATACATGTATCAGAAAATAGGAGGAATGAGAAAGAGAAAAGGAAATAGGTAAGAGAAGTAATATGATTTGGAATATACCTAGGGAGATCATAGTTGCAAGCCTTAGTTCTGCTCACGGCTGGCCTGGACAGCAACCAGCAGAGAAATTCTATCTAAAATTATTTAAAGAGACCCAGGATATAAAAATACAATAAGGAGGCAGTCACCCCTGAAAGCATTGTAACAAAATTACACTGGCCCTCCTTGTGTGAAGACCAGGGATGTTGCATTTCACCCCTCCCCCAGGGTTCTCTCACACCTTTAAGAGGGTTTAGGCATGTCTAGACTTTGCCATTGGTTCAAACTCCTACTGATTGTGTTCCCTCAGTTTTTTTGGGGTCCAATGGAACCTTAGTTTCATTTACCCACTCAATAGCTTAGATTTTATGAAGGAATATTCATTTTAAAAAGTAAAGCAAGAATAAATATACAAAAATATTCACTGGCCCTCTCTCCCCGCCATTACACGTAAGACAATCTTCTTTACATCTCTGGGGAAGGGAATGGGAATAAGTTCACAGTTAGCATAGTCGCACCATGTTACAAGTCTAAAGAACCCTGTCTCCCTTCTTCCCCCATCCCCCACCCCTTCCTCCCCCGGGATCTTGGCTTCTGAGGTCTTCCCCGCTGGTCTGGTGTCAACATCTGACCTGGAATCCTAACTCCAGGTTTATTGGCTAGCTCTAGGGTCAGGGGCCTCTATCTCTTTTACATAGAATTGAGGAGGACAAAGTTTCAAGATCATTTCTTGAGGCCACAGGACCTAAGGGGAAAGGAGAAGGTAGCCTTCTATGCCTAGCTTAGTGTATGGTGTCCATGCTATGGGTGACCACCAGAACAGAGAAGTACTCTGACTCCTTTAGGTGGATTTAACATTCTGGCTACACACCCAATAGAAAGAAACTGTTTTTCCCTGTGTGGTGGGGAAATGAAGAATTTCTTCTCCCAGAAGGATATCCCTTTCATCTTTCATGTAGGGGCCTCCATCTTGGGTGACCGGAGAGTGTCTCATAGCCTCATCATAGTATGAAGAGTTAATAAGCCAAGGAGCTAAGTTCATTCTTGCCTTCCCCTTTTCAACCCCCGGTCCTTAGAGTCTGGAGAACTTCATAAAACAGGAAGAACTGGCTGATTCTATCATGCAACTATCAAAATAATGGTTTTAAAATGAATCTTTGTTAGTTTAGAGTCAGACCTCCCCCACCCTCTTCTCTCTCCTCCCCCCACCCAAAGAAAATACAAAATAGACCTTTTGTGGGTCAAGGTAGCCTTTAAAATTTTTTAATCAGCTGCTTTCATCTGTAAGGGACAAAGACTCTTAGCTATTTAATCTTGTAATTAATATCTTTGCGGTTCTGTGGTTTGAGAACTCCTTAAGCAGTTCAAAAAGGATGCTTCTATTGTTGCTGCTCCCCACTTAATCTCTTCTTTGGCATAGAAAGCTGACTGTTTACTTTCAGCTAACTTGTATCTCAATATCCTAGCCCTCAGCATCCAGTTAGCAGTTAACAATCATTTAGTTCTTTGGTTTCTTACAGGGATTATTTTATGGTTGCTTATATCTAGAACATTTTTCTCCACCAGGCACAAAAACATTAAGGGGTCACTGGCAGGGGACAGTGAATGTGGGAGGGATACTGCCCATTGAAGACATCCAGACAGCAGGCCCCTATGATTGCTATGAGGGGGAGGGCATCCTCTGGCTTCTACCCCTGGAAGAACTGGGGCTGATGAGGGTCACTGGATTCTAGGGGCTCCTGCCTGTGAAGGATTGCTCTGCATAGAAACACCTGTCTAGAGAAACTCCAGGTGAGGTGTAGGAATGGGAGAAAGTCCCTTTTCATGGAGCAAAGCCCCATTAGCAGCCTGTGAGGCCATTTTTTATTAATTTCTGTTGTGAGGCCATTTTGACATCATTTATTGAATTATTAATTTTCAAAATGTCCTAACTAGATGAATATTTGCTAAGGTTGGGGTTGAGATGGTCACTTAACTCCCTTTTCATTCAGAGTTTAGCTATTTCCATTTCTGACCTTTGGTATATTCTTTCTGCCTAAAGCTGGTCAAAGGGGTTCCCTTCTCAGCTTTGCCCTTTGGTGAGCTTTTTGTCAGATTACAGCTACATGACACAGTAGATAGAGTTTTGGACTTGGAGTTAGAACATGAGTTCAGATCCTGTTTCAGATACTATTTATTAGCTGTGTGACCATGAAAAAAAAACTTTTTTTGGCCTGTTTCCACATTTATAAAATGAAGTAATAATAGCACCTACCTCAAAGGGTTGATGTGAGGATCAAATAAGATAGTAATGTGTGATGTATTTAGAAAACCATAAAGGGACATATAAGTATTACTTTTATATGAGGAAAACAAATGAAAACACAGTTTGGCTATCTGTCATGTTGGTCAAATAAGTGATTTTTTAAAAAAAATCATGGTAGTTTCCTAATTTAATTCAATCAATCAATAAACATTTATTAAGTCTACTATGTGCTGGAAAATGGTTCGAATAGTGGCTTATATGGATCCAACTTCCTTCTATGAAAAAGAGAATCTTCTTTGTCCAAAGAGCTGCTGTGAAGAAGTGTCTGAAACAATACCTGGAAGATTTGGCTATGTGAGAAGGAAGACACATCATACTAGAACAGCATGGTCATAGTCAGTGAGTGTGTTTCCCCAATCCCTGTAAGTATTAGTTAACCTCATGGAAACTAACCACGTTTCCCCACCAGTTGGGTATTCTCTTTCCTCTTTTACTGAAACATTGATTTAAAGTGGGTCAGATTGCACATCTCCATTTTGCTGGGGTGACACTGAGTCAGGTGATGCTGACTTGGGTGACACTGGGTCGGATGACGTTATTTTGGGTACTGCCTGCTGACAGCCTCTGACCCCAGTGGAATCAAGGTCAGTGAGGGACTGAGATCTGAATGGATGCTACCCAAAGGCAGAGTCTAAAATCAAGCAGCAGGGAGACTAAACTGCCAGATGACAGGCTCTGTGGTTTGTGCAGTAAGTCATGCAACTTCATTTCATTTCTTATCTTTTTTTTTGTAGCATTTTCAAAGATGAAAAAGATTTAGGGAACCACAAAATATACTTAAAAGGAAAGACCCAACAACCGGAACAATTTACTAATGGGTTTTCTCCAGTCAGCTGTGGGCTTAGAAGTGTAAGTGTTGACTGTTGCTGGAATCTTGGTTCCTGAGATACCTTGTATGGGTGAGGAAATTTGACTGTACTTATGCGCCCCAGTTTTATCCTGATTTCCCCAGGCCACAAGAGGCAGAGGTAGAGAGAGTGAGGACAAGATGTATGTGCTTAGATAAGTGAATAGAATGACTCTATGAATTCATAATACCAAGGTATTTAATGATGATAATAGCACCTAACATTTATATAGTGTTTTAAGTTTTGCAAAGTTTTGCAAAAGTTCTCTCATTTGATTCTCACCATCTTCACATTAAAGACAGCTAATAAATGTTTCAGGGAGGATTTGAACTCAAATCTTCCTGACTCCATTCCAATGTTTGACTCCATTCTACGTCTAACAAAATGTGCCATCTGTTGCCCTCCACTTCTCTACTGAGATAATAAGGCTTCCTGGTTCAGTGGACAGATACTGGATTTAGAGTCAGAGGACCTGGCTGGAATTTCAATTCTGCTACTTACTATTAGTGTGACTTTGTAAACTTTGGTGTTTTCATCTTTAAAAAGAAGGAAAGGGGTTGAGCTAAATGATCTTTAAAATCTCTTCCTTCTTTAAAACTAACATTTACACTTCTGGGTCCAGTTGGAAAGAGAAAAGATGTTTTATCATCCATTCAATAGGACTTATGAGAAAGAAACTTGTGTTACAGGGAAGGGTTGCAACTTGAAAATTTTCATTATAATGGAATATGTTAGCTATAACAACTATTGCATCAGGAGTTCAGCTATTAGGATATTTTTAAAACAATGATATCTCAGTCTGGAGCTTTCCAGATCATGGGGCTTTCCTTTTCAATTTTTTCTTGGCAGAGATAGACATAGTGTTTATGTTGGTATTGTACTCATTTAAGCCATGCCTCTGGTAAGATCACTAAGACCATGAGAGCAGGATCATGTACCCACAGATAAATGAGAATTGATTATATAATAGCAAAAATGGTAGGCAAGAGGAAGTAAGGGGAGAATTGGCACCCACCTGTTTTAGGCAGCACTATTAAAAGAGGTGTGGGGCCAAGAAAGAATAAAACAAACCTTCTGAAAATGAAGTTAGAGGGCAGTACAGCCTGGTGGATCAAGACCTGGCCTCTGAGTCTGTCAAATTGTGCTTCTAACACAGACTGGCTGTGTGACCTCGGACAAGTCACTTTACCCCTCAAGTACTCTGGGCCACTCTATAAGACCCAAAGCTTCAGGGTGGGTTCCTATCTGCATTAGGAGATTTAACTGGGAGTTCCCCATACCAATGAAATCAGAAATCACAGGTCTAAATCTAAAACATACACACAAAATCTCAATGTTGAACAAATATTGGTGCATATATGAAACTATGTATGTCTATGTCTATGTATATATGTTTATGTATTGATATCTATAACTCTCTCTGTATCCATCCATCCATCCATCTATCTATCTATCTATCTATCTATCTATCTAATCTGTCTGTAACT
>NW_020947667.1:0-5596 GCF_900497805.2 Vombatus ursinus | reverse complement strand
CTCCATATCAGAGACAACAGAAAGGGAAATCTATTACAGGCAATTTGATCCCTCAAACCTATATTATTGTAAAAATGCACTATGGATTCAGCAGCTTAGCTTTTCAATCAGACCTTTCGTGCTATGAGTGTTCATGATTTACATTTTTTTAAAGTGGATATCAAAGTGAAGACCAATGTTGCTGAAAAATGAAATGTTTTATTGCCCTTGTCTATTTTCTCCATTCAATAGTTTATTTCCTTTCCCTTTTTCTTATTGGAGCACAGCAGGGTCTGGAGTCAGAAAGATCTGAATTTAAATCTGGCCTCAGATATTTACTAGCTACTTACTAAACAATCAGTTAACCTGTTTGCCTCAGTTTCTTCAACTGTAAAATGGAGTTAATAATGACATTTAGCTCACAGAATTGTTGTGAGAATCAAATGAGATATTTGTAAAGGACTTAACACAGTCCCTGACACTTGGTAGATAATTTATAAGTGCTATTCCTTTCCCTTTCCCTTCCCATTCCCTATTGGTTACAATAAGCATTTCACTTCTCACATAAACTTAATCCTATGATATTGCCACTTTCAAAATGAATTCCACTGGAAAATTCTATTTATGTTTATTTAAGTCACTGTTTCCAGCAGATATTCAACCATCTGTGCCTGGTGTGTGAGTGGTTATAGAATTCTCTATGTGTTGAGGGTCTAATGTATATTGTGCATAGTATTTACCATAATGCAAAGCAGGGGTAAAAGCTAATTAATACTTTATGAATTCAAGCAGGGCAGCTAGTGGATGGAGTGTTGGGCCTGGAGTTAGAAAGAAATCTGTGAGTTCCAAATCCAGCCTCTGATGCTTGCGCAAATCTCTTAACTCTGCCTCAGTTTCCTCAGAGAAGGAAATGGCAAACCACTTTACTATATTTGCCAAGACAATCCCTAATAGGGTCATGAAAAATCAGACTTGACTAAAACAAAACAAAAGAAATAAACAAACAATAAAAGGACAAGAACCCAATCAAAGTCTTCTCCTTAGGTTATTTTGTCTTCAGTGCACTGTGGCAGTCAGGTATCTTTTTCCACTGTGTTTTCTCTTCATAGTTTAAGACCATTCTTACTTTATGATGCTTCTACAATTAAGACATTTGAATCAAACATAAGAGGGCATTTTAGGAAAAGTGTGAAAGAGAGGAGTGCTTTGCGAGCTTGGAATTTAAGAAGAGGGTAGTGGGACTGGCCTGGCCTTGTGAACTATAATATTTAGTCAGGGGTGGGGAATCTGTGGCCTTGGGGCCATACGTGGCCCTCTAGGTACTCAAGTGTGGCCTTTTGACCAAGTCCAAATTTTACAGAATATTAAGGGGAGTTGGTTCTGTGAAGTTTGGATTCAGTCAAAGGGTCGCACTTGAGGACTAGAGGGCCACCTGTGGTCTCAAGGCCACAGGTTCCCCACCCCTGGCTGCTTTCATACTCTTATCTAGCCAGGTAGAAACACCCCCTATCTCATAACTTGCTTGTGGGTTTAAAAATCTAGAAAACCTGAGGTCACACGTGTAGGATGTAATTGGGCTAGTCACTAACTCTCTCAATGCCACCTGACACCCTAAGAGGATGAAGTGGTAGAGCAGTTGGAGATCTGTGCTGGTGAAGTAAATGTCCACAACTACTATAGTTCTAAACATTGAAGGGAATCACAGATCCATACCAGAAACATCCGCAAACAAAAACAGACCACTTAAATGAATCACTACAGCAATTCTACCCTATCCCTCAGCTTTCTATCTTTATAAGTGTGCCTGTCACTTGATTGTTTCCCTGGGAGAACTGTATACCTTCTATGGAAGTTTAAAACTAGCAAATATTGCTAGCAGTGCTTAAAATGATGGAGGTGTAGCGGGGAAGAGAAACAATACTGCAAGGGAGGGTTAGTTAATTTATTCTTTTAGGTTCATTTGGCTTTCTCATTTCCTCTTTTTAGTCTCAACAACCCAGAGGAAAAGAATTATGTCCAGAAATTCCTAAGTGCAATTAACTTCAGGATGAAATATGCTTAGTACCAAATATCCATATAGAGAAGTCATTTTACCTCCCTCCCATGACTTGTCACCAAATCTGAATGTATCTTCTGCATTGGCAAAAAGAATGTTCAAAGAGTCTATCAACAGCTGAGCAGCAGGCTCTGAAACTATTGAAGGCATATTCTCTTTTCTGTTTTAATAATTCAAGTGAAGGTATCCCAAAGCACAAAAAAAACCAAACCTATCACACAGTTGTCCTTATTCATTCACAACCCCTTTCTTATTATAAATGAGTGTAATCTAAACAATGATTTTGTCTCAAACTTCTCATGACTGAGAAAGCAACTTGGATTAAAAATAATTTCTTCTCACTGATTTACATAATTTAATGAAATGACTATTAAAGATGGGTTTGATAACCCAAAATAGAGAGGCCAAGTCTAAATCAGTTCAGGTTATAATGTTTTTAACCTGCCAGAGAGTATAGGAAGATGAGTTTAGTCTCTTAGAAAGTATAGGTCATCTCCTCAGGCATTACTCCATTTACAATATTTGTGACCATTTTAATTAGTCTTGATGGGTATAATATTTACATGTAATTTCATCATGTGACCATTGTAAATTATATAAATCTTTATGTGCACATTTAATGTTCATTAATAATTAACGGATGATAGAATTTTATTAAAACAATTAGTCATTGCTACCAATTTCCTGTAGGAAAATCACTGAGTGACAAAATCCATATGGAAACCTATAAGAGAAATTAGTTACATGCTCTAATAAAGTCCTGATAGGGACATCGCTATATAAATGAAATATAATGAAAAAATGTGAAATTTTTCAGTGATGGAAATCAATGTTAAAACCAGCCTGAATAATTCACACCTAAAAAACCCCTTTCCTCATTAGAGAGTTTTATTTCAACATTTCATGGTTCCATAATTTTGTTGGTATAGGTATTCCCTCCACCTATACAGATTTCAGCTCCTATAACTTAATAGATGATCTTTATGGTTTACTATGCCTTAAAAATTCATTATCCTGTTGGGCCTTTCTAAACTTATCTGAACAAAAGATGCTCAGCCTATTTATCTGGCCCATATTCAAAATCTTCCCAGCTTGGTAGAATCTGCCAGAGTTTACCCTCTTTCCACTGCCTATGAGAACCTAACTGTCCCCTCTATGCCATGATGAGGCATCAAAGTATACCTTTATTAAAAGATTTTGTCCCTGAAATACTTTATATGGATCATCAATTCAATTCTGTTTAATATTGCCTACATGGACATTAGCCTACAATCAAGAGAACGAGTCTGCTACTATATGTGGATTACAGTAATGAGAAGCTCTGAGTATTCTTAAAACATTAATAATTACATTTAAGTTCTATTGATTGCATATTCATTTAAGTTGAAATATGCAATTATTTATTTACTATTTATATACTATTTTATGTCTATATATTTAACATATATGGTAATTATTTATACTATTTACATACAGTTTTAAATACAGAAATATGTATTTATTTTCACTTGATTATATTATACATTTATCTCTTAATGCTAGATAATACCTTATTATATACAAACATTTCTTCAGAGGTAGGGGTTCTTAATTTTTTCTGTAATGGATACCTTTGGCAGTGTGCTGAAATCTGTAGACCCCTTCTCAGAACAATGTTTTCAAATGAACAAAATAAAATATATGTGACTATAGGGGAGCTAGGCATGATGGCACACATCTGTAATTGTAACTATCAGGTGGATCTCCTGAGCTCAGGAATTCTGATCTACAATGAACCTAGCCAATCAGATTTTTGCCCTAAGTTTGGCAATTAGTATGGTGGTCCATCAAGGGATTGGGGGGCACCAGGTTACCTGAAGGACAAATAAACCCAGTTCAGAAATGGAGCAGCTGTACCCACCAAGAGTGGCCTCTGAGGAAACGGATAGGTGTAACTGATCCAATATTATAGTTGGAGAAACTTAGACATAGAAAAACTATCTGTAAAATGATTCAACAAGGGACAGCTAGGTGGCACAGTGGAAAGAGCGCCAGACTTGGAGTCAGAAGGACCACAGTTCACATCTGACCTCAGACACTTGACACTTATTAGCTGTGTGACCTTGGGCAAGTCACTTAACCCCGATTGCCTCACCAAAAAGCAAAAAAAGAAAAAAAAAAGATTCAATAACATCTAGTTTCCATCAATGTGACACATATGTGGGACTGGTGTCTCACATCAGTATCTATTTCAACAGATATATAGCTGTAGATATATAGATAGATATAGATAAATGCTTATGGATAGATTTTATCATAGATATACTGTGATCTTGGCCAGGAAATGCAAGTTAACTGCTCACAACTCTACAACATGAGGCAAGGCTGGTTTTTTTTGTTTGTTTTGTTTTGTTTTGTTTTTGGCTGAACAAGGAAACTGTAGTCCAAACTTAGAGCAATTTGGGTTAACTTGACTCCCAGGTGGATTCATCTAGGATACAGCTCTAGTCCCTTCAGGTATAAAAGCAGTTTTTATACTAAAAATAAAAATAAATAAATAAATAAATAAATAAATAAAAGCAGTTTTTAGGTTTTTGACAGGGAGCTCCCAAGACCCCAAAGAACCTCCTTGCCCACTGCTTAAATCCTTGTCAGCAACTGTTATCTGTTCTCATCTTCCTGACTTTCTTTTAACCGCCTTGAAAACTTGTTTTACATGAATATATTAGAATAGATTATTTGTTTGAACCATCAGTCTCTGAGTGATCCATTGTATAAGACGTAAAATAACAACAGGGCTTACTATATTGAATTTTATGTAAACATAGGGACTAGACCTGTGATTTTACTGGTATCAGAAACTACTTGATGAAGAAATTCTCTCTACCAATGAAAGTCAGCATTTTCATTCCAACATGTAGTAATACAGAGTTGCCTAGAAGCATTGAGATCTCAAGTGACTTGGTCACCACCAGCATATGTTAGAGGTGAAACTAAAACCCAGGTCTTCCTGGCTTCTAGGCCAGCTCTCTATTCACTATACCATGCTGCCTCTATGGAAATTTAATAGTGAGGAAATGTATTACACATAGCTATCAGTTTTGTGTGTATATTTATTACATGTATTGCTGTCGTATATATGTGTGTGTGTGTGTGTGTGTGTATGTATGTAAGTATAATATATGTATGTATGTATATATATATATAATTTCATTCTATTGACAAAATTTCTTTTTTAAAATTAATTTACTTTAAACTTAAATATGAAACAAATACACAATAAGAAAAGAAAAAGAAATTATTATAAACTTAAATATTAAAACAAATCCAAAATAAGAGGGGGAAAAGCATTGCCATGTGCACAGCAGAATTTAAGAAAGGAATCAAAATATACAGCAATAAATTTCCGTTTAAAGAAAGCTTATATAATAAATATTACTCATGGTGTTCAAAGCTGTCCATCTTTGCTTCCTTGTAAGTTTTCTTTTGTTCTCTGCTGTGCATGTTTTACTTTGTTCTTTTTTCCCTCTTCCTCCCCCCCTCCCCAAGAAGGCTACAATTAAGCAATATAGGTAGATAGAT
>NW_020947666.1:0-5597 GCF_900497805.2 Vombatus ursinus | reverse complement strand
CTCCATATCAGAGACAACAGAAAGGGAAATCTATTACAGGCAATTTGATCCCTCAAACCTATATTATTGTAAAAATGCACTATGGATTCAGCAGCTTAGCTTTTCAATCAGACCTTTCGTGCTATGAGTGTTCATGATTTACATTTTTTTAAAGTGGATATCAAAGTGAAGACCAATGTTGCTGAAAAATGAAATGTTTTATTGCCCTTGTCTATTTTCTCCATTCAATAGTTTATTTCCTTTCCCTTTTTCTTATTGGAGCACAGCAGGGTCTGGAGTCAGAAAGATCTGAATTTAAATCTGGCCTCAGATATTTACTAGCTACTTACTAAACAATCAGTTAACCTGTTTGCCTCAGTTTCTTCAACTGTAAAATGGAGTTAATAATGACATTTAGCTCACAGAATTGTTGTGAGAATCAAATGAGATATTTGTAAAGGACTTAACACAGTCCCTGACACTTGGTAGATAATTTATAAGTGCTATTCCTTTCCCTTTCCCTTCCCATTCCCTATTGGTTACAATAAGCATTTCACTTCTCACATAAACTTAATCCTATGATATTGCCACTTTCAAAATGAATTCCACTGGAAAATTCTATTTATGTTTATTTAAGTCACTGTTTCCAGCAGATATTCAACCATCTGTGCCTGGTGTGTGAGTGGTTATAGAATTCTCTATGTGTTGAGGGTCTAATGTATATTGTGCATAGTATTTACCATAATGCAAAGCAGGGGTAAAAGCTAATTAATACTTTATGAATTCAAGCAGGGCAGCTAGTGGATGGAGTGTTGGGCCTGGAGTTAGAAAGAAATCTGTGAGTTCCAAAT
The DNA here is from genome assembly GCF_900497805.2 of Vombatus ursinus. NCBI lineage: Eukaryota > Metazoa > Chordata > Mammalia > Diprotodontia > Vombatidae > Vombatus > Vombatus ursinus. Next base: position 4,767 of record NW_020947666.1, on the reverse strand, counting down.
CCAGCCTCTGATGCTTGCGCAAATCTCTTAACTCTGCCTCAGTTTCCTCAGAGAAGGAAATGGCAAACCACTTTACTATATTTGCCAAGACAATCCCTAATAGGGTCATGAAAAATCAGACTTGACTAAAACAAAACAAAAGAAATAAACAAACAATAAAAGGACAAGAACCCAATCAAAGTCTTCTCCTTAGGTTATTTTGTCTTCAGTGCACTGTGGCAGTCAGGTATCTTTTTCCACTGTGTTTTCTCTTCATAGTTTAAGACCATTCTTACTTTATGATGCTTCTACAATTAAGACATTTGAATCAAACATAAGAGGGCATTTTAGGAAAAGTGTGAAAGAGAGGAGTGCTTTGCGAGCTTGGAATTTAAGAAGAGGGTAGTGGGACTGGCCTGGCCTTGTGAACTATAATATTTAGTCAGGGGTGGGGAATCTGTGGCCTTGGGGCCATACGTGGCCCTCTAGGTACTCAAGTGTGGCCTTTTGACCAAGTCCAAATTTTACAGAATATTAAGGGGAGTTGGTTCTGTGAAGTTTGGATTCAGTCAAAGGGTCGCACTTGAGGACTAGAGGGCCACCTGTGGTCTCAAGGCCACAGGTTCCCCACCCCTGGCTGCTTTCATACTCTTATCTAGCCAGGTAGAAACACCCCCTATCTCATAACTTGCTTGTGGGTTTAAAAATCTAGAAAACCTGAGGTCACACGTGTAGGATGTAATTGGGCTAGTCACTAACTCTCTCAATGCCACCTGACACCCTAAGAGGATGAAGTGGTAGAGCAGTTGGAGATCTGTGCTGGTGAAGTAAATGTCCACAACTACTATAGTTCTAAACATTGAAGGGAATCACAGATCCATACCAGAAACATCCGCAAACAAAAACAGACCACTTAAATGAATCACTACAGCAATTCTACCCTATCCCTCAGCTTTCTATCTTTATAAGTGTGCCTGTCACTTGATTGTTTCCCTGGGAGAACTGTATACCTTCTATGGAAGTTTAAAACTAGCAAATATTGCTAGCAGTGCTTAAAATGATGGAGGTGTAGCGGGGAAGAGAAACAATACTGCAAGGGAGGGTTAGTTAATTTATTCTTTTAGGTTCATTTGGCTTTCTCATTTCCTCTTTTTAGTCTCAACAACCCAGAGGAAAAGAATTATGTCCAGAAATTCCTAAGTGCAATTAACTTCAGGATGAAATATGCTTAGTACCAAATATCCATATAGAGAAGTCATTTTACCTCCCTCCCATGACTTGTCACCAAATCTGAATGTATCTTCTGCATTGGCAAAAAGAATGTTCAAAGAGTCTATCAACAGCTGAGCAGCAGGCTCTGAAACTATTGAAGGCATATTCTCTTTTCTGTTTTAATAATTCAAGTGAAGGTATCCCAAAGCACAAAAAAAACCAAACCTATCACACAGTTGTCCTTATTCATTCACAACCCCTTTCTTATTATAAATGAGTGTAATCTAAACAATGATTTTGTCTCAAACTTCTCATGACTGAGAAAGCAACTTGGATTAAAAATAATTTCTTCTCACTGATTTACATAATTTAATGAAATGACTATTAAAGATGGGTTTGATAACCCAAAATAGAGAGGCCAAGTCTAAATCAGTTCAGGTTATAATGTTTTTAACCTGCCAGAGAGTATAGGAAGATGAGTTTAGTCTCTTAGAAAGTATAGGTCATCTCCTCAGGCATTACTCCATTTACAATATTTGTGACCATTTTAATTAGTCTTGATGGGTATAATATTTACATGTAATTTCATCATGTGACCATTGTAAATTATATAAATCTTTATGTGCACATTTAATGTTCATTAATAATTAACGGATGATAGAATTTTATTAAAACAATTAGTCATTGCTACCAATTTCCTGTAGGAAAATCACTGAGTGACAAAATCCATATGGAAACCTATAAGAGAAATTAGTTACATGCTCTAATAAAGTCCTGATAGGGACATCGCTATATAAATGAAATATAATGAAAAAATGTGAAATTTTTCAGTGATGGAAATCAATGTTAAAACCAGCCTGAATAATTCACACCTAAAAAACCCCTTTCCTCATTAGAGAGTTTTATTTCAACATTTCATGGTTCCATAATTTTGTTGGTATAGGTATTCCCTCCACCTATACAGATTTCAGCTCCTATAACTTAATAGATGATCTTTATGGTTTACTATGCCTTAAAAATTCATTATCCTGTTGGGCCTTTCTAAACTTATCTGAACAAAAGATGCTCAGCCTATTTATCTGGCCCATATTCAAAATCTTCCCAGCTTGGTAGAATCTGCCAGAGTTTACCCTCTTTCCACTGCCTATGAGAACCTAACTGTCCCCTCTATGCCATGATGAGGCATCAAAGTATACCTTTATTAAAAGATTTTGTCCCTGAAATACTTTATATGGATCATCAATTCAATTCTGTTTAATATTGCCTACATGGACATTAGCCTACAATCAAGAGAACGAGTCTGCTACTATATGTGGATTACAGTAATGAGAAGCTCTGAGTATTCTTAAAACATTAATAATTACATTTAAGTTCTATTGATTGCATATTCATTTAAGTTGAAATATGCAATTATTTATTTACTATTTATATACTATTTTATGTCTATATATTTAACATATATGGTAATTATTTATACTATTTACATACAGTTTTAAATACAGAAATATGTATTTATTTTCACTTGATTATATTATACATTTATCTCTTAATGCTAGATAATACCTTATTATATACAAACATTTCTTCAGAGGTAGGGGTTCTTAATTTTTTCTGTAATGGATACCTTTGGCAGTGTGCTGAAATCTGTAGACCCCTTCTCAGAACAATGTTTTCAAATGAACAAAATAAAATATATGTGACTATAGGGGAGCTAGGCATGATGGCACACATCTGTAATTGTAACTATCAGGTGGATCTCCTGAGCTCAGGAATTCTGATCTACAATGAACCTAGCCAATCAGATTTTTGCCCTAAGTTTGGCAATTAGTATGGTGGTCCATCAAGGGATTGGGGGGCACCAGGTTACCTGAAGGACAAATAAACCCAGTTCAGAAATGGAGCAGCTGTACCCACCAAGAGTGGCCTCTGAGGAAACGGATAGGTGTAACTGATCCAATATTATAGTTGGAGAAACTTAGACATAGAAAAACTATCTGTAAAATGATTCAACAAGGGACAGCTAGGTGGCACAGTGGAAAGAGCGCCAGACTTGGAGTCAGAAGGACCACAGTTCACATCTGACCTCAGACACTTGACACTTATTAGCTGTGTGACCTTGGGCAAGTCACTTAACCCCGATTGCCTCACCAAAAAGCAAAAAAAGAAAAAAAAAAGATTCAATAACATCTAGTTTCCATCAATGTGACACATATGTGGGACTGGTGTCTCACATCAGTATCTATTTCAACAGATATATAGCTGTAGATATATAGATAGATATAGATAAATGCTTATGGATAGATTTTATCATAGATATACTGTGATCTTGGCCAGGAAATGCAAGTTAACTGCTCACAACTCTACAACATGAGGCAAGGCTGGTTTTTTTTGTTTGTTTTGTTTTGTTTTGTTTTTGGCTGAACAAGGAAACTGTAGTCCAAACTTAGAGCAATTTGGGTTAACTTGACTCCCAGGTGGATTCATCTAGGATACAGCTCTAGTCCCTTCAGGTATAAAAGCAGTTTTTATACTAAAAATAAAAATAAATAAATAAATAAATAAATAAATAAAAGCAGTTTTTAGGTTTTTGACAGGGAGCTCCCAAGACCCCAAAGAACCTCCTTGCCCACTGCTTAAATCCTTGTCAGCAACTGTTATCTGTTCTCATCTTCCTGACTTTCTTTTAACCGCCTTGAAAACTTGTTTTACATGAATATATTAGAATAGATTATTTGTTTGAACCATCAGTCTCTGAGTGATCCATTGTATAAGACGTAAAATAACAACAGGGCTTACTATATTGAATTTTATGTAAACATAGGGACTAGACCTGTGATTTTACTGGTATCAGAAACTACTTGATGAAGAAATTCTCTCTACCAATGAAAGTCAGCATTTTCATTCCAACATGTAGTAATACAGAGTTGCCTAGAAGCATTGAGATCTCAAGTGACTTGGTCACCACCAGCATATGTTAGAGGTGAAACTAAAACCCAGGTCTTCCTGGCTTCTAGGCCAGCTCTCTATTCACTATACCATGCTGCCTCTATGGAAATTTAATAGTGAGGAAATGTATTACACATAGCTATCAGTTTTGTGTGTATATTTATTACATGTATTGCTGTCGTATATATGTGTGTGTGTGTGTGTGTGTGTGTATGTATGTAAGTATAATATATGTATGTATGTATATATATATATAATTTCATTCTATTGACAAAATTTCTTTTTTAAAATTAATTTACTTTAAACTTAAATATGAAACAAATACACAATAAGAAAAGAAAAAGAAATTATTATAAACTTAAATATTAAAACAAATCCAAAATAAGAGGGGGAAAAGCATTGCCATGTGCACAGCAGAATTTAAGAAAGGAATCAAAATATACAGCAATAAATTTCCGTTTAAAGAAAGCTTATATAATAAATATTACTCATGGTGTTCAAAGCTGTCCATCTTTGCTTCCTTGTAAGTTTTCTTTTGTTCTCTGCTGTGCATGTTTTACTTTGTTCTTTTTTCCCTCTTCCTCCCCCCTCCCCAAGAAGGCTACAATTAAGCAATATAGGTAGATAGAT
>NW_020947665.1:0-12402 GCF_900497805.2 Vombatus ursinus | reverse complement strand
CATTGGATTATGAGGTTTTTATGCCCTAGTACATGGCTAGTTTTTTTTGTGTAAATGCCATGTACCACTGAGAAAAAAATATATTCCTTTCTAGTCTCATTCTATTTTCTCCAGGAATTTATCTGGATTAGAGAGGAGGAGGTTGAGGTCCCCCACTTGTTGTCTATTTCTTCCTGTAACTCCATGAAACTTCTCCTCTAAGAATTTGGATGGTAAACCACTTGGTGCATTTATGTTTAGTAATGATGTTACTTTATTGTCTATGGTACCTTGTAGCAGGATGTAGTTTCCTTACTTTTCCCTTTTAACTGGAAGTATTTTTGCTTTTCCTTTTTCAAGATTAGGATTGTTACCCCTGCTTTTTTAACTTCAACTGAAGCATAATATGTTCTGCTCCTGCCTTTTACCTTTATTCTTTGTGTATTCCTCTGCTTCAAATGTGTTTCTTGTAAACAATATATTGTAGGATTTTGGTTTTTAATCCACTTTGCTACCCCTTCTGTTTTATGGGAGAGTACATCCCCTTCACATTCACAGTAATGATTACTAACTGTGTTTATTTCTCCATCCTATTTCTTCTCCTGTTTATACTTTTCTTTTTCCTTTTACCCTTTCCCTCCTTACCAGTGTTTTGCTTCTGACTACTACCTCTCTTAATCTCCCTTCCCTTCTATTCGTCCCCCTCCTTTTTCTTTCCCCTTTCCCCCACTACTTCTTCACTCCCTTATTCCTTGCCTTCTATTCACATTCTTCCTTTTTTTCCTTTCTTTTCCTACTTCCCTATAGAGAGCGATAGGTTTCTATAACCAAATGAATGTATGAGGTCCTAGTGGTGGTGTCTGGCATGTGCTGAGGTCAGATGAAGGTTTTCTGCTTTTCTCCGGGGCTATGCTGAAGCATGGGAAGATCTACTGCTGGAGGCCACCTGCCCGCTTGGGGCATCATCATCACACATGGTGGTTCTCTGAGCTAGAGTCTTCCAGTTCCCCTGGCTGTGTTAAGGCATGTGGGGGGGTCCTGGTGTTGGTGTTTGCCTGTTCCACCACTCTGGGGCTCAGGATCTCCCACTGATTTGTTGATTTGTAGCCTGCCATGGGCTTGCTGGGATGCTTTCTGTACTGGACCGTCCTCCCCTTTTACCTGAGTGATATTTGCCAATCCTCTAAATCTCCTGGATCAAAAGACTGCTCCACCCCATCTTTCTACTGGCTTCACTGCTCCAGAATCTATTCGGGGGCACTGTTTTATGGGTGTTCAGGGATGATAAAGAAAATCTACTGTTACTCCACCATCTTGGCTCCTGTGACTCTTCTTTCATTGATTTTTATATCCATTTACATAGACACCAAATCTTTCTTCCTTTCTCTTGTTGAACTTGTTGATCATTCTCCAAGTTCTTGTAAGACCTCAATCTCCATTTCTGCATATTTTGTTATCACTTTGGGTTTTTTTTCCCCTTTCTTGATATGTCTTACTTTTTAAAAACTTTAATATTCATTAATTATATTCCCTCCAGTCTTTTGCTTTTTTTTGGAGGGGGGCCCTGCAACGACAGGGGGCTGTTATTGTTGTTCTTTTTGTTTTTCCATGAGGTGTTTCGCCCATGAGGATTTCTTTCCTTTGCCTTCCTTTATCATTTTTGTTGTTTTACTTTCTTTGATAAATTTACTTCTATTTATAGGTAATAAAGGGAAGTAAGGCTTAATTACAACCACTTGCTTAGTCATTTTGCTAGAAATCACTAGGTTTTCACTCTGGATTTTGGTATTTTGACAAGTGAGGGCAAAGTTATGGGTAATTGGCGGCATCACCCTCTTCTTACTCTCAAATTAAGTCATAGAGCTAATGCTCCCCAAAGGGAGTGGAGAAATCTTTCTTCTTGCTATGAACATGATTCATTTAGGGCTAGATCTATTGGGAAGTGACAGTTTTGTTGGTAGACATTATTTACCTCATCCAAAGATGAAAGCCTCCAGGAATCTTTGTTCTATTAAAAGTCCCATGGCTTCTCTCACAACTGAGAGTCTTTTATGCATCATAGCTAAGGTTTTATAAACGTGTCTCCTTCTTTCTTTGGAAAGTTGTCTAAACTCATTCATCAGTTAGTGACCATAGGGTTTCTGGCCCTGAAATAGCAGTAATAGTAAACTTTCTTGTTGAGTCATTTTCAGTTCTAAGTCTTCATGACCCCATTTCAAGTTTCCATGGCAAAGATACTGGAAGGATTTGCCATTTCCCTCTCCAGCTCAGTTTACAGATGAGGAAACTGAGAAAAACAGGAGTAAGTGACTTTTATAGGGTCACACAGCTAGTAAATGTCTGAAGCCAGATTTGAACTCATGAGGATGAGTCTTCCAGACTCCAGGCCCTGTACTTTATCCACCTAGCTGCCCTACTAAACCTAGTGCTGGCAATTACCTTCTCCCCTTTCCCTAGCTTGCTTCCCTACCTAAGCAGCTGCTATGGTATTAGAATTCCCTGAAGAGTAAAACACTTAAATAACTATGATTATTTGTCTGATTTCCCATTTGTCTTTGTGTAAATGGGACCAGACTATAATTTGTATTACCTCTTAAGCTTCTAAACCACCATATAAATACAAATATCACATTTCATATGCAATTTATGAATGAAGAGCAAAACTATCAATAGTATTCATATCCTTCATTAATCTTTGATGATATACAACCCCAAAAAATCATGTTCTGTTATCTCTGTTATATACTGAAATTCTACTTGTTTCCTTAGTACTTCTATCACCCTCTCTCATTCATTACTTGCTTCCCAACACCTTAGCAAAGGATCTTTTTTTTAAACAAATACTCTGGTTTTAAGCTGCTTCAACAGTTTACTTGGGTATAATTTTATTTTTTTCTGGGATTTCTACCACTATCTCTCCTTTACTCCATTATAATTGTGCCATTTTTGAAACCAGTTTTCACATGTGGTTTATCATATACTTTGGGAAAACTACATAATTTGTTGTAACTGAGAAATCTATAGCTCCTGACAGTCTAAAGCCAGTTTTCTGTAGGAAACCAATAATAACAAGACTTTATTCCATAATAATCTACTCTGTCAAGACTGAAGCAAAGTATAAAACCAGACTTCCAGATTTAAGTATGTCTCTTACTGATTCACAGAAAATTTTTGCCTTTATAGTTAGAAAAAATAGCAGAAGATAATAAACCTATTTATCACAGCAGCTTCTCTCTTTCCTGTCTACTGCATTCATGTTTTTTTTTCCCTGCTACATCATATCTGAGATCCTTCCTTCTATGTGTCCTTGCATGGGAAAGATGAATTTCACCAAGGAAATTCAGTTGTATTTACCATCTCTCAAACCCCCAGGCCTATTTGTTACATATCACTGACATACACCACCTATTGTAACCTGGTCATGCTTCATTTTCCTCTTAGTTCTCCCCTGACCAGTCAAATTTCCACCTATTCCAGACAGCATATCTTGTAGGACTTCACTCTTTGATGAGTGAATGTCACATGTGTGCTATTTTATGAGGTCAGGTCAACTTTAGTAATGCTATACTTAACTGCCCAGTCACCTTATGAGTACCCTCCATGTTGCCTTCCTCCAATCTCTTCTTGCTTTCCCACTCTGGAAACATAATCGAAATTTTACTGCCATTGATCTTGGAAAAGGTGTGTCAATATATTCCCCTGTTGCTATACATTCCTGTACCTTTTTAGATCAAAATCCCTCTCCCTTCTCATCATTTCCCTTTATGTGTGATCTCCCCATTAGAATATAAGCTTCATAAAGGTCTGGATTGTGCTCAATTTTGTATTTGTATCGTCAAAACATGGCACAGTGCTTGACATATAGTAAACACTTAAATATATATGGATATGTATACATGCAAATATATAACATACACACATTTGGGGGGACAGAGAGGGTGAGGGAGAGTGTGTGTGTGTGTATGAGAGAGAGAGAGAGAGAGAGAGAGAGAGAGAACCAGAACAGAGCCCTGCAGGCATCACTATTTAGAGGAATGACCTAGATGAAGATACGGCAAAGGAAATTGATAACATATTTGACAGTAAGAAGGAGAACCAGCATACAGTAGTGTTATATAAACCTAGGGAGAATGAAGTATCAAGAACAAAGAGATAGTAAGAGGAAACTGTTAGGAATAAGGTGAAAAATAACCACAATAGACTCTAGGCATGTTGTGAAAAAATAAAGTAATGAATCACCATTGATTTTACTTTACATTACCCACCATTGATGGGTTTTGATTATTATTATCTGCATGACATTGGACAAGTTGCTTAAGCTTAAGCCTCAGTTTCCCCATATGTAAAATTAAGGGGCTGAATTAGATGTTCTCTAAAAACCCTTTGCAGTTTGAACTCTATGATGTTGTGAGTTGCCACATGTCAGAAAGCTTGAATCATTATTTATTTGGCTCAAGAGGAAGAGATACTCAATATTTTATGTAATGTGATTTTTATTGATTTAATATAAAAAAAAAACCTGGAGTTTCTTGATTTACTCTATAGAACAAGAGGGTCTTTCTGCCATGGTATGATTAATTAAAAAAAAATTTTTAAAGCATTTGATCCAGGGAAAAGTTGATGTTGGCTTTAAATGAGAAAATCTATTATTGATTAGTATTAACTAAAATTTAGATGCATGAGGGTTTTTTATTTTTTGTTTCTGACCTATGATTTCTTCAACTTGGGAATTTATAATGTGGAAACTCCTTCTGCTGATGAATATTGGCAACTTGTTTACATCTTATAATCTTTATTTTTTATTAATTTATTTATTTTTAGTTTTCAATATTCATTTCCACAAGATTTTGAGTTCCAAATTTTCTCCCCATCTCACCCCTTCCTGCACCCCAATACAGCATGCATTCTGAATACCCTTTCCCCTAATCTTCCCTCCCTTCTATCATTCCACTCCCCCTTCTCTTATCCTCTTCCTCTTCTATTTTCCTGTAGGGCACGATAGATTTCTATACCCCATTGCCTGTATGTCGTATTTCCCAGTTGCATGTGAAAACAATTTTTAACATTTGTTTTTAAAAGTTTGGGTTCCAAATTTTCTCCCTCCCTCCCCACCCACCCTCATTAAGAAGGCAAGCAACTCTATACAAGTTATACACGTGTAGTCATGTAAAACACTTCCATAGTAGTCATGTTGTGAAAAACTAACTATATTTCCTTTTATCCTATCCCACCCTCCATTTATTCTATTATCTCTTTTGACCGTGTCCCTCCTCAGAAGCGTTTGTTTCTGATTATCCCCTCCCCTAATATGCCTCCACCTCTGTCATCACCCTGTTCTCTTATGCCCTTCCCCCCTATTTACCTGTAGTGTAAGATAGATTTCCATACCCAATTGAGTGTTTATGTTATTCCCTCCTTCAGTCAAATCCAATGAGAATAAGATTCACTCATTCCCTCTCACCTTCCCCAACTTCCCCCTCCATTGTAAAAGCTTTTGTTTGTCTGCTTTATGCGAGATAATTTACCTCATTCTGCCTCTCCCTTTCTCTTTCTCCCAGTATAATCCTCTTTCACCCCTTAATTGTATTCTCCAGATATCAACTATTCATCTTCAACTCACCCTGTGCCCTCTATCTATCTATCTATACTTTTGAAGGAAGCAAGAGATTTTTCAAAGGTGTAGGTGAAGAGGAAAGAAATTCCAGACATGGCAAAAAGCAAGTACAGAAGACAGAGATGGAAGATTGAATTTAGTTCTTCAACTGTATCTAAGGAAGTGGAAAGGACTTTAGAGGACACCTGACAGAAGTTCTTACAACCTTTTGTGTCATGGACCCCTTTAGCAGTTTGGACCTCTGGACCTCTTCTTGAAATGATGTTGTTGTTGTTGTTGTTGTTTTAATATAAGAGAAAATACATAGGATTACAGTTATATTGAAATACATTAAAAAATAAAAAAAGAAATAAAAAGAAATACATTGATCAGGATTCAGCTTTTTTTTTTAATTTCTCAGACCACAGTCCAACTCCTTCACTTTAGAGAAGGACTATGAAATTACTTTTACAAACTATAAGCTTCAGAGTCAGAATTCAAACACATGTTCTTCATCCAAGTTCAATACTCTTTCCACTGCACCACACAAATATAAAATGAAGAATTTTATGGTTAGTCTTGTAATGTGCCTTTTAGTTAAATAATATTTTAAGAATTTAGATAAATATTAATTTTGTTATATCAATTTTATTATATTTGAAGGTTGCCTGGTATAGTGGATACATGGCTAGCCTCAGAATCAGAAAGCACTAGATTAAAATCCAGTCTTTTACATCTACTGGCTGTGTGACCATAGACAATTCACTTCATATGTCATTGACTGAGCTTCCTTCTCCTCTGGGATTACCATCCATCTACTCTCTATGTATCTTTATTATCTACTATTTTCATGTTGTCTCTCCCAATAAAATGTGAGCTCTTTGTTGATAGAAACTGGTTTTTGCTTTTCTTTGTAGGCCCAGTGTTTAATACATTGCCTTATTCATAGTAAGTACTTAATAAATCCGTGTTGACAGACTGACTGACTCCCTAACACTCTACATTGCAAATGAGTTGCCAATCTGTAGCCAATCTATATTGGTACAGAGAGTTTCCATTTCATGAGTTTTCTTAATACCAATAAAATCAAGAATTCAATAAATAAATAAATGTTTACACTAAGACATTTCACATGAAAGAGAGAATAAATTTATCACAGGATACAAGATTTGAAAAGTATGAATTTTTTTTTAAGTTCCAATTTAATGTTACTTAAAAATACTGAGTTACATTTAAAAAGCAAAACCTGCCTTGTCATTTGCCCCAAGTGCACTTATAGACACAGCTAGCCCTCTTCAACCACGACTGTGATGTACCCAATTCCAGGGCAATTCCAAAGGTTTTTCATCTTCATAGTTTATATGTTAATATCCAATTGGTCCCAGTTGACAGTCATCAATTTTATTGTAAGTCAGCAATATTCTTTTAAAGCTTGACTACACTTTTGCAATAAACAGCTATGAATCATTACCAGTAAAAACCATAGAGCTTGTTATTCTGCCAACTTTTCCTCTTGGGGAACAATAATGTCTCCTCATAGAAAAACTGAAAATTTCATAATCTTAGTGCTTTCAGAATTCACTGGAGGCAGAAGTATTTGTATATTCCCTAGTGGCATAATAGAGGCTGCTTCCTTCTTTCATGCACCATACTTCTTACCACTTCAATCACTAGGATTAGTATTAGGACTGGCAGTCTCAAGAATGGATATTTCATAACCCACATCATCACTACTTTTTGGTTATGACTAAAAAAATTCTTTATTACTAACATGATCCAGAGTTCTCCTTTTCCCAACTAAAGTGATGTATCTTTGAATGATATTGTGATGGGAAAAATCAAGAACACTAAAACATTCCTTAGATGACTACCTTTGGTGTTTCTTAGGAAAAAAACCCTCATATTTCTGTGGTTTAAAACTTTCTTTGAAAGAAATGCATTTCAGAAGTCACGAGGGATATGCATCATTTTACAGACCTTTTGCATATTCTTTTTTTCAAAGAATTTTGATTTTCTTCTCTCATAAGAAAAGAAATATCTAACAGCTGTGTGATTTGTGTAATAATTGATGCAAAACTACATCAAAATCCCCAGTTGATTCACCATCTTTGTGAGTTATAATCTGTAAGAGTAGTGTTACTTTATTTCTCATATGTGTAAGTGAGGTCACCTGTCCCATGAACCACAGTAAATGAACTGGAAAGTTAAGTGAAAGCACAAGCTAATATTTCTGAAACATGCTTGCTTGGTTTCAGTAAGTTTCCTAAAAGGACAAGGGTGTTTTGGTTTCTCTTGAATCACTAAGGGTTGTAATTTTGCTGAACTACAGACTGAACAAAGTTGCCAAACATTTCACCCCCAAATGGTCAGGAATAATCTTTTCTAGGTGGTATAATGGCAACTGATAGTGATGCCAAAATTGCTTTTGGAACTTCACTTAAAACTTATTTTTAAAGGGTTTGAGGATAAATGTTTACAGAACTATGGTTTATTTTGGCTCTTACTAATAGAATTTAGCAGAGGGCTCTTGTCTTTTCCTCTTCTGTTTCTCCATCCTGATTCAGGACCTACAATGTTTTTTCATCTCCTTCCCTTGGGACTGTTAATCATACTGTCTGTCAACCTGACACTGTCAGGCTTTAAATTCTCTCAGGGAGCATATTTAACCAATGTCCTTCCAAACTCAATAAGATGTGATTTTTTTTTTTTTTTGCCAAACCTACAGAATTTTAAGAATATCTTATATTTTGTTTAAATTTACTAACACTATTCTAACCAAACTGGTCTGCTTATTCTCCATACATAGCACTGCACTTTGCACAGTTGTCTGGAACTCCCTCTTCACATCAGCTCATAGAATCTACAGTTTCCTTTAAACCAAGGGACAAGAGCCTACTCACACCTTCCTCATTGTCCCATCCCCATTGTCAGTGCTCTCTCTCCACTGATTGGCTGATTCTTCTCAGAACTTCCATCTTCATTCCTCTCTGGGATCTACCCCTGACTGCAGACTTTCTTACCTTGACTTATTTTGTGTACTTTACTGCCCTCTCCCTGGACCTCTGTCCTACTTTTTAGCTTTCTTTTGTGTATTGTCTTCTCCCATGAGAATGTAAATTCTTTGTGGTTAGGGATTGTAATTCTTCTGTCTTGTATTTGTATTACCAGCACTTACCATAATGCTTGGAATATTGAAAGTGCTTAATATATGATTATTGACTTGACAGGATGCTTAAAATTAATTTATATTTAAATATTTGTGTACATATTATATCCTGCAGTAGAATGTGAACTCCTTGAGAGCAATGACTCTGTCATCTTTGCTTTGTATCCCCAGATCCAAACATAATGCCATTTATATAGTAGAAATCTCATAAAGATAGCTTGGATTATTATGTTGGATGATGTCACAATGACTTCATCATAGAACATGACTCTTCCAAGGAGTGGGAAAGGTGTTGGTTGCATAAGGTTTTCTATAATTTAGAATTTTAGGTAACCAGAGAAGCAAAACTCTATTCATGTATCTTGGGACATGGAAATAACTTTGTTATAAACATGATAACAATTAAAGCAGAATTTTACCAATTTCAGTGAGATAGAACTAAACATAAGTAAAGATAAAGCAAACTGGTGCATACATTTGGATAGTATCAAGAAGTTCAATCTGCTTCCAAATATCTCAACCTTCTTGCCATGCTTTGATAATTGAGTGGATCTAGGATTCATCCTTCTGAATACTCTGATCACTAATGAGGGCATCTTCTTCACTAAGAGGGATAGCAACTCATCCATGCTTTCTTATTTTATGCAATTTTTGACCAAGACCTTGCATAATTGTTCAGAAAGACTTACATAGAACCACAAGACATGCTAATGGCTATCTCTTTTGGTTTTCATATTTCATTGTTATCAGTTCAACACTAAGCTGTTCATCTCTCATTCTTCATTTGTAACCAGTCAAAATGATAAAAATTCCAGCATTAGACATTTGGCATTCATTTATTTTGAGAAAATAAATGAATTTCTAATTTATTGCAACTTCAAGGGATCCTCTTCTAAAATGTAGTGATCTTGGGAAGAGTAAGTATGTACCATATGATAATAATAATAACTAGCATTTATGTGGAGTTTTAAAGTCTGCAAAGTGGTTTGCTATAACTCATTTGATCCTCACAAGTCTAGGAGGTAGTTGTTATTATTTTCATTTTACAGATAAGAAAACTGAGATGTAGAGAACTTACGTAATTTGCCCAAGATTATTCAGGTAATAAGTGTGTGAAGCAGGATTCAAGCTTACTTCTTCTTGACTCCAAGTCACATGCTACACTACTTAGCTACCTATTGTCATATGACAATTGGTTGGTGAAACTGGGGAAATTTAGCCTGGATAAAATAATTTAGTGGGGGTTTGAGGAAAGAAAACATCCTTTTCAATATTTAAAGGCCTGTTGTGGAAGAGAGATCTTTGTGGGGTCTTTGTTCTTGCTGTTTGGAGGAATGTGGATGTGATGGGTGTGATAAAGATAAATTTAGAGTTGATATAAGGAAAAACTTCCTAACTGTCCAAAAGTGGAATGTACTGCCTCAAGAGGTGGTGACTTTTTTCTCCTTGGAAGCCGTCTAAGAAACTATGGATGACCGTTTTTCAGTTATGTTTTATTGGGAATTTATTCTCTATGGATTAAGCTAGATGGTCACTAAGATATCTTCCAATTCTCTGATTCTGTGATTCTCTGGGAACTAAAAACAAATATCACTTATTTCACCATTATATCTATGAAGACCCACTATGGAAATTCCCAAAGGGTTTCTAAGCCCTTAAGGATATAGAAAATACCAAAGGGGAGAATAAGCAGAGGAAAATCACCAAAGTTTAACTTTGACCCAGTGAATACTTCTTGTCTTTCATAGTTACTCTGGAAACCATGTGGTACAGGACCACTTTATACTTATCACTTTAGGTTCAAATCAGGGAACTGACATTCTGGTGGTCAGATAGAGATTTGGAAGGTTGGCAAGACTTGCTTCCTCCACTCTCTTATCAAACAAATTGGTACAGATTTCCATGCTAGTGAAATTGTTTTAGAATTTCTAGGAAAGTTAAGGTAAGTAAATGTCATCATTGTATTTATTATTTTATCTTCCCTGCATTATGTGAACTTCATTTTTCCAAGTGAATATAAAGTAATATTGGAGAGCAGGAGGCTATGGGTCTACAGACAATAAAGGGAGTAATAAGGGAAGGGAAGGGAAGGGAAGGGAAGGGAAGGGAAGGGAAGGGAAGGGAAGGGAAGGGAAGGGAAGGGAAGGGAAGGGAAAACAAAAAAAGAATGCTCCCAAAGTGATGACAAAAGTACAGAAAGAAAAATGCTACTGTATTTCCTATGCCCCTTTGTGGCTCTACTGCCAAAGTCTGCTTATATCTATTGTAGAAACCTATTTTTGAGGGCTATTATTCAAGTCTTTTCCCTCACCTCTGCTTCTTAGAATCCCTAGCTTCTAGGAGCCACCACCTACAAAAAGTCTCTTCTGATATCTGCAGTTATTAATGCTCTGAACCATCTGCAATGACTTTCTGTTTACTAGAGGCACACATATTAAATCCACCTTCAGTAAGTAAAATGTAAGCTCCTTGATGGCCAATATTGCTTTGGTTTTATGCCTAGCACAGTGCCTTGAATATGGTGGGTGCTTAATAAATATTTGTTTAGTGGATTGGAAAAAATTCCCATCAGTTCTCTTAAGCTTAAACATGAATAGAAAGATGCAAAGCCATTGTGATATAATGTGCAGAAAGTGTTTTCAAGAGTAGACCAGTCCTGGAACACAGTTTGGTTCAAAGTAGGGTATACTGTTAACAATATATCCTGATTGAGCAAACTATATGCTACTACCAAAAAACCCCACATACTAACAGGTATAATGTGGGATTGGATGTTGTTTCAAACAAGTCAAATATTCTCAAAACAAACATCACTTGGAAACTTTATAATGATGATTGTTAGTGTCAATATTTAGGATTATATACTTCATTTGAACAAATGTTGATTTAGATAGCATTGGTCATTGTTATCATATTATAATACTATAGTATCCAGTTTGGATGAATAATAATGCAAGATATATCCATCTGTCAAATGCCACAGCTCACCTCCTAATTGGGTTTTGGCTAAGTGTGATCATTCTGATTCATTTGCAATTTAAGACTGTGGCAAAAGCTAGGAATCATTCTTACCAATGGTTTTTACTGAACCTCTTCACTGTGTTATAATCAGCTACAGATAAAGAAATTAACATTTTTAAAACATACATTGAACTCTTTTATTGAATTTCCTGTGCTCCCAAAATGTTTAATTTTAACCTTGGAAAAATGGAAACTTCACAGACAACACAGTGACAGCATCTCTCTTTTTTCCCTTGCAGGATCCATTTAATTAAAGAGCTCATTAGAGAGCTATCAGAGTCTAATTCTTAGTAGTATCCTTTTCCTTTAATTGTTACCTATTCTAAAGCCACTTTTTCTCTTTAGCCTCTATTACCACTCAGTATAGAGAATAAATAGCTGTGCCTTTCAAATGAAAAGAATATTTCAAGTTCAGGAAAATGGACATCCAATTCTGGATAATTATGTAAAGGCTATTTGCTTGCTCCTTCTACTAAGTTAAGGTGAGATAAATTGATTTATTTCCTAGGCATTCAAATAATTTAAAAAAAATTCTTATCTTGTTCAAGTTTAAGTCATAAAGCTAGCTCTATAATCTAAGGAACAATAACAACAAAACAAAACAAAAAAAGAAAAAAAGGAAAATAGTTTTATAGCTAGCTCA
>NW_020947664.1:0-12401 GCF_900497805.2 Vombatus ursinus | reverse complement strand
CATTGGATTATGAGGTTTTTATGCCCTAGTACATGGCTAGTTTTTTTGTGTAAATGCCATGTACCACTGAGAAAAAAATATATTCCTTTCTAGTCTCATTCTATTTTCTCCAGGAATTTATCTGGATTAGAGAGGAGGAGGTTGAGGTCCCCCACTTGTTGTCTATTTCTTCCTGTAACTCCATGAAACTTCTCCTCTAAGAATTTGGATGGTAAACCACTTGGTGCATTTATGTTTAGTAATGATGTTACTTTATTGTCTATGGTACCTTGTAGCAGGATGTAGTTTCCTTACTTTTCCCTTTTAACTGGAAGTATTTTTGCTTTTCCTTTTTCAAGATTAGGATTGTTACCCCTGCTTTTTTAACTTCAACTGAAGCATAATATGTTCTGCTCCTGCCTTTTACCTTTATTCTTTGTGTATTCCTCTGCTTCAAATGTGTTTCTTGTAAACAATATATTGTAGGATTTTGGTTTTTAATCCACTTTGCTACCCCTTCTGTTTTATGGGAGAGTACATCCCCTTCACATTCACAGTAATGATTACTAACTGTGTTTATTTCTCCATCCTATTTCTTCTCCTGTTTATACTTTTCTTTTTCCTTTTACCCTTTCCCTCCTTACCAGTGTTTTGCTTCTGACTACTACCTCTCTTAATCTCCCTTCCCTTCTATTCGTCCCCCTCCTTTTTCTTTCCCCTTTCCCCCACTACTTCTTCACTCCCTTATTCCTTGCCTTCTATTCACATTCTTCCTTTTTTTCCTTTCTTTTCCTACTTCCCTATAGAGAGCGATAGGTTTCTATAACCAAATGAATGTATGAGGTCCTAGTGGTGGTGTCTGGCATGTGCTGAGGTCAGATGAAGGTTTTCTGCTTTTCTCCGGGGCTATGCTGAAGCATGGGAAGATCTACTGCTGGAGGCCACCTGCCCGCTTGGGGCATCATCATCACACATGGTGGTTCTCTGAGCTAGAGTCTTCCAGTTCCCCTGGCTGTGTTAAGGCATGTGGGGGGGTCCTGGTGTTGGTGTTTGCCTGTTCCACCACTCTGGGGCTCAGGATCTCCCACTGATTTGTTGATTTGTAGCCTGCCATGGGCTTGCTGGGATGCTTTCTGTACTGGACCGTCCTCCCCTTTTACCTGAGTGATATTTGCCAATCCTCTAAATCTCCTGGATCAAAAGACTGCTCCACCCCATCTTTCTACTGGCTTCACTGCTCCAGAATCTATTCGGGGGCACTGTTTTATGGGTGTTCAGGGATGATAAAGAAAATCTACTGTTACTCCACCATCTTGGCTCCTGTGACTCTTCTTTCATTGATTTTTATATCCATTTACATAGACACCAAATCTTTCTTCCTTTCTCTTGTTGAACTTGTTGATCATTCTCCAAGTTCTTGTAAGACCTCAATCTCCATTTCTGCATATTTTGTTATCACTTTGGGTTTTTTTTCCCCTTTCTTGATATGTCTTACTTTTTAAAAACTTTAATATTCATTAATTATATTCCCTCCAGTCTTTTGCTTTTTTTTGGAGGGGGGCCCTGCAACGACAGGGGGCTGTTATTGTTGTTCTTTTTGTTTTTCCATGAGGTGTTTCGCCCATGAGGATTTCTTTCCTTTGCCTTCCTTTATCATTTTTGTTGTTTTACTTTCTTTGATAAATTTACTTCTATTTATAGGTAATAAAGGGAAGTAAGGCTTAATTACAACCACTTGCTTAGTCATTTTGCTAGAAATCACTAGGTTTTCACTCTGGATTTTGGTATTTTGACAAGTGAGGGCAAAGTTATGGGTAATTGGCGGCATCACCCTCTTCTTACTCTCAAATTAAGTCATAGAGCTAATGCTCCCCAAAGGGAGTGGAGAAATCTTTCTTCTTGCTATGAACATGATTCATTTAGGGCTAGATCTATTGGGAAGTGACAGTTTTGTTGGTAGACATTATTTACCTCATCCAAAGATGAAAGCCTCCAGGAATCTTTGTTCTATTAAAAGTCCCATGGCTTCTCTCACAACTGAGAGTCTTTTATGCATCATAGCTAAGGTTTTATAAACGTGTCTCCTTCTTTCTTTGGAAAGTTGTCTAAACTCATTCATCAGTTAGTGACCATAGGGTTTCTGGCCCTGAAATAGCAGTAATAGTAAACTTTCTTGTTGAGTCATTTTCAGTTCTAAGTCTTCATGACCCCATTTCAAGTTTCCATGGCAAAGATACTGGAAGGATTTGCCATTTCCCTCTCCAGCTCAGTTTACAGATGAGGAAACTGAGAAAAACAGGAGTAAGTGACTTTTATAGGGTCACACAGCTAGTAAATGTCTGAAGCCAGATTTGAACTCATGAGGATGAGTCTTCCAGACTCCAGGCCCTGTACTTTATCCACCTAGCTGCCCTACTAAACCTAGTGCTGGCAATTACCTTCTCCCCTTTCCCTAGCTTGCTTCCCTACCTAAGCAGCTGCTATGGTATTAGAATTCCCTGAAGAGTAAAACACTTAAATAACTATGATTATTTGTCTGATTTCCCATTTGTCTTTGTGTAAATGGGACCAGACTATAATTTGTATTACCTCTTAAGCTTCTAAACCACCATATAAATACAAATATCACATTTCATATGCAATTTATGAATGAAGAGCAAAACTATCAATAGTATTCATATCCTTCATTAATCTTTGATGATATACAACCCCAAAAAATCATGTTCTGTTATCTCTGTTATATACTGAAATTCTACTTGTTTCCTTAGTACTTCTATCACCCTCTCTCATTCATTACTTGCTTCCCAACACCTTAGCAAAGGATCTTTTTTTTAAACAAATACTCTGGTTTTAAGCTGCTTCAACAGTTTACTTGGGTATAATTTTATTTTTTTCTGGGATTTCTACCACTATCTCTCCTTTACTCCATTATAATTGTGCCATTTTTGAAACCAGTTTTCACATGTGGTTTATCATATACTTTGGGAAAACTACATAATTTGTTGTAACTGAGAAATCTATAGCTCCTGACAGTCTAAAGCCAGTTTTCTGTAGGAAACCAATAATAACAAGACTTTATTCCATAATAATCTACTCTGTCAAGACTGAAGCAAAGTATAAAACCAGACTTCCAGATTTAAGTATGTCTCTTACTGATTCACAGAAAATTTTTGCCTTTATAGTTAGAAAAAATAGCAGAAGATAATAAACCTATTTATCACAGCAGCTTCTCTCTTTCCTGTCTACTGCATTCATGTTTTTTTTTCCCTGCTACATCATATCTGAGATCCTTCCTTCTATGTGTCCTTGCATGGGAAAGATGAATTTCACCAAGGAAATTCAGTTGTATTTACCATCTCTCAAACCCCCAGGCCTATTTGTTACATATCACTGACATACACCACCTATTGTAACCTGGTCATGCTTCATTTTCCTCTTAGTTCTCCCCTGACCAGTCAAATTTCCACCTATTCCAGACAGCATATCTTGTAGGACTTCACTCTTTGATGAGTGAATGTCACATGTGTGCTATTTTATGAGGTCAGGTCAACTTTAGTAATGCTATACTTAACTGCCCAGTCACCTTATGAGTACCCTCCATGTTGCCTTCCTCCAATCTCTTCTTGCTTTCCCACTCTGGAAACATAATCGAAATTTTACTGCCATTGATCTTGGAAAAGGTGTGTCAATATATTCCCCTGTTGCTATACATTCCTGTACCTTTTTAGATCAAAATCCCTCTCCCTTCTCATCATTTCCCTTTATGTGTGATCTCCCCATTAGAATATAAGCTTCATAAAGGTCTGGATTGTGCTCAATTTTGTATTTGTATCGTCAAAACATGGCACAGTGCTTGACATATAGTAAACACTTAAATATATATGGATATGTATACATGCAAATATATAACATACACACATTTGGGGGGACAGAGAGGGTGAGGGAGAGTGTGTGTGTGTGTATGAGAGAGAGAGAGAGAGAGAGAGAGAGAGAGAACCAGAACAGAGCCCTGCAGGCATCACTATTTAGAGGAATGACCTAGATGAAGATACGGCAAAGGAAATTGATAACATATTTGACAGTAAGAAGGAGAACCAGCATACAGTAGTGTTATATAAACCTAGGGAGAATGAAGTATCAAGAACAAAGAGATAGTAAGAGGAAACTGTTAGGAATAAGGTGAAAAATAACCACAATAGACTCTAGGCATGTTGTGAAAAAATAAAGTAATGAATCACCATTGATTTTACTTTACATTACCCACCATTGATGGGTTTTGATTATTATTATCTGCATGACATTGGACAAGTTGCTTAAGCTTAAGCCTCAGTTTCCCCATATGTAAAATTAAGGGGCTGAATTAGATGTTCTCTAAAAACCCTTTGCAGTTTGAACTCTATGATGTTGTGAGTTGCCACATGTCAGAAAGCTTGAATCATTATTTATTTGGCTCAAGAGGAAGAGATACTCAATATTTTATGTAATGTGATTTTTATTGATTTAATATAAAAAAAAAACCTGGAGTTTCTTGATTTACTCTATAGAACAAGAGGGTCTTTCTGCCATGGTATGATTAATTAAAAAAAAATTTTTAAAGCATTTGATCCAGGGAAAAGTTGATGTTGGCTTTAAATGAGAAAATCTATTATTGATTAGTATTAACTAAAATTTAGATGCATGAGGGTTTTTTATTTTTTGTTTCTGACCTATGATTTCTTCAACTTGGGAATTTATAATGTGGAAACTCCTTCTGCTGATGAATATTGGCAACTTGTTTACATCTTATAATCTTTATTTTTTATTAATTTATTTATTTTTAGTTTTCAATATTCATTTCCACAAGATTTTGAGTTCCAAATTTTCTCCCCATCTCACCCCTTCCTGCACCCCAATACAGCATGCATTCTGAATACCCTTTCCCCTAATCTTCCCTCCCTTCTATCATTCCACTCCCCCTTCTCTTATCCTCTTCCTCTTCTATTTTCCTGTAGGGCACGATAGATTTCTATACCCCATTGCCTGTATGTCGTATTTCCCAGTTGCATGTGAAAACAATTTTTAACATTTGTTTTTAAAAGTTTGGGTTCCAAATTTTCTCCCTCCCTCCCCACCCACCCTCATTAAGAAGGCAAGCAACTCTATACAAGTTATACACGTGTAGTCATGTAAAACACTTCCATAGTAGTCATGTTGTGAAAAACTAACTATATTTCCTTTTATCCTATCCCACCCTCCATTTATTCTATTATCTCTTTTGACCGTGTCCCTCCTCAGAAGCGTTTGTTTCTGATTATCCCCTCCCCTAATATGCCTCCACCTCTGTCATCACCCTGTTCTCTTATGCCCTTCCCCCCTATTTACCTGTAGTGTAAGATAGATTTCCATACCCAATTGAGTGTTTATGTTATTCCCTCCTTCAGTCAAATCCAATGAGAATAAGATTCACTCATTCCCTCTCACCTTCCCCAACTTCCCCCTCCATTGTAAAAGCTTTTGTTTGTCTGCTTTATGCGAGATAATTTACCTCATTCTGCCTCTCCCTTTCTCTTTCTCCCAGTATAATCCTCTTTCACCCCTTAATTGTATTCTCCAGATATCAACTATTCATCTTCAACTCACCCTGTGCCCTCTATCTATCTATCTATACTTTTGAAGGAAGCAAGAGATTTTTCAAAGGTGTAGGTGAAGAGGAAAGAAATTCCAGACATGGCAAAAAGCAAGTACAGAAGACAGAGATGGAAGATTGAATTTAGTTCTTCAACTGTATCTAAGGAAGTGGAAAGGACTTTAGAGGACACCTGACAGAAGTTCTTACAACCTTTTGTGTCATGGACCCCTTTAGCAGTTTGGACCTCTGGACCTCTTCTTGAAATGATGTTGTTGTTGTTGTTGTTGTTTTAATATAAGAGAAAATACATAGGATTACAGTTATATTGAAATACATTAAAAAATAAAAAAAGAAATAAAAAGAAATACATTGATCAGGATTCAGCTTTTTTTTTTAATTTCTCAGACCACAGTCCAACTCCTTCACTTTAGAGAAGGACTATGAAATTACTTTTACAAACTATAAGCTTCAGAGTCAGAATTCAAACACATGTTCTTCATCCAAGTTCAATACTCTTTCCACTGCACCACACAAATATAAAATGAAGAATTTTATGGTTAGTCTTGTAATGTGCCTTTTAGTTAAATAATATTTTAAGAATTTAGATAAATATTAATTTTGTTATATCAATTTTATTATATTTGAAGGTTGCCTGGTATAGTGGATACATGGCTAGCCTCAGAATCAGAAAGCACTAGATTAAAATCCAGTCTTTTACATCTACTGGCTGTGTGACCATAGACAATTCACTTCATATGTCATTGACTGAGCTTCCTTCTCCTCTGGGATTACCATCCATCTACTCTCTATGTATCTTTATTATCTACTATTTTCATGTTGTCTCTCCCAATAAAATGTGAGCTCTTTGTTGATAGAAACTGGTTTTTGCTTTTCTTTGTAGGCCCAGTGTTTAATACATTGCCTTATTCATAGTAAGTACTTAATAAATCCGTGTTGACAGACTGACTGACTCCCTAACACTCTACATTGCAAATGAGTTGCCAATCTGTAGCCAATCTATATTGGTACAGAGAGTTTCCATTTCATGAGTTTTCTTAATACCAATAAAATCAAGAATTCAATAAATAAATAAATGTTTACACTAAGACATTTCACATGAAAGAGAGAATAAATTTATCACAGGATACAAGATTTGAAAAGTATGAATTTTTTTTTAAGTTCCAATTTAATGTTACTTAAAAATACTGAGTTACATTTAAAAAGCAAAACCTGCCTTGTCATTTGCCCCAAGTGCACTTATAGACACAGCTAGCCCTCTTCAACCACGACTGTGATGTACCCAATTCCAGGGCAATTCCAAAGGTTTTTCATCTTCATAGTTTATATGTTAATATCCAATTGGTCCCAGTTGACAGTCATCAATTTTATTGTAAGTCAGCAATATTCTTTTAAAGCTTGACTACACTTTTGCAATAAACAGCTATGAATCATTACCAGTAAAAACCATAGAGCTTGTTATTCTGCCAACTTTTCCTCTTGGGGAACAATAATGTCTCCTCATAGAAAAACTGAAAATTTCATAATCTTAGTGCTTTCAGAATTCACTGGAGGCAGAAGTATTTGTATATTCCCTAGTGGCATAATAGAGGCTGCTTCCTTCTTTCATGCACCATACTTCTTACCACTTCAATCACTAGGATTAGTATTAGGACTGGCAGTCTCAAGAATGGATATTTCATAACCCACATCATCACTACTTTTTGGTTATGACTAAAAAAATTCTTTATTACTAACATGATCCAGAGTTCTCCTTTTCCCAACTAAAGTGATGTATCTTTGAATGATATTGTGATGGGAAAAATCAAGAACACTAAAACATTCCTTAGATGACTACCTTTGGTGTTTCTTAGGAAAAAAACCCTCATATTTCTGTGGTTTAAAACTTTCTTTGAAAGAAATGCATTTCAGAAGTCACGAGGGATATGCATCATTTTACAGACCTTTTGCATATTCTTTTTTTCAAAGAATTTTGATTTTCTTCTCTCATAAGAAAAGAAATATCTAACAGCTGTGTGATTTGTGTAATAATTGATGCAAAACTACATCAAAATCCCCAGTTGATTCACCATCTTTGTGAGTTATAATCTGTAAGAGTAGTGTTACTTTATTTCTCATATGTGTAAGTGAGGTCACCTGTCCCATGAACCACAGTAAATGAACTGGAAAGTTAAGTGAAAGCACAAGCTAATATTTCTGAAACATGCTTGCTTGGTTTCAGTAAGTTTCCTAAAAGGACAAGGGTGTTTTGGTTTCTCTTGAATCACTAAGGGTTGTAATTTTGCTGAACTACAGACTGAACAAAGTTGCCAAACATTTCACCCCCAAATGGTCAGGAATAATCTTTTCTAGGTGGTATAATGGCAACTGATAGTGATGCCAAAATTGCTTTTGGAACTTCACTTAAAACTTATTTTTAAAGGGTTTGAGGATAAATGTTTACAGAACTATGGTTTATTTTGGCTCTTACTAATAGAATTTAGCAGAGGGCTCTTGTCTTTTCCTCTTCTGTTTCTCCATCCTGATTCAGGACCTACAATGTTTTTTCATCTCCTTCCCTTGGGACTGTTAATCATACTGTCTGTCAACCTGACACTGTCAGGCTTTAAATTCTCTCAGGGAGCATATTTAACCAATGTCCTTCCAAACTCAATAAGATGTGATTTTTTTTTTTTTTTTGCCAAACCTACAGAATTTTAAGAATATCTTATATTTTGTTTAAATTTACTAACACTATTCTAACCAAACTGGTCTGCTTATTCTCCATACATAGCACTGCACTTTGCACAGTTGTCTGGAACTCCCTCTTCACATCAGCTCATAGAATCTACAGTTTCCTTTAAACCAAGGGACAAGAGCCTACTCACACCTTCCTCATTGTCCCATCCCCATTGTCAGTGCTCTCTCTCCACTGATTGGCTGATTCTTCTCAGAACTTCCATCTTCATTCCTCTCTGGGATCTACCCCTGACTGCAGACTTTCTTACCTTGACTTATTTTGTGTACTTTACTGCCCTCTCCCTGGACCTCTGTCCTACTTTTTAGCTTTCTTTTGTGTATTGTCTTCTCCCATGAGAATGTAAATTCTTTGTGGTTAGGGATTGTAATTCTTCTGTCTTGTATTTGTATTACCAGCACTTACCATAATGCTTGGAATATTGAAAGTGCTTAATATATGATTATTGACTTGACAGGATGCTTAAAATTAATTTATATTTAAATATTTGTGTACATATTATATCCTGCAGTAGAATGTGAACTCCTTGAGAGCAATGACTCTGTCATCTTTGCTTTGTATCCCCAGATCCAAACATAATGCCATTTATATAGTAGAAATCTCATAAAGATAGCTTGGATTATTATGTTGGATGATGTCACAATGACTTCATCATAGAACATGACTCTTCCAAGGAGTGGGAAAGGTGTTGGTTGCATAAGGTTTTCTATAATTTAGAATTTTAGGTAACCAGAGAAGCAAAACTCTATTCATGTATCTTGGGACATGGAAATAACTTTGTTATAAACATGATAACAATTAAAGCAGAATTTTACCAATTTCAGTGAGATAGAACTAAACATAAGTAAAGATAAAGCAAACTGGTGCATACATTTGGATAGTATCAAGAAGTTCAATCTGCTTCCAAATATCTCAACCTTCTTGCCATGCTTTGATAATTGAGTGGATCTAGGATTCATCCTTCTGAATACTCTGATCACTAATGAGGGCATCTTCTTCACTAAGAGGGATAGCAACTCATCCATGCTTTCTTATTTTATGCAATTTTTGACCAAGACCTTGCATAATTGTTCAGAAAGACTTACATAGAACCACAAGACATGCTAATGGCTATCTCTTTTGGTTTTCATATTTCATTGTTATCAGTTCAACACTAAGCTGTTCATCTCTCATTCTTCATTTGTAACCAGTCAAAATGATAAAAATTCCAGCATTAGACATTTGGCATTCATTTATTTTGAGAAAATAAATGAATTTCTAATTTATTGCAACTTCAAGGGATCCTCTTCTAAAATGTAGTGATCTTGGGAAGAGTAAGTATGTACCATATGATAATAATAATAACTAGCATTTATGTGGAGTTTTAAAGTCTGCAAAGTGGTTTGCTATAACTCATTTGATCCTCACAAGTCTAGGAGGTAGTTGTTATTATTTTCATTTTACAGATAAGAAAACTGAGATGTAGAGAACTTACGTAATTTGCCCAAGATTATTCAGGTAATAAGTGTGTGAAGCAGGATTCAAGCTTACTTCTTCTTGACTCCAAGTCACATGCTACACTACTTAGCTACCTATTGTCATATGACAATTGGTTGGTGAAACTGGGGAAATTTAGCCTGGATAAAATAATTTAGTGGGGGTTTGAGGAAAGAAAACATCCTTTTCAATATTTAAAGGCCTGTTGTGGAAGAGAGATCTTTGTGGGGTCTTTGTTCTTGCTGTTTGGAGGAATGTGGATGTGATGGGTGTGATAAAGATAAATTTAGAGTTGATATAAGGAAAAACTTCCTAACTGTCCAAAAGTGGAATGTACTGCCTCAAGAGGTGGTGACTTTTTTCTCCTTGGAAGCCGTCTAAGAAACTATGGATGACCGTTTTTCAGTTATGTTTTATTGGGAATTTATTCTCTATGGATTAAGCTAGATGGTCACTAAGATATCTTCCAATTCTCTGATTCTGTGATTCTCTGGGAACTAAAAACAAATATCACTTATTTCACCATTATATCTATGAAGACCCACTATGGAAATTCCCAAAGGGTTTCTAAGCCCTTAAGGATATAGAAAATACCAAAGGGGAGAATAAGCAGAGGAAAATCACCAAAGTTTAACTTTGACCCAGTGAATACTTCTTGTCTTTCATAGTTACTCTGGAAACCATGTGGTACAGGACCACTTTATACTTATCACTTTAGGTTCAAATCAGGGAACTGACATTCTGGTGGTCAGATAGAGATTTGGAAGGTTGGCAAGACTTGCTTCCTCCACTCTCTTATCAAACAAATTGGTACAGATTTCCATGCTAGTGAAATTGTTTTAGAATTTCTAGGAAAGTTAAGGTAAGTAAATGTCATCATTGTATTTATTATTTTATCTTCCCTGCATTATGTGAACTTCATTTTTCCAAGTGAATATAAAGTAATATTGGAGAGCAGGAGGCTATGGGTCTACAGACAATAAAGGGAGTAATAAGGGAAGGGAAGGGAAGGGAAGGGAAGGGAAGGGAAGGGAAGGGAAGGGAAGGGAAGGGAAGGGAAGGGAAGGGAAGGGAAAACAAAAAAAGAATGCTCCCAAAGTGATGACAAAAGTACAGAAAGAAAAATGCTACTGTATTTCCTATGCCCCTTTGTGGCTCTACTGCCAAAGTCTGCTTATATCTATTGTAGAAACCTATTTTTGAGGGCTATTATTCAAGTCTTTTCCCTCACCTCTGCTTCTTAGAATCCCTAGCTTCTAGGAGCCACCACCTACAAAAAGTCTCTTCTGATATCTGCAGTTATTAATGCTCTGAACCATCTGCAATGACTTTCTGTTTACTAGAGGCACACATATTAAATCCACCTTCAGTAAGTAAAATGTAAGCTCCTTGATGGCCAATATTGCTTTGGTTTTATGCCTAGCACAGTGCCTTGAATATGGTGGGTGCTTAATAAATATTTGTTTAGTGGATTGGAAAAAATTCCCATCAGTTCTCTTAAGCTTAAACATGAATAGAAAGATGCAAAGCCATTGTGATATAATGTGCAGAAAGTGTTTTCAAGAGTAGACCAGTCCTGGAACACAGTTTGGTTCAAAGTAGGGTATACTGTTAACAATATATCCTGATTGAGCAAACTATATGCTACTACCAAAAAACCCCACATACTAACAGGTATAATGTGGGATTGGATGTTGTTTCAAACAAGTCAAATATTCTCAAAACAAACATCACTTGGAAACTTTATAATGATGATTGTTAGTGTCAATATTTAGGATTATATACTTCATTTGAACAAATGTTGATTTAGATAGCATTGGTCATTGTTATCATATTATAATACTATAGTATCCAGTTTGGATGAATAATAATGCAAGATATATCCATCTGTCAAATGCCACAGCTCACCTCCTAATTGGGTTTTGGCTAAGTGTGATCATTCTGATTCATTTGCAATTTAAGACTGTGGCAAAAGCTAGGAATCATTCTTACCAATGGTTTTTACTGAACCTCTTCACTGTGTTATAATCAGCTACAGATAAAGAAATTAACATTTTTAAAACATACATTGAACTCTTTTATTGAATTTCCTGTGCTCCCAAAATGTTTAATTTTAACCTTGGAAAAATGGAAACTTCACAGACAACACAGTGACAGCATCTCTCTTTTTTCCCTTGCAGGATCCATTTAATTAAAGAGCTCATTAGAGAGCTATCAGAGTCTAATTCTTAGTAGTATCCTTTTCCTTTAATTGTTACCTATTCTAAAGCCACTTTTTCTCTTTAGCCTCTATTACCACTCAGTATAGAGAATAAATAGCTGTGCCTTTCAAATGAAAAGAATATTTCAAGTTCAGGAAAATGGACATCCAATTCTGGATAATTATGTAAAGGCTATTTGCTTGCTCCTTCTACTAAGTTAAGGTGAGATAAATTGATTTATTTCCTAGGCATTCAAATAATTTAAAAAAATTCTTATCTTGTTCAAGTTTAAGTCATAAAGCTAGCTCTATAATCTAAGGAACAATAACAACAAAACAAAACAAAAAAAGAAAAAAAGGAAAATAGTTTTATAGCTAGCTCA
>NW_020947663.1:0-2163 GCF_900497805.2 Vombatus ursinus | reverse complement strand
TATAAGATCAGGAGCCAAAGGTGGGAAAATTCTAAATACAAGATGCCCAATGTGTATTTCACCCCAAAGTGCCAAGTTACTAGGTGTGAATCTAGGCCATTGAATCTCTCCATAGAGTGGCAGCTAGGTGGTGCAGTGGATAGAGCACCAGCCCTAGAGTTAGTAGGACCCGAGTTCAAACGCAGCCTCAGACACTTACTAGCTGTGTGACCCTGGGAAAGTCACTTAACCCTAGTGCCCCCCCCAAAAAATGGATCCTTCCATGCCCCTTTAGACACTCCCCTCAAAAGGAGCCAAGTATTGTGAAGTCATTGTCTATGGGGTAGATAGTGGAAAGTAGTGTTGAGTTAATACATATTTATCTCAAGTATCTATTAAATGCAAAGCACTCTGCTAAGGGTTTAAGGAGATGCAAAAAAAACTGTGAGCACCAGGCCATGTTTTCAAGGTCCTTACAGTCTTGTTAGGGAAACAATATTTTTTAAAAAGTTAAATACTAGGTACCCATACATGGGGTACCAGGCCGTTAATAAAAGGTTTTTCTGGTTCAAAAAAAAAAAAGTTAAATACTAAACTGAGAATTAAGTAACCCTCCAAGACAACAATACAAGGGATTTTTAAAATACCCATTTAAGGATTTATTCTGTACCAGTTACATTCCTAATTACTAGGAATACAAAGAAAAGACAAAAAGAGACCACTCCTTAAAAGCTGATATTCTCATGTAAAAAATCAGTATGTGATAGAGGTTCAAAGGCTGAGGGGCATATTGAGGGATGAATTAAACAAAGAAATTTTCATGGAGTAAATGTGCTTTGTACAGAGAATATTTTTGTAAAGTGCTTTCACAGTGTCTGGCACATAGTAGGTGCTATTTAAATGCTTATTTCATCCACTCCATGTCACTTAGAGTACTCCAATGGATGAACATTGTGAGCCAATGTGAGCAGGAAGAAATGAATAGTTTTCCAAGTACAGCAAGGAAATTAACAGCAATCTAAAGAGCACTATGGAGTAAAAGGGTCTGAGTTCAAATTTTACCTCTGACATTTAGTACCTATTTGACCTTGGGAAGGTCACTTAACCTCTCTGAGACTCAGTTTCTTTATCTGTAAAATGTGGGGGTTGGATTAGATGACCTCTGAGATCCTTTCCAGTTTTACATCAAAAAAAATTTATGACATTATTTATGACCACATGCACTGTGTGTGTAAGGATAGTCCCCCACAAGTGGGAAGGATTTGGGAATGCATACCATATGACATTGAGTTAACATAATTCTTATCTCTGACCCCACTGCAAACCAAGATGCTTCCTTGTATATTGTACTCACACGTATGTACATAGGGAGCACCCATATTTGTGACCAATATAATAGGGAATACTTATGGGATGATTCAAGAAATACTCCTTTCTCCTCACCCCCCACTCTCCGGAGTAGAAGGACCTAATTGGGTTCATGACTATTTCTTGACCCACATCTCTGGGTAAGAGCAGCTACTTCTTTTTAGCAAGAAACTGAACAGAAATCTAGCAGCTTGACCCAGCTAGTAGCAGTTTCCTAGTCTTGGTATGCCAATGTCTTAATCCTTTCAGAGTATAAATCTTATTGGTGTTGAAACCTCCTCAATCTTGAGAACCTGAAGTCTCTCTAGTCATAACCCATAAGCACCTAGACAGTGCAAAGGATGGAGTGCTGAACTCAGATTCAGGATGATCTGATTTCAAATCTCGTGGCAAACACTTGGTATCAATGTGGCTCTGGGTAACTCACTTAAACTCTTTCCATTTCAGTTTCTTCATCTATAAAATTGGATTAATAATGGCACCTACCACAGAGGGTTTTTGTTTGCATCAGGTGTGAATTTCTTTTCCATCTTTAAAACTAAAAACAGCCTTTTAAAATTTTTTTATAATATTAAGATTGTCTAGCTAGTGTTAGCCTGTATTGGAAGGGTGAAAAAACTTGCTGGAATAGATATACAAGATTCCCATTGGAAATCTGTGTTACCACGAACCTGTTTTTAACTCATTTAACTAAAATTCCATAGTAGATTGGAAAAGGGGTTAGTCAGGAGTCACAAAAAGCTCCACTAAGGTCTAAAACCTAAGGACAAAGGCAAAAACAAAGGTGACCCTGGAGGAAAGTCTAGTAAAAATGGG
>NW_020947662.1:0-2225 GCF_900497805.2 Vombatus ursinus | reverse complement strand
CAGGAGCCAGGGGAAGATCTTTGTTTAGGTCTTTGCTTTGCTCTGGTTGTACTGATGCTGTACCCATTTTTACTAGACTTTCCTCCAGGGTCACCTTTGTTTTTGCCTTTGTCCTTAGGTTTTAGACCTTAGTGGAGCTTTTTGTGACTCCTGACTAACCCCTTTTCCAATCTACTATGGAATTTTAGTTAAATGAGTTAAAAACAGGTTCGTGGTAACACAGATTTCCAATGGGAATCTTGTATATCTATTCCAGCAAGTTTTTTCACCCTTCCAATACAGGCTAACACTAGCTAGACAATCTTAATATTATAAAAAAATTTTAAAAGGCTGTTTTTAGTTTTAAAGATGGAAAAGAAATTCACACCTGATGCAAACAAAAACCCTCTGTGGTAGGTGCCATTATTAATCCAATTTTATAGATGAAGAAACTGAAATGGAAAGAGTTTAAGTGAGTTACCCAGAGCCACATTGATACCAAGTGTTTGCCACGAGATTTGAAATCAGATCATCCTGAATCTGAGTTCAGCACTCCATCCTTTGCACTGTCTAGGTGCTTATGGGTTATGACTAGAGAGACTTCAGGTTCTCAAGATTGAGGAGGTTTCAACACCAATAAGATTTATACTCTGAAAGGATTAAGACATTGGCATACCAAGACTAGGAAACTGCTACTAGCTGGGTCAAGCTGCTAGATTTCTGTTCAGTTTCTTGCTAAAAAGAAGTAGCTGCTCTTACCCAGAGATGTGGGTCAAGAAATAGTCATGAACCCAATTAGGTCCTTCTACTCCGGAGAGTGGGGGGTGAGGAGAAAGGAGTATTTCTTGAATCATCCCATAAGTATTCCCTATTATATTGGTCACAAATATGGGTGCTCCCTATGTACATACGTGTGAGTACAATATACAAGGAAGCATCTTGGTTTGCAGTGGGGTCAGAGATAAGAATTATGTTAACTCAATGTCATATGGTATGCATTCCCAAATCCTTCCCACTTGTGGGGGACTATCCTTACACACACAGTGCATGTGGTCATAAATAATGTCATAAATTTTTTTTGATGTAAAACTGGAAAGGATCTCAGAGGTCATCTAATCCAACCCCCACATTTTACAGATAAAGAAACTGAGTCTCAGAGAGGTTAAGTGACCTTCCCAAGGTCAAATAGGTACTAAATGTCAGAGGTAAAATTTGAACTCAGACCCTTTTACTCCATAGTGCTCTTTAGATTGCTGTTAATTTCCTTGCTGTACTTGGAAAACTATTCATTTCTTCCTGCTCACATTGGCTCACAATGTTCATCCATTGGAGTACTCTAAGTGACATGGAGTGGATGAAATAAGCATTTAAATAGCACCTACTATGTGCCAGACACTGTGAAAGCACTTTACAAAAATATTCTCTGTACAAAGCACATTTACTCCATGAAAATTTCTTTGTTTAATTCATCCCTCAATATGCCCCTCAGCCTTTGAACCTCTATCACATACTGATTTTTTACATGAGAATATCAGCTTTTAAGGAGTGGTCTCTTTTTGTCTTTTCTTTGTATTCCTAGTAATTAGGAATGTAACTGGTACAGAATAAATCCTTAAATGGGTATTTTAAAAATCCCTTGTATTGTTGTCTTGGAGGGTTACTTAATTCTCAGTTTAGTATTTAACTTTTTTTTTTTTGAACCAGAAAAACCTTTTATTAACGGCCTGGTACCCCATGTATGGGTACCTAGTATTTAACTTTTTAAAAAATATTGTTTCCCTAACAAGACTGTAAGGACCTTGAAAACATGGCCTGGTGCTCACAGTTTTTTTTGCATCTCCTTAAACCCTTAGCAGAGTGCTTTGCATTTAATAGATACTTGAGATAAATATGTATTAACTCAACACTACTTTCCACTATCTACCCCATAGACAATGACTTCACAATACTTGGCTCCTTTTGAGGGGAGTGTCTAAAGGGGCATGGAAGGATCCATTTTTTGGGGGGGGCACTAGGGTTAAGTGACTTTCCCAGGGTCACACAGCTAGTAAGTGTCTGAGGCTGCGTTTGAACTCGGGTCCTACTAACTCTAGGGCTGGTGCTCTATCCACTGCACCACCTAGCTGCCACTCTATGGAGAGATTCAATGGCCTAGATTCACACCTAGTAACTTGGCACTTTGGGGTGAAATACACATTGGGCATCTTGTATTTAGAATTTTCCCACCTTTGGCTCCTGATCTTATA
>NW_020947661.1:347026-382756 GCF_900497805.2 Vombatus ursinus | reverse complement strand
GGCTGAAATATTCATTTCTGTACTCATTGGTGTTTTGCAGCAGGTCTTCTGTGTCCAATTCTTAGCTCACCGAGAAAGTCTCCCTGACGTGGTGGATCGGAAAGCTGCTTCAAAACGATCTCAAGGAAGGGCCTCTGCCACCCCTGGGGAAGTAGAAGGATGCCCTGTGGCTTCAAGGAGCAACGTGGTCTGAGGCAGGGAGAGTTTCAGGGAGCTCCTTGGTGAGCCCGCGTGTAGAGCTGAGCAGCCTGCTAAGTGGGGGAATGGGAGAAGCTGGGAAGGTGGGTGGTCGCGCTGGGAGGTGGTGAGGAGGACAGAGGGAGAGGGAAATCAAAAGTGGAGGATGCGGGCATCGATCCCGCTACCTCTCGCATGCTAAGCGAGCGCTCTACCATCTGAGCTAATCCCCCGACCCTGACACTACTGTCACAGGGTAATCCTAACAGCCATCTAGATGGCCACACACAACCAGCGTCCAAGTCAAGCCCAGGGGTGATCACGTGGCCGAGCCAGAGCCAGACTCGGACGGCTTGAAGGAAGGCTTGAGCAGGGAAGGCCAAAAGAACCTGAGGGCAGATGGAGGCGGGACAGCCAGGGCGGGGGCCGCGCTTCCTAGGGCTCCTTCCCAGGAGACTGTGTGCGATGGCTGGCCGCCTGGCTGGCTGACTGACTCTTTGGCGGAGGGGACGGACGCGGCCCCAGCTGGGCTGGGTTGGCGAGGACTCGAGTCCCCAGGCGCTTCCTTCTGACACCGGGCAGGGGCTTCTTTCTGCAGGTCTGGGCCGGGCCGTTTCCCAAAGCCCGAAACAGGCAAGAAGCACGTTAGGGCAGGTCTTCGCCGAGCAAACGTCCCCGGCCCGGAGAGCGAGCTGGAGCGCTCGTGCGGAGGCGGGCGGCGGGCAAAGGAGCTGGGACTAAGTGGCGGGGACGGAGAGGGGCAGGGACAGCAAACAGTCCCACCTCTACTCCCCGCACCCCCGATTTCGGTGGGTTCAGGGACCCAGCCGCAGGTAATGAAGGGCTCAGCGTGGTCCTGAAAGGGACCCAACGGAGATGGAAGTCGGGCGGCGGAGCTGTGCTCGGCGCCGCCGCCGCCGCCGCTGAAGCTGCTGCCGCGGCAGCTGCCGCCTGAGTTTGTTCCGACTTCTGTCAAACAAAGCAGCGAGGAGTTGCTTTCTGTTCGGTGGCTGAGCGGGTAAAGGCTCCTGCCTGTGTACGCGGGGCGGGGCTCTCGCGTTCGAATCCTCCCGCCGCCTTCTTCGGATCCAGCTGGCCAACGTCTCGCCCTGAAAGTAGTTAACCCAAACGGGATGCGGGATCCTTTCAGAGGCGAGTCTTTTCCTTTTAGACCCGTGGCCTTCAGGCTGCGGAAGCCCGAGCTGCTGGTCGTTCAGGTAACGGGAGGGGGCTGCCGGCTGGCTGTGGGAGCGTTTGTTCAGGGTGCCCTGATGGTCGTGAGGGCGAAGGCTGGAGGTTACACGACAGGTGGCTGGACCAAAGACAGCGCAGATGGAGAAACTGTCCACTGCATCTCCTCTCCCTCCCTCTCCGAACTCAGATTCGGGGTGGGGGGGAATACTTTTCGTGGCGGGGCTCCCGCAGGGAATTGACGTTAGATCCTGCGGGGGGCGGGGGAGTTGGAACGGGACAAAAGTAACTAAGTGTCCCAGTAGGCAAGAGAAAGCTAGCCCCGCGGATAGCCACGGGCTACTTGCGAGCTCTTCGGGGGTCTCCATCCCAAATCTTTCCCGTCGTGCACACCGTCTGAAATCCTTTGCAAGCAGAGCGATCGCGGAAAGGCGCACAGAAGGAAGGGCAAGGTGCCGATGACTGGAAGCAGCGTTCGGGATGGAGCTGGCTGATGGGACGTAGGAAGGCTGCGTTTCCGTTCCGTCTAGGGTCTTTGGCTGCAGGACCCTGGAAAGGCAGGGAGCGGGAGTGTTTCTGTTTTGGCCTTTCGAGCTCACATTACGTCCTGGCACAGCACAGCGTAGGGAGGGTCGGGTGGGGCGTAGTAGGCACCGCATCAGTGCTCGGTGCGCACTGAAGTGTATTGAAATCGGCGCTCTTGCTTGTTTCCGGGCGAGGCTAGCTGTCGCGGAATGCCATCGTGGGGGCTGCTCGTGGCGAGGTAGGGGCTGTAGCCAACGAACAGAGGGTCCTTTTATATGGCGAGTCGTGGAGGAGAGGAGCAGCGGAGGAAAGGGGTGGAGGTGGGGAGGTTGGTGGAGGGACGACGGAGCAGGACTGTTAGGTTGGTGCGTTTCTAGGCGAGAGTCTGCATTCTTGGGGAGGATTGGCGAAGGAATGGGAAGGCTGTGGTGAGGCGTGGTGGGGAGAGGAGAACTAGAAAAGGCCAGGTAACCTTGCTGTGTGTCTGGGATTGGCGAGTCAGGAAAGAGAAAATGTCAGGAAGCATCTGGGCTGTTTTTCTTCCCCCTTTTTTTCTTTCTTGCTTGAATGGAGGGAAAGGTAAAGTCTTGGCTCCGTGGCTTAGTTGGTTAAAGCGCCTGTCTAGTAAACAGGAGATCCTGGGTTCGAATCCCAGCGGGGCCTTGTCTTATTTTTGTGTCTCACTGATTTCCTAAGA
This sequence comes from Vombatus ursinus, assembly GCF_900497805.2. Taxonomy (NCBI): domain Eukaryota; kingdom Metazoa; phylum Chordata; class Mammalia; order Diprotodontia; family Vombatidae; genus Vombatus; species Vombatus ursinus. The sequence goes on along the minus strand of NW_020947661.1, from coordinate 380,166 downwards.
GAACAGGAAAAGTAAGATTCCTTTGAGGAAGGATGAGAGCTGGAGGGGACCTCAGTTGACTAGTCAGCTAGTATTTATTAAGTGCCGTGAGAATGGCAAAATATAAACCTTGCTTTCTTTCGAGTTGTGAAAGGTCTCTTGGAGAAGATGATCTAGAGTGAAGAAAGAAAAGACTTTTGAGAACTGTGCAGGATAGGGGAAAGAGTGTTTGCTCTATGTGGCCAGTAGTTGAAAAGAAATAGTATGAGATAAGTCTGAAAGTGTAGATTTGAGCCGGATTGGAGGTCTTAAATGCCAGTTTCTGGAGTTTTATGACGAGTGAAGTGAGTGTGGGGGAGTCTCCGGAGGTTTTTGGATAAAGGACCAATCTCTTTTCCTCTTAATCTTTTCCCTCTCAAATAAGCAGTTTTTACAGCCAGTAGCCACAGGAAAGCATACAGACACTGTAAAAAAAAAAAAAAGGAAAAATAATAAGTGGTGGAAATTTTAAAAGCCGGCCTTCCATTCTTGACATCGAGGTTGGCAGAAGGAATATGTTTGGAAATGAAGGTAATTTAAAAATAAAGATATTGATACTTTAAAAAATGTAAACTTTAAAAAAATGGATTGGACTTCCAAAGGAACTGGGAGTTCTTTATCAAATTGAAGATTTTCAAGAAGAGATTGGAAGTGTCCTTTGGGAATATAGGTTGGACCAGACCTTAGAACTGTGGGATGGGATAGTGTTAGAACACACCAGGAATAAAGGAGTCTTCAAATTAAACAAAGGTTTCAAAAAAATTCATTTAACATCACAGAGAGAATCCCAGTCCATTGATCTTCTTCCCAGATATCCCTGGAACCTCTAAGCTTTATGTATGTGCTGTTTTACCAATTATAATAAAGTATTGATGTTATCTGAACAACATATAAGCTAAGTATTTTTAAGGTATTGTTCGAGGTGTGAAAACTAGTTGCTAGGTGTCAGATAGAGCCTAGAGCAGGGGTGTGGAACCTGAGGCCTCCAGGCCTTCTACTTCCTTGGGTTCTGCCTTTTGACCGAGTCTAAGTTTTACGGAACAAATCTTTGAATTGAGGGGATTTGTTCTGTGAAGTTTTGATTCAGTCAAAGGGCCTCACTTGAGGACCTAGAGGGCCACGTGTGGTCTTGAGGCCACAGGTTCCCCACTCCTGGCCTAGGGTGGTAGAACCCTAGCACTGGAATAAATAAACTGTCTTCCTCTTTAAAAATCTTGTAACAAAAAAACAGGTTGGTTTTCTTTAACTTTTCTTTCTTACAAAGGAAGGGCTATGGGGGAAAGGGTACTTCAAGAAATGAATGACTGTTTAAAAAAGATATCAATGAAACTTTAAAAAAAAACCTCTTCTCTCTTTCCCTTCCTAAATTAAGGCTACCATTTTTGTGGTACCACATTGTAAAAGCCCAGATCCTTTACAAAGTCCGTGACAAAAAACAAAACAAAACAAAACAAAACTGTAGCTTTACTCCAACCACTAAACAGCATGTCTACCCTGATATTCCTCCATTCCCTAATATTAACCCAGCCTGTGAGAAGGCTATCAGTGAATGATACCAACATTCTAGGAGTTCCAAAAGTTACTCTCTTGGAAAACAACTGTCTTCATTCCTGGACTAATGTTCTGTTGTTGTTTTTTTAAGTCCTAAGAAGATGACTTGTCACCCCCTCTCCTTGGCCCCACTCATATCAGCTAGAAGATGCTGAATAGGAAAAGGTGAACCCATGGTGGATCAGGATGGAGGTATAACAGGGAATGGGCCAAAGTTCTGTCCTGATAGCCCCATAAATGCCCACAGAACTAAAGGAAGGCTTCCAGAATGTTGGCAAAATACTCTGTGAAAGGACTGGTGGCAGAGTTCGGGCAAGAAGAACAGGCTAAGGATGGGTTTTCATTATCTGTGATTGAGAACCCATCCACATTGATGAGGTCATGGATACATTAAAGCACTCAAGAGCATAAGCAGAAAACTATGCTACATGAGCAGGCAATCATACTAAACTGGAGACAAGAAATAAAACCTAACCATAGTGGGTGGGATGGGGAAGGACTGACCATTAGCTGGACACATTAACATTTACTCCAAAGATGAGCCATTTTTTAGGTTACCCACTTGATGGCAGCCCCAAATGGAACTTTAGAAACTTTTAGTGTTAGTCTAATTTCAAGAATTGCTTAGAGCAAAAGTTTTGAGTGGCCCAGATGGGTTTCATTCTCTGAGCTGTATGTGGTAATGTCACCTATATGTTTCCCTCAGGCAGAGGATGTGGGATTGTGAACTTCTGGCAAAAGGGTGCAGCATTCATTTGAGAGATGGGCATTAACTTCACAGTAGGCCATAGTGGTAATGAAGGCTCAGGTGCTTATAATAATTGACTGGGTCCTTTACAAAATCCACAAAGGAGAAACTGTGGTTGTGCTCCAACCATTAAACAGCATGTCTACCTGTGTGTTAAAAAAATGTTGGCTTTACCAATACAAGAAACATTGCTAAAGCTCCTCTTTGTATCTCCAGCATTTAGCAGAGTGCCTGATGCATAGTGGCCATATAATAAGTTCTTGTTGCCTTGTCTTGCCTCCTATTGCATGCAGAACCCTGAGATAAAGATGTAGAGAGCAACCAAATTCCATGTCTTTTTTATCTTTTTTTTTTTTAGGTTAAATGGCATCTGCAGCCTCACAGAGCTGCTTCTCACTTAGCAGGCAATAAAACCAACATGGATAAAACCAGCACACGATATTCCATAGTAAATTCACTGGACCTACAAAGGAAAGTTTGAAGCAAAGTTCTAGGGGGAGGACATTGCCAGGGAACATCAGGCAAGACTCCCTGGGACAGGGGTGCTTCTGCTGGACTGGTCGGGGTTCAGGAAGTGAAGAAAGGAAGATGAGAATGAAAGGCCTATATAGGAAAGAGTCTGAATGAAGGCACAGTGAATGCATCATTATCACCACAATAAAAATTCTAAATATGAACTGCAGAACATGACATCCAGCCAGAAACCTTCCCATGTTGATTCTATAGGATTGCTTCTTCTTCAACTTTCAGGCAGGAGGATGACAGGATCTCATGTTATGGCAGTGACATAATAGCACAGAACCTGGAGTGATGAAGGATCTTCCCAATGCTTGTCAGTAAAGCTGCTCTAGTCTATCTATTCTATCAATTTCTGGATTAACCTTATTGCCCTGGTGACCAGCATGACTAGAGGTCTGTAGGACGGGGAAAGGGGAAGCCTGTGTCCATCAACTCTTGGGTTAACTGGAGAGTAAAAATCTGGTTGGGAACTCCAGAAAAGAAAAACCTGGAGGATGTAAGCATCAATCCTGCATACTAAGACTACTCTATATACAATCTGAGCTAATCCCCTAAAACCTAATGCAATCCTAGTAGGCTTCTGGATGGCCAAACTCCCTAAATTCCTGGAGCCCTCCATTACATGGGAATTGATGTTTTAAAAGCAGGAAGGAACTGGACCCAAAATGAACATGATGGGTTCTGACAGGGTGACAAATATAATGAAAGGAGAGATTCAAAATTTTAAAATATATATTTTTTACTTATCTCACTAAATATTTCCTAATTACATGTAAAAAGTTGCAAATGATTTAAAATTTTTTTGAGTTCCAAATTCTCTCCCTTCCTCCTGCTGCTCCCTAGCTCTTGAGAAGCAATTTGATGTCAATTATTTATGTGAAATCATGCAAAACATATTTCCATATTAGCCATGTTGCAAAAGAAAACAAAGATAAAAAAACTGAGAAAAAAATAAAGGTTTTAAAAAGTATACTTTAATCTATATTCAAAGTTCATCAGTTCTCTCTCTGGAGATGAATAACATGTTTCATCATGAGTACTTTGGAATTATCTTTGATCATTGTCTATCAGAGTAGCTAAGTCTTTCAAATTAATCATATTTACAATATTGGTGTTGTTACTTGATCCTAGTTCTACTCACTTGACTTTTCATGAGTTCATACAAGTCTTTCCAGATTTTTCTGAAAGCATCCCTGCTTGTCATTTCTTATAATGCAATAATAGTCCATCACAATCATGTACCACAACTTGTTCAGCTGTTGGGCTGATGGCAAACCCTTAATTTTCATTTCTTTGCCAACCCAAAAAGAGCTCCTACAAATATTTTTGCATAAATAGGTCCTTTTCCCTTTTCTTTGATTTCTTTGGGATATAGACCAAGTAGTGGTATTGCTAGGTCAAAAGGCACATATTGCACAGTTTTATAGCCCTTTGGGCATAGTTCCAAATTGTTTTCCAGAATTACTGGACTAATTCACAACTCTACCAACAGTTTATTAGTGTCCCAATTTTTCCACATCCCCTGCAGCATTTGCTATTTTTCTTTTCTGTCATGTTAACTAATCTGATAGGTGTAAGGTGGTATCTCATCATTGTTTTAATTTGCATTTCTTTAATCAGTAGTGATTTAGATTACTTTTTTCATGGGACTATTGATAGCATTGATTTCTTCTGAAAACTGCCTTTTCCTTTGATTACTTTGATTACTTAATCCTTTGATTTACTTAATAACTGGGGAATTACTCTTTTTTATGCATAAATTTGACTCAGTTCCCCATATATTTGAGAAAGGAGGCCTTTATAAGGGAAACTTGCTATAAAATTTCCTCCAGTTCCTTGTCTTCATTCGAATTTTGGCTGCATTAGTTTTGTTTACACAGAAGTCCTATTTCCTTTTTTATTTCATGTAATCAAAATTATCCATCATACTTCCTGTGACCACCCCTCTGTCTCATGTTTGGTCAGGAACTTGTCATCTATCCATATATCTATCTGACAGGTACATTTTTCCATGCTCCCCCAATTTGCTTTATGTCTAAATCATGTACCTATTTTGACTTTGTCTCAATAGATGATCTGAAATGATGGTCTATAACTAGTTTCTGCCAAACTGCTTTCCAGTTTACCCAACAATTTTTTGTCAAATAGTGAGTTCTTGCCTCCAAAACTTGGATCTTTGGGCTTATCAGACACTAGCTTACTATAGTCATTTACTACTGTTATTGTGTACCTAATTTATTCCAGGTGATCTACCACTCTATTTCTTAGCCAGTACCAGATTATTTTGATGATTACTAATTTGTAATATAGTTTGAAATCTAGTATTGCTAAGCCATTTTCCTTCACATTTTTTAAAGGGACAAATATATATTTTTAAATTTTTAATTATTTATTTTTAGTTTTCAACATTTACTTCCGTAAGATTTTGAGTTTTCAATTTTCAATTTTCTCCCCCTTTCCAAGTCAGCTCATAATCTGATATAGGCTCTAGTTATATACTCATGTTAAGCATATTTTCACATTAGTCATGATGTATAGAAGAATTAGAACTAATGGGAGGAACAATAAAAAAGAAGAAATAAAAAAACAACAAAAGAAAAGGAGAGCAAATAGTATGCTTCCATCAGCATTCAGATTCCATGGTTCTTTTTCTGGATGTGGATAGCATTTTCCATCATAAGTCTTTCGGAGTTGTCTTAGATCCTTTTCATTGCTGAGAAGAGCTAAGTCTATCAAAGTCAGTCATCGCACAATGTGGCTGCTACTATGTACAGTGTTCTCCTGGTTCTGCTCATTTCACTCAACCTCAGTCCACACAAGTCTTTCCAGGTTTTTCCTTCACATATTTTTTAATCTATTCCCTTGATATTCTTGACCTTTTGTTCTTCCAGATTAATTTTGTTATTTTTTAAGCTCTATAAATAATTCTTTGATAGTTTGGTTGGTATGACACTGAATAAGTAAAAATTGTGATTTATTATTATATTGGCTCAGCCTATCCATAAGCAATAAATGTGCCTCCAGTTGTTTAGATGTGTCTCTATTTGTGTAAAAAGTGTTTTGTAATTTTGTTTCTATATCCTTGGGTTTCTTTGGCAGGCAAACTCTCAAGTATTTTGTCTGGTCTGCAGTTATTTTAAATGGAATTTCTCTTTCTATCTCTTCCTGTTAGGTTTTGTTGGTGGTATATAGAAATGCTGATGAGGTGTGTGAGTTTATTTTATATTCTGCAAATTTATTAAAGTTGTTTTAAATAGTTTTTAGTTGATTCTCTAGAGTTCTCTAAGAATATCATCATATCATTTTATCATTTGCAAAGAGTAATAGTTTTTTTTTTTAAATAACTAACATTTAATAGCTAACTCTTTTTAATTTTTGGTGAGGCAATTGGGGCTAAGTGACTTGCCCAGGGTCACACAGCTAGTAAGTATAAAGTGTCTGAGGTCAGATTTGAACTCAAGTCCCTCTGACTCCAAGGCTGGAGCTCTATCCACTGTGCCACCTAGCCACCCCCAAAAAATAATAGTTTTATTTCCTCATTACCTATTTTTATTCCCTCAATTTCTTTTTCTTCTCTTATTGCTATAGCTAGCATTCCTAGTACAATATTGAATAATAATAGTGATAAAGGACATTCTTGTTTCACCTCTGATCTTACTGGGAATGCTTCAAGTTTCTCCTTATGGATAATACTTGCTCTTGGTTTTAGATTGGTACTACTTGTCCTTTTAAGAAAGGCCCCATTGAGATTCAACTTTAAGAAAGGTAAGTGAATGTAGTAGAATACAGAGATTGCAAGAGTAAGGGCCTTACCTGCTAGGCTTCTTCCCAGACAACTAATGGATCACTGGAAGAGGCAGCACCCAAGGTGTTTTGCAAGGCAATCTGTTCCCAAGGCATTTCCTTTCAAAGATAATTACTAAAATGGCCTTATTAATAAGGGGGAAAGTATAATGTGATCAAGGCATGTGGCATGGTTGAGATAGGTCTTATAGGAGCCAGGGAGTCCTATCTATCCCAACCACTCCCTTTACCTTCATTTTATAGATGAGGAAAATGAGTCTCAGACACCTTCAATGATTGATACCAACTTATGCAAGGACAAAGTATAAAAGCCATGATTCAAAATGCCCTAACTCAAGTTTTTATATTACCGTGCTCCCTCTTCAGAAGTTCCATCAGGAAACTTCTTTGACAGTCACTTAGTGGGGAAGGAAAAGATGGGTGTTTCTTATGGTGATCACAAAGATGATCGCCCAGTAAGGCCAATGCAAAAGAGATCACTACTGAGGCCTACTGAACTAAGTCCATCCCTCTGTATACTCCCCAAATTTTAATAAAAGGACTATAGGGTCTACTCTGTCACCCCATTACCTGTCAGGTGAAGAATAAATTCCTGTTCTTTTATTTAATGTGTTACACAATCAGGTTCTAGCATAATTTTTTAGACCCACTCCACAATACAATACTTCATGTCTTTTCATACATAGGTTAGGAAAATAAAATCAGGTTCCCAAGCAAAAGATGACAGATCTATTGTTAGACAGTAGTGTGCCTGGAAAAAGTTCTTCAAATTTTGGTGAACCACATGGCCAATATGAGTCAATCATGTGATAGAAGAACCAAAATACTTAACGGGATATTAGGTTGCCTTAAGAGAGATGTTGCTTCCAGGAATAAGCAGATATTTAGTCCTTGTGTACTGTGCTCTAGTCAGAATATATCTGCTGAATCGTGTTCACTTCTGAAAACTACAGTTAAAAAGATTATGAATGAACTGGAGAGTCTCCAAAGAAGGCCACAAGGTTGTTGAAGGGCCTTAAGTCTACCGCATAGGAGAACCACTTGAAGGAAATAAGGGTATTTAGCTTAGGAAGGAGAAATATCATGGGGCACGTGATCCATTTCTTTAAGTATCAGAAGGACTGCTAGGCTTGTTTTATTTTGCCACAAACAACAGAAATAGGAGCAACGGTAGAATTTGCAGAGAGGCAAACGTAGGCTTGATTTCTGAAAAACTTCCTAACAATTAGAGCTATAAATAGGTGTAGTAGGTGAAATGGGCTTCTTTTGAGATCAGTTCCCCTAACACCCGCTGAGTGAACATTTATTAAATAAGTTAGAGAGTCCTTTTGGTTAATCGGTGATCTAGACGGCTTCTGGAACCCTTACAACTTGAAAATTCCGTGGTTTTGTATTCTTTTTGTATCTGGGCAGCACTTTTAAAAAGTACATTAGAGGATCAGGTGACACGCAGAGAAAGAAAAACAGGGCAGAAAAAGCATTCCAGGTGGTGCCAAATGCTGATGGAAGGATAAAAGGAACTCCGAGCATTTATGCTTAGGAAGAGTTTATTTAGGCTGTGATAACTTTTTCAAGGTGAAATAAGGATTCGATTCATTCCACTTAGTTGCCACCTGATTTTTTGGGAAATGTTAAATTGGAAAGATAGGGCGTTTATGCGGATTGCAGGTGAATTCCCCATGCTAGGAGTTTGCATTTATTCCAACAAGAAACATTCCAAGGAAAGAGCACGTCAATCAACTCTCTGCGCCTTTAAAAGCTCAGATGCAGGTAGTTCGCGCTCAGGAGTTCAGGGCGCCGCATATCTCCAGTTATCTGAAGGAACAGAAGAGAAAAGATTCAGTCCAGGGGCGCCTAAAAGTAGCGGAAAGGAAGGAAACCGAGTATCCTTGGAAAGAGAAGGGCACTTTGAGGAAGAAGACAGGAAGAAGAGACAACATCAATACATACACACACACAATTTTAAGTTCACAACTGGGCAGAAGAACGACGCTGCACTTATCAAAATAATTACTGGGATTTAGGGGGAGGAAAATATTCTTCTCTTTACTCTTTCACTTTAACGCTGAGGCGCCCCCGAGAGCTTTTTCTTCTCTAGAGATGTTTAGCCAATTCCTTGGTAATTCTAATTTTTCCGAAGGGTTGGAAGTGGCTGCGGGGAGGATGCTGGTCGAGTGTTTTGGCATATTGTACTGGAAAGTAAATTGACTGATAAACCAAAAGTCCTCATGGAGATGCCGGGGATCGAACCCGGGGCCTCACACATGCAAAGCGTGCGCTCTACCACTGAGCTACATCCCCCTCCCATCCCAGGTTGTTTATTCTTTCCCGTCAATTTAGTATTTATCTTTTTTTTTTTCTCTTGGCCTTGTCATTAACCTAGGTAAGAGTGGTATTCTTCGAAAATTCTGAAAGTAAAATTAAGGAACATACAGGGTAACCGCCGAAATTAAAACAAGAACACAATTTTCCACTGCTTTTTCTCCCTCTGAGTTCTGAGTTTTTAAAATGGAAACGCACAGACACAAAATGTGAACTTCCCTTGGGAGAAACTTTGTTTTTGTCGATTTCGTGTCAGATTCTTCGTGACCCCATTTGGGGTTTTCTTGGCAAACGCTTTGCGATTTCCTTCTCCAGCTCATCTTACAGATGAGGAAACTGAAGTAAAAAAGGTTAAGTGACTTGCCTAGGGTCACACAGATAATAAACGTCTAAGGCTGACTTTGAACTCAGGTCCTCCTGACTCTAGAGCCTGCACTCCATCCAGTGTACGAAAAAGTCTGAAACTGAATGCTATTATGATTCTAAAGATCAAGCTTGACTCATAAGAAGAGATGAGAAAATGAAGCCCCTTTGCAAAAGTTTTAGGGAGACTATGGACTATGAACGAGAGAGAGACAGAGAGAGACAGAGACAGAGACAGAGAGAGAGAGTCTAGATTGAAAGATTGGTTAGTTTTGCTACACCGTTTTTCCCCTTTAAAATTCTTTGTTACAAGGGATGGCTCACCAGAGAGGAGACAAAAGGACTATTTTGGAAAAGAAAGAAAGGTAAAAACAAAGATACCAAGAAAACTTCGAATTTAAAAAGGAAACTTTGTCCTGGCAGCAAAGCAAGAACATACAGGCTATGGAAGTTACTCTTAGGAAATTGCAGAACCTGTGAGAGATTAAGGAGAGAGAAGAATCAAAGGTCTGCCATCTGGTATTACTATTTACCAAGTCTCCCACAAAGTTTTCATGTCCATAACCTTCAATTTGCGTCTCCGTTCAACTCTTAGCAACTCTTAACTCTGTTCATCATCTTCTCCTCTCTCTGCTTCACCACCCTTAACTAGCACTTCTCTGTTCTTTCGTGGTTCCTCCTGAACCCCTTAATGCCCTAATCTGCCTTCTCGACCTCTTATTCTCTCACTGGGTAACAGTGGAACAGGGCAGATGGAAAGAGGAATTGAGGAGTTCTTATTGGGTATAGGAGGGGCGAAGATATAGGCCTTCAATTTGATGTTAAGTCCCGGGAGGCGGTGGGGACATGGAGACTTCTTGGTAAGTTGACCTATTGGGTTTGGAGCGCAGAAGTCAGGGCTGGAAAGTGAAATGAGTGAGGGCCATTGGCATTATGGAGTGGAGAGGTGGGGAAAGACTTAAGAAAGAACCCGAAGAAGGCAGAGGAGAAGAGAGGCTGATTAGTAAACACTTTGGTAATTATGAATCCTCTTTGCAGAGTCCAAGAGATAGCGAAACTTCAGGAGGCTAAAAGGGACCTGGGAAAAAGGATGGAGCCAGCGACCCTTTGGCTAGCAAGCACTCGAGGGCACTAATGGTCTAGCTACAGAAATTGCTTTTTTTGGTTGTGTTACAGCAGACCCAAGCCTAGGTGGGGAAAGTGTGTATCATGTCTCCAAGGTCAAGCAGGCGTGGGTCCTCTGGGCACCCTGACGAGACTGTCCTGGGTAAACCGAGATTTGTCATTTTGGATAAATTCAAATTCAAAGAAGAAGTCCAAAAGGAATCGAAGGACAAGTTTCCCCTCCCAGAACTCGAAATTAGAAAAAAAAAAAGTTGCCAGCCTCACTTCCTCTTTGCATCACACTCCATTGCCTAACCCTTAGTGTCTGGCGTCTGGAAGGGATATGCTCCGGGTTGTACCCAACCGGGAGAGCTACCTGGCAGCTCAAAGCAGGTTTCGGGCTAGTAGGGTTTTAGTTAGGCAGTTCGGTAAGTAGAGATGGTGTAGCTTCGCATACCCTAGAGTCCCAGGAGAAACGACGTGTCCTTTGAGCCTACTTTGGAATCTTCTTAGGCTTGACTTTGTTCCATGTGCATATTGACATTTTACTCCCTCTTTGAAATTCTCTGGAAGAGACGATAATTTGTGATCACTTAATCTTTCCATTGCTTCAAAAAAAATTTTTTTTTTGGTCTCGAGTCTCAATTCGACCCACGTTACAACATTGTCTGGTCTCTGTGGCGCAATTGGTTAGCGCGTTCGGCTGTTAACCGAAAGGTTAGTGGTTCAAGCCCACTCAGGGACGTCTAAATGTTTTTCCTGAAGATTACTTTTTTCCCTTTGTTTCTCCTTTTCTATAAACTCTGCCTGGAAATATCATTTATGGTCTCCACCACTAGACCTCGCTGAAATGAACTCCTGAATAAGGAAATTCCCTTTCTTCCAATGCAAGTAAACACTATCTCATTATGAATGAATAAAGTGAATGAAAGGACATTTATCAGGAGTTTACCATAGTAAAGTATGGATTTTTTTTTAATTAAAAGAGACGTTCTTTGCTCTAAAAGAGCTTTTATTGTATTAAGGAAAGCTACACATCTAGGAAATTGGTGACCAGAGAGGGGTGATTTGTTCTGGGGAGTGGATGGGAGAATTTGGGGCTGTGGGTTAGAGGAATAGACTGCAACACAGGCTATAGGTGGCCCAGGTAGATGGCGGTATGAGATTGCAGCAGAAGTATGACCCTGGTGTCAAGAGGCAGCCCGTAGATATCCTGGGCTAAGGGGATTCGTTTGTACCCAGTCTCCAATCACAAAAGGTTATCCTCAGGAACTGGGTCCTGGCTTTTGGAAGATGGGCGTGGAGGTCCAGAACTCAGGTTGGGTTAGAGAGTCTTAGAGAGTTACCTAGAGCCCTGAAGGTTGAATGACTTACCCATGGTTACACAACTAGGGTGTTTCAGAACAAGGCCTTAAGGTTCCCTGGAACCTTAAACTCAATTTGCCTAAAACTGAGAACATTATTTACCTTACCATCACTCCCCAGCAACCGTTCAGATGTCTTCCTTATTCTGTCTGTGTCTGTGTCTTCATGTACCTAATGGATACAGTAGACAAGAGAGATGTGAAGGGAACTGTACCAAAGACAGACCCTTGGAACAACACACAATAAGGAGTAGAGAAAGGTATGAAGAGTTCCTTGACAGAAAGAGAGCTAGAAGAGTGGGACCGATGTCTCTGAAGCATAGTTATTCATGTAAGTCAGTTGTGGCTGCCTCATTTTAGAAAGAATATTGTCATGAGGGAGCATGGGCAGTTTAAATAGCCTCTCAGTGTCTTAAGCAACTCTAAAAATCGATGATCTGCATCAGCAGAATTTTCAACATATGGGAGTTGAGTAGGTTTCAGGGCAGAAAATACTCAGCACAAGTTGAGGAAAGTACTTTAGAGGGCACTAGAAATGACAGATACATGTCAGTGTGTGTGGGTCACTTTCAGTAAACTGGAAATATTTAGCTTGGAGGAGAGAATATTTAAGAATGCGCATTTCCAGGGAAATGTGTAGGGTAGTCATGAAAAGTACAATGAACTAACCTGGAGATGCCGGGGATCGAACCCGGGGCCTCATACATGCGAAGCATGCGCTCTACCACTGAGCTACATCCCCAAGCACAAGTACAATGGCTGAACAAGAGACTCAGATGTGCTTTACGTGGTAATCTCAAACACTCGATTTTGTATTTCTACCTTCCTGGTCTTAGAACCGGACCCACAGTCAGAGAGGTGACTCAGAGAACTGACAGACTGTTGCTGTGGGCAGAAGATTACAGTGGAAGAGGAGGTGGGTTGGATCATTAGAACAGCCTCTCCCAGCAGAGTCTGAAGATGTCCAATTTCATTTATTTTTTGTTAAAAATCCTGGTTATAATAGAATGTCAGAAATAAAGAAACCCAAAGAAAGAACACAGAACAGAAGGACTCTGGTTGACATTCACTAGCAGAGGAAGAAAAATCATTGTTTTGGTCGGGAATTGAACACGCACGGTGGTTCATAATTAAATGCTGCATATTGCCACCAACGAAGTTAATACTTCCATTCACAGCTCAGAGAAGAAAGTTGAAGGAAAGAATTAGTGTGCTCACTTCCTTCCACTCCCCCCAACACTCCTTTCACTCTGAGCTTTTCCTTTTAAGCTCCAGCACCCAGACCTTGGTTTTTATTCTCCAGAGGACCTAGAATGACCCCTTTGACTCTCTACAAGGACAGCCTTTGTGCTAGGTGTAGAATTGCGGCAGGCCTAGCAGTCAGGAAAACCTATTTTCAAGAACTGCCTCTGTCATATACTAGTTGTGTGACCATGGAAAGGGCACTTCTCCTTTTCTCAGTTCCCTTTGCATCTCTACCCTTTCATCTCCAATAGCTTTCTAAGACTAAATTATGTGAGTTGCTGATTTGTATCAATGGGGAGTTGGAGCTCTGTGAGGGACTGTCTGATGTTGGCAGCTACCAGGTTGGGTACTGTGGCAAGGGTAGGGTAAGATCTGGGTATTTTGGAAGTCGAGGCAGGGACTGCGGTAGGCAGAGTCGTGTGTACTGGGATGGGCTGGATACGGAGAAGCCCTGAGGCAATTGGGCAGTGCTCTGTGACATAAGCTGGGTACAAGGAAGTAGTAGGGGCCTGAGCTCCTGAGGCAAGGGGCGGTGCCACGTGGGAGTGGGATGGCAGAGGACTGAGTTCCCTCTGCTTAGTCCCCTCCCTATATGCAACGTCATCCCCAGATGCCTCTTGTGACTTTCCTGACTTCCTTGGTCTCTTTGTGCAGCACTGACCCAGTCCCCTCCTGAGTCTGACTTCCTAGGTCACGTACTCTTGTCCATGCATCAATCCCAGATGCCTCCTTCCTGTATCCAATCCTGGCCTCCTACGTCACTCCCTCCCCCTTGGTGTGCTAAACTCAGACAGCCCCTTCCGGTATCTGACCCTACAATCATTGGCTAGTAGCGGGCTGGGGAGGAGGGGCTAAGTAGGTACTTAGGAACAAGCGTGGTCAGATCACACGTGTGCTCCCCTGGCTCCTGCCCTGTTGCTCTGGCCTTGCTGCTTGGGCTTGCTATGATGGTTTGCTGTGTTGGCCTCTGAATAAAGCTCTGGTGTTGGTGCCTCCCGATGGCTCGTCTCTGTGTGGTGATCCGGCTCAGAACCGAAGACCCAGGCGTAGGTAAGACTCTGGTAGTGTACTTCTTTTAAGAGAAGTGGGTACTGGCGCATGACTGGCAGAAGGTCGGCGTGCGGCCCGTATAGAGCTCCCTTCTTCTATAAGATCACAATTCTGGACTACCTCAGCTCAAAAATAAAATCACCACAAAAGGAACATGAAATGAGATGATTTTGCTTTTTGAATCAGCTATTAAGAACTATTCTCTTTGTAGCTTCCTCCCTGGAGAAGGGAAGAAGGGCTTGGGAGAAATTGGCAGTACTCAACTCTTCAGACTTTTTTTCTCACAGGCCAGCAGATTCTATCCAAACTTCTCTCTGCTCTGCCAGATTTAGTAGACTCAATCTGCCTTAGGGAAGTAGAGGCCGAGGCAGTCTGGTTAGTTCTTATCTCTTAGGATCATTTTGAGTGAAGCCCTCAAAGCTCTATGACCCTTCAAGACCATTAGGAATAGATCCTTTCTTAGAGGTGTGTGAGTGGGAGTATCAGTCACGACAACCCACTTAAAATATCTACCCAAACCACACAACACATTCACTGAATCAAGGGACCAAGCAAAAATATTTCAACTAAGTGTTACAGGAATCATATTTAGAACGGTTGAGGAAAATCAGCTATACGATTTGGGGCTTGTAGAAAACCAGCAACCTAGTTAGCATTGGAGAATTGCAATGTCTGGCCAGCCAGTGGTGTAAAAAGTTCCAGCTTCTGAGAGGAAGTTGTTTAGGGGATGAAGAGCAGAGCTCCACTGTTTCCCTATAACCACCACCACAGGAAGACCTTGTAGACTTCAAAAGGTCAGAAGATTTGGACTCATCATTTCCCAGCAGCATCCCAAATAATGGTTACTGGTAGCAGTGTTTACATCTGGAGCCAAGGATAAACTAGACACATAGAGGGAAAGCAGCTTCAGAACTCTAGAAAGAACCCAGCAGAAAGTTATACAGTACCTAAGGGGGGCATCTTGAAGACTATTAAAAAGAACTTCCAGGAGTTATAAGTCACCTTCTTTGCCACATGGCTCCAAGACTGAATCCACTTTCTCTTGGCCCCTGTACGCATTTTTGGTAGAATGTATTGCAGGTTTTGGGGTAGAGGTTGAGTGCAAATGTACCAATTGTTCCTATTATATCACCTTAATAAATGTCCTTTTCTAAAAGCTAACAAAACCTGTCAACTGATAATCTAAAAGGAAACAAGTGGATTGCGGCTCGTGAGCTATCATAATAGGGGATAACCCCATCCCTTTCAGATTGCCCCTGGGAACTTGAAGGAAAAAAGTAGTTTAAGTCTTTCGAGGGCTCAATTTGCCAGGGAGAGTGGAGATTGAGACAGTAGCCTGGAAGCTCATAATGGGTGGCAATAGATTGATAGTACAATGTCTTATCTTAAATCTCTTTTCTTGTGGCTACAGGCACAGCTTCCCTAAGCACCCAGGGGAAAAAAGCCAGTCACAGTTACTAAGCTAAATTTGATTCCCTAAAGAAATACTTTTTTTATCTTCCCCTAATGACTGTCCATAGTACCCTTTCCAGGAAAAGCTCCTGCATGTCCTATCTCAAGAATACTTTAGATAATTGTTTTTGTTGTTAGATTCAGAATTGATAGAGACCTTACAGGTTATCTACTTCAATGTACCAGATCAGAGATCTCTCTACAACATTCCTTAAAAGTGTCTAACCTGCCCTAGAAGGTTGCTGGTAAGGGGGAATAGACTGCCTCCAGAGGAGGCCCATTTCCCTTTGGGGATAACTCCATTTAAAGGAAATTTTTCCCTAAAAGGAGACATCCTAATTTTTTTAAACTTCCATTTATTACTCTTACTTTTGCCTTCTGGAGCCAAAAGGAACAAGTCTAATCTCTTTCCCAGTACTAAAAGACAATTATCATGAGCTTCTTAAGTCTTCTTTACTACACTTTATGCTTTTTTTTGAGGGGGGAGGGGCAAGCAAAACCAGTGAGTTACTTTTTTCCTTGACATATTTGTTGGTTTTTTTTTAATATATGGAATAAAACGAGAATTTCCGTAACATAGTACAATAAAAAAGATGATTGCCCATGAAACTGCAAATCGATTATGCACAACTCAATATTCCTTTCAAATATACATCAAAATAAATTGTCTTGTAAATTTCATTTTTTAACTTTTTTTCTTCCCTAATCCCCCACCCTAAAGATGGCTACCATTAGACACAAATAAGTGTGTGTCTATGTACATACGCACATATGCACATATGTGTATATATGTATATATGTAAAATTATACTATGCATACTTCTATTTATCAGTCCTTTCTTGGGATGAAGATAGCGTTTTTCTTCAAATGTCCCTTATAGTTAATTTGGATATACTTTTAAAGTCCTTTCACCATCCTGGTCACCTTCTCTTGATTCTTCCAACTTTATCAATGCCCTTCTTAAAATAAGAATAATCTAAAAGTCTGGCTTTTATATTCTTAGAAATATTTCTTAAATTAAAAAAAAACATATTCAAATAGCCCTAGCAGTTCTCAAGGTAATTAAAAAATCCTTCACAGGAATATAGAAGCATTTAAAAGCCTCCATGTTACAGGAAAAAAAATAGACTGTTGGAAAATGGCAGGATCTCCCTACCTGGGAATTCTGATCTTAATCAAAAGGATAATATTGATTTTTATTCTATAACTTCCCCAAATGGGATAAAAACATAAATCTGTTTTCCCCCTTAGACAAAAGGTGAGCCCAGTAACAATTTCTGTCTAGTGAAGGGTTTGACATGGTTGCACAGTAGGGCATATGGTCTTCCCCATTCTGCCCATGCTGAGAAAGACTCTTTTACAGGGGTGAAGCCAAAGGAGACTAAAGAAAAAAATCACATTTGGTGGTAGGAGGAGAGGAGTATCTGGAAAAGACTGTCAGTGTCCACATTCCAAAGTTGGAGGGCCAGACAGGGACAAATTAAAATTCCTAATCCTTTGTCTCCTGTTGGAACATAGCAGAATCATTTCACCTTATACAAACAACCCTTCCTGGAGATTCTGCTAGGGAATGCATAATCAAGATCATGAACAGTCTGTATGAATTCGGTATTTTCCAAGAATGGTAATTCAGACTTAGTATACAATCAACTACCTCTGTAGCATTAGAAACATGTTACTGTTAACAGGAAGGAAGGTCTATAATGAACATTTCTCATAATTAACCTAAGGATGAAATAAACATACTGACCATGAGATGTAACTGTTATCTCATGGTGGGCAGCATCCACAAAATTGTTGGTAAGAATTATTTTGAGAGTTACTTGAGAAGAAGATAATATCTTATAGTTGTTACAGTTTGAGTTCAGGAGTAGAAACATAGCCCACTTAGGCTTTTTCCCCCCACAAATTATAAAGAGAAAAAAATTGTTGAACTTTTAGCATAATATATGTATATGTATATGTATATGTATATATACATTATATATGTATAATGACAAAAGGTTTTTAAGAAAACTCTGAACTCAACATTAAAGAAAAATGATAAAAATAAATTCTACTCACTACAATGTTTCTTCTACTTAGGAAGCTTCCATTTCTCTGTACAATAATAAGTGCATTACATTTCATGAAAGCAGATCAAGCTGGCTCCAGCTATGCCTCACGTTGCCATCTGTCCATCTCCTCAAAGGCCACATTTCCACCAAATATACCCTCCACCATATCCCATCCCATCTTTTCACTTACTAGTTCTGGAACCATAATGGAAACACTATTGCTCTTGAAAAGTGTATCAATTTTCTCTTCTGAAGCTCCATTCACCATCTCTATTTAACATCTATTACAATAATTAGCCCAGTTTAAGCCTCAGACTTGATTTGTAGTTCCCAAATGTCCTTCCTTTTCAGTTTTAGGGAGTTTGTTTTAGATGAAAAGTTATGTTTAGTCACAATTTCTCTAAGCCCCCAGTAAGGAAAATTCCTAACATTCAAAACACAGTGCCATTGACCTGATCTTTCCACTCAGGTTGACATGAATCCATGAACACATGGGGCTGTGGTTGCTTCTGCCTATGTTGTGTCTATTCTGATTTGTTCTTAGGTGAAGGACTGTTAGAGAGGGCTGAGACCACATGACTTTCAAAAGGCCAGAAGAGAAGTTGATACTAGAATTTGTGGGCAACCAATTCCAGACCACCAGTAGAGAACTAAGAAGAGCCCAGAACCCATCCCCTCAAGATATTGATTTCACAATCAAGATGCCAGCTCCTATAAGCAAAGGAGAGACTATCCATTGGCTATGCTGTATTTGGACGTGAACTTGATAGAGCCAATGCTTTGTGGAAACTGCTTTAGATTTGAGCTCACTCTCCCAGGCTGAGATGGTATAGAGGAGAGTATGCTAATGGTCCACAGGGATGAGTTTATAACTTCTGGTTGTGCTCTGTCTTCTTAGTAAATATCCCTTTCTAATAGTGATTGACAATAATTTATTGAATGACATTGAGGAATTAATAACTGAATCAGATGATGACATTGGGAAGGTATTAATTGGTGTTGAAAATTGATGTTGGGGAGAATATGCCAAAATGGGGAGAAGGGTTCAAGCTGATAGCATTACAAAAAAACAGTATAATCCTTTAAGGCTACCTCAAGAACCTTGATAGAAGCTATCCTTACCCTGTGGACTCTGATTTATCAATGTGAGTATATGTTGGGATAAGTACCCCAAGAGCCTGTATGAACTACACAATAATTTAAAAGGATATTATGAAGAAAAAAAGAGAAAGAAGGACTAGTTTTGTCAGATTTGAAATTATTCTATGAAGTGATTATTGCCCAAATTATTACATGATGGCTAAAAGGTAAAATACATAGAACAACAGCACAGAATAGGCAATCCAGAATTTAAATCAAAGTTATATGTTAAACTAGAAGTTTACAAAAAAGAAGATCGCAAAGCAATTAGAAAGGTAATCATTATGCAATATGGCAGCCAGAAGGGCTAATGGAAATTTAGGCTGAATTAAGAGAAACATAGGATTATTAACTAAGAAGATGATGATTCCACTGGATTCTGCCTCAGTCAGATAGGATACGGAATACTATGTTCAGTCCTGGCCTCCACATTTTAGAAAAAAACATTGAAAATCTGGAAAGCATGCACAGGAGGATAACCAAGATGGCGGTCAGTCAACAAGGATCTTCAGTGCTTACTATATGCCAGGCTCCATGCTATAACTTGGAATACAAAGAAAAGGGAAAAACAGTTCTTGTCAGCCACAAGCTCATATTCAAATGGGAGAGGTACATGTAAATAACTACATGTGGTGTATGGGGTGCTCAGGGAAGGCTAGCTTCTTTGGTGTGAGGGCTTGCCAAACCCTTTCAGGGCTGTTCATCCACCTTTGGTGCCCACCTGACACCCAATTCTCACCTGTGTCTCCAAGAAGCTGTAGTATTGCACAATGGCCACTCAGTAGATGTACTAAACCAGGTTAAAAGTAACAAACAGGTATCAAACCCATTGATCAGTTGGGGGATGTTTACTCCAAGCATGTGAAGACTTTCCCTGGCAGAAGAGGTGGATAAGAACAATGTGTTCCAATGGTGAGGATGGTAGCTGAAGCAGACACTGTGGAGTGCTTAGAGTTTGGTCAGACATTGAAGATGTCAAGGATTTGCACTACATCCTGGCCATTGACAGGCATCTAGACTTTTGTCTTGTCACTGGTCTTTAATGACTCGGAAGAAAAAGTGAGGCTTGGGGAATGGTTGCACAAGTTGCATGCATGCATTGCATTCCAATGCATGCAACGTAATACTATTGTGCAATAAGAAATGATGAGCAAGCAGATTTCAGAAAATCTGGAAAGACTTGAACAAACTGATGCAAAGTGAAATAAGCAGAACTAGAAAAACACTGTACACAGTAACAGCAACATTGTGTGATGATCAAATATGAATGACTTAGTTCTTCTTAGCAAGAAAATGATCCAAGACAATTACAAAGGACTCATGATGGAAAATGCTACATCCAGAGAAAGAACAGATGGAATCTGAATGCAGATTGAAGCATACTATTTTCATTTTATTTTTTCATGTCTTTTTTCTTTTCATCTGTTTCTTCTTTCACAATTGTGACTAATATGGAAATATATTTTACATGATTGCACATATATAACTTATATTAATTGCTTACCATTTTAGGAAGAAGGGAGGGGAGGGAGGAAGGGATAAAAATTCAGAACTCAAAATCTCATAAAATGAATGCTAAAAAATATCTTTACATATAATAGGGAAAAATAAAAAAATATTAAAAAGAAAGAGCAAGATTAATGACTTTGTGCAATTCTACCTCACTTAAATCCCATCTGCCTCAAGTCAAGACATCATCCTGTGATGTCACTGGTCTTCTTAGAAAATGAAAGATGAACAACAAATAACTAGGCACATACAAAATATAGACAGAGTAGATGGAAGGTAATCTTAGAGAGGAAGCTACTATTAGCTTGAAAGGCCTGGAAGGCTTCAGACAGAAGGTAGGATTTGAGCTTTCTGAAAGAAAGGCAGGGAAACTAAGTGGCAGAAGTGGAGAAACAAAGTATTTCAGGACTATAAGATAGACAATGTAAAGACACAAAATGAAGTGTCATTTGTGGGGAAAGGTAAATAGTCCAGTATTGGACTATTGTATTATAGTCCAATTATAGTATTTATAGTATTAAATAGTCCAGTATTGGAGTATTGTAGCTCGATTGTACAATTACATGGATGGGAGTAAAGTGAAAGACTAAAAAGGTAGGAAGGGGACAGGCTGTGAAGATCTTTATTTTTCAAATTATTCTTTATAGATATGTTTTGTTTTTACATGACCTAAATTTCTTCCAGTATCTCTCCCTCCTCACCATTTCGAAAGAGCTATCCCATAGAAAAAAGAATACATTTTTACAATTATTTACATTTTTTACATATTTACAAATTTTTTACATATTTACAAATTTACAAATATTTACAATATTTACATATTTACAATTATTATGCCACAAAGGTGGCCATTGATAAAAGGAAAATTACTGCATACAAAAAAAATTTATAGCACCACTTTTGTGGTAGCAAAGAACTGGAAACAAAGCAGAGACCCAGTGATTAAGGAATGAAACAATTTGTGGCACATGAACATGATAGAATATTACATCAATACAGAAACATAGAAAACATTTACATAATCTGATACAGGGTGATGACAGCAGAGCCAAGAAATCAATACATAAAATGACTACAA
Source organism: Vombatus ursinus (assembly GCF_900497805.2). Taxonomy (NCBI): domain Eukaryota; kingdom Metazoa; phylum Chordata; class Mammalia; order Diprotodontia; family Vombatidae; genus Vombatus; species Vombatus ursinus. The sequence continues at coordinate 358,841 of NW_020947661.1, read as the reverse complement.
CAAAGTAATGGAAAGAACAACCCCATAAATTAATAGAAAATGAATGCTGCAAGATTATAAAAAAAATCATGAACCCAAAGAAGAGAAATGAAAAGACACCTTTCCCTATTCCTTTGCAGAGGTGGGAGGTCCATGTTTGTGGAACATTGCATGTATTTTCAGACCATTGCAATCAACATTTAAATTCACAAATTTAATGCAGTAAATGAAAATATACTTTTTCTAAGGCCCATTTATTTGTATCACTTGATCATAACTATTTCATCAGTAGAATATTAGATTTCTACAGGCTGGGACTGTTTTATTTTTGTCACTGTATCCCCTAAGCCTAACACAGTGCCTAGGACATAGTATGTACTTAATAAATACTTGTATTGGCAGAGCCAAGATGGCAAGTTAGGGGCAGCTTTCCAGCTGAACTATCGCAACATTCCCCTCCAAACAATTTTAAAATAATACCTCAAATCAAATTTTTGAGAGGTATAACCAACAAAAGGTCAAGATGGGACATTTTTCCAGCCTAAGAAAACTTAAGAAGTCAGCCGGAGAAGTCTGTGCCACCAGAGTGGAGGTCTATCTGGAACCCATACATACCACAGTGGTAACAGTGGCCACAGCAGCAGCACCTTTGAGAGGTCTGTCTTTGAGAGACAGTATGGAGAGTTAGACAACCATTCAGAAAGAGATTATAGGGGACTTTTGCTGGCACTGGGCACAACTGGCACTGACTAGCAAATCTATTGCCCATATGCAGTACTGGATTATAGTTCCAGGATGGAGAGGAGTCCTGGTGGTTGTTCACAGGGGAGCAAGGGCCTTGGACACAGGTACAAAGTGCTTACAGTTGCAGGAGACCAGGGGACTCCCTGGGAGAGGGCAGAGACCAGGAGGGCAGTGACTACACCTCTTCCAGAATCACACTACTTTGGAACCACCAAAAGGGCAGACTCCCAGAAGTAGCTCTAAAAATAGCAGCACAAAAAATGTCCAAAGCTTTAGACAATGCCTCCTACTTCCCAGGTGAGCAGAGGCTAACATTAACACAAAATTCAAAGTCAAGAAATAATCTGGAAAAATAAGGAAACAATAACAACAACAACAACAAAAGAAATTGACAATAAAACTACTATGGTGGTAGGGAACACCAACACATAAATTCAGAAGGAGACAATAATGTGAAAACAGCTACAAAAAAGCCTCAAAAAATTGTTAATTGCATACAAATTCAACAACAATTTCCTGGAAAAGTTAAAGAAAGAAATGAGAAGTGGAGGAAAGATTGGTTAAAGAAATGAGAGTGATGCAAGAAAATTATGAAAAGAGAATTAACAGCTTGGTAAAAGAGGCACCAAAAATACAGAAGGAAATAACACCTTGAAAAACAGAATTGGTCAAATGGTAAAAGAGGTCCACAAATCCACTGAAGATAAGAACTCCTTAAAAAGTAGAATTGGCCAAATGAAAAAGGAGATATAAAAATTCACCAAAGATAAGAACTCCTTAAAAATCAGATTTGACTAATTGGAAAAAGAGGTACAATACTTGACTAAAGAAAATAATTCCTTGAAAATTAGAATTGGACTATGATCCAAGACATCTCTGAAGGGTGAAAAATGCTATCCATTCCAGAGAAGGAACTAATGGTGTCTGAATACAGATTGAGGTATACTTTTTTATTTTATTTTTCTTGAGGGTTTTTTTTAATCTATGTTTTTTTTCACAACCTGATTATTATAGAAATGTTTTGCATGATTACACTTGCCTACCCTATATCAAATTGCTTGCCTTTTCAATGAGAGAGGAGGGTGGGGAGGGAGGAAGTGAGAGAATTTGGAATTCAAAGGTTTAAAAACAAATGTTAAAAATTGTTTTTACATGTAACTGAGGGAAACAAAGTATTAAATACATTTTTAAATGTATTTGAGAAATCTTTACTAAAATTAATTAACTAATTAAAAAATTAGAATTGGGCAAGTGAAGCTGATGACTTCGTGAGACATTGAAAAACAATAAAACAAAGTTAAAAGAATAAGAAATAGAAGAAAATGTGAAATATCTCATAGGAAAAACAACTGACCTAGAAAATAGATCTAGGAGAGATAATTTAAGAATTATTGGACTACCTGAAAGCCATGATCAAAACAGAGCCTAGATTTCATCTTACAAGCAATTACCAAGGCAAACTGCTTTTATATCTTAGACCTAACAGGAAAAATAGAAATGGAATGCAAACAGTTTAACTTTCTTGTGTCTCTCATGATTTCTCTTTCATGTTTACTTTTTTATGTTTCTCTTAAGTTTTCCATTTGATTGTCACATTTTCTATTCAGCTCTGATCTTCCCATTAGGAATGTTTGGAAGTCCTCTACTTCATTGACTATCCATTTTCCTCCTGAATGATTATTACTGTTTTTCTATATAGGGTATTCTTGGTTGTAATCCTAGCTCCTTCACTTTAAAAAATTCCATATTCCAAGTCCTCCACTCCTTTAACATGGAAGCCACTAAATCTTTTTTTTTTTTTTGGCTAGGCAATGGGGTTAAGGGACTTGTCTAAGGTCACACAGCTAATAAGTGTCAAGTATCTGAGGCTAGGTTTGAACTTAGGTCCTCCTGACTCCAGGGCCGGTCCTCTATCCACTGCACCACCTAGCTTCTCTAAAGCCACTAAATCTTGTGTGATTCTAACTCTGGTTCCACATTATTTGAATTGTTTTGTTCTGGCAGCTTGAAGTATTTTCTCATTTTCTTTTTGACCTGGGAGCTTTGGAATAAGAGAAAGAGATGAGGATGATAGAAGAGAGGATAAATTAAGGGAATCAGTGATTACAAGCAATATAGAGTTTTGAGGGGGAGAATGAGAGAGAGAGAGAGAGAGAGAGAGAGAGAGAGAGAGAGAGAGAAGAAAATGGGATGAAGTGAAATATGCAGTTAGTAATCATAACTGTGAATGTAAATGACATGAGTTCCCCATAAAATGGAACTGGATAGCAGAATGGATAAAAACGAAAATTCAATAATTTGTTATTTAAAAGAGACAGATTTGAAACAGAAACACACATAGAGTTAAAATAAAGGGCTAGAGCAGAATCTAATATGCTTCAGTTAAAGTATACAAAGTAAAAGCAAGAATAGATCTAAGTAAAAGAGATAATCAGGGAAACTACATTATACTAGAAGGTACCATAGACAATGTAAGATCAAAAATTTTTACAGCAAGTTTCCTTGATGAAAGCCTCATTTCTCAAATGCATACTGAGTATAGAACAGAGTCGAATTTATAAAAAAAAAAAAAAAAGAGTCATTCCTCAATTGAAAAATGGTCACAGGACATAAATAGTTTTCAGAAGAAGAAATCAAAGCTGTCTAATGTCATATGAAAAAAATGCCTTAAATCACATTTGATTAGAGAAATGCAGATTAAACAACTTTAATGTACCTCCTCAGACCTATCAAAAATAACAAATGCTGGAGGGGTTGATGGAACAATATGTATACTAATGAATTGCTAGTGGAATAGTGAACTGATATAATCATTTTATTTTATTTTTATTTTTTTATTTTTAGTGAGACAATTGGGGTTAAGCGACTTGCCCAAGGTCACACAGCTAGTACATGTCAAGTGTTGGGTCTGAGGTCAGATTTGAACTCAGGTCCTCCTGACTTCAGGGCCAGTGCTCTATCCACTGCACCACCTAGCTTCCCTGATCTAATCATTTTAGAGAACAATTTGGAACTATATTCACAGCGCTATAAAATTGTGCATACCCTTTGACCCAGCGATACCACTATGAGGTCTGTACACCAAAGAGATCAAAGAAAAAGAAAAAGGAAAAGGACCTGTATGTACAAAAATATTTATAGCAGCTATTTTTGTGTTGTCACAGAATTGGAAATTGTGGGTATGCTCATCAATTAGGAAACGGCTGAATAAGTTGCAGCATATGATTGTGATGGAGTGCTATTATGCTTTGTGAAATGATGAGGGAGGTGATTTCATAAAAACATGGCAAGAACTATATAAAATAAATCAAAATGAAGTAAGAAGAACTGGGAGATCATTGTGCACAGTAGCAGCAATGTTGTAATGATAATTGACTGTCAAAGACATGGCTAGTCTGATCAGAACAATAATCCAAGACAATTTTAAAGGACTTATGGTGAAAAAGGAGAAAACTGATGAACTCTGGGTACAAACTGAAGTACAATTCTTTATCTTCCTTTATTTTTCTTGCTTTTTTTTGAAATATGACTAATATGGAAATATGTTTTGCATGATTTAAAATGTATAATTGATATCATATTGCTTGCCTTCTCAGTACGTGTGGGAAGGAGTGGGAGTGAGGAAGAGAATTTGAAACTAAAAATTTGAAAATGAAAGAATGTTTAAAATAAATAATAAAATTAAAAAAAAATACTTGTATTCAGTTGAATTCATGAAAAAAGATGTTTCCTACTCATCAGGTTCCTTAGAGCTCCCTTTACTTCATTGTTCCTTAAACTGTAGATCAAAGGGTTGAACATGGGGATCATTACACTGTAGAAAACAGAAATCACTTTATTCTCATCTGTTGAGTAACTAGACTTAGGCATCACATAAATTAAAGTAAGGGTCCCATAGAACAGAGTGACTGCTGTGAGGTGGGAGGTGCAAGTTGAGAAAGCTTTGGACCTCCCTTTAGTAGAGTTTATCTTCAAGACAGAGAAGAGGATGTATACATAAGAGATTGTGATAATTAACACTGTGATCATAATTACTGACCCAGCAGAGGCAGCAGGAAGAATTTCAGCAAGATTACCTTCAGAATAGGAAAGCTTCAAAAGTGGTGAGTAATCACAAAAAAAATGATTGATCTCATTGGATCCACAGAAGGACCGATTCAATAAGCAACCAGTAAAGATCCAAGCATTCACACAACCACCCAGATAGGAAGTGATGAGGAACAGAGTGCAGACCCTAGCAGACATGTTGGTGGAGTAGAGTAGGGGGCTACAGATAGCTACGTACCGATCATAGGCCATCACGGCCAACAAGAAGCACTCAGCTGTCCCAAAGGTGACTCCCCAACACATTTGGGCTATACATGCTCCCAGAGGGATTAAGGTTATGTCCTCCAGGTAGTTCATGAGCATAAGAGGGGTGACAGATGAAGAAATTTCAATATCCACAAAAGCCAAGTGGCTGAGGAAAAGGTACATTGGAATGTGAAGTTGGGAGCTATTTCTGATCAATATTATTATGCTAAGGTTACCAAGTAATGTGACTGTGTAGACACATAGGAATATCACAAAGAGGATGACACAAAGGGTTGGATCATCTGTTAACCCCAAAAGAATGAATTCTGTCACAGCAGTGCAGTTATTGTCAGACATTTGTCTTGGAAAGAGTGCCTAGTAGACAGAAGAAAAGGAGATTAAGTTAGAATACAGGATTGAGATTTGGATATATCTGTTGATATGTTCAGGAAACATTCACTGACTGCTTCCTACATGCCCATTGTATGATCTTACTCTAATACCTTACTCCTATGCATCATGGCAGGTTTCCCACAAGCAAAGCAGAGATGAATAAATTTGTTGCCTCCAAATTTTTCTCAATGGACCAACAGTACTATATGATTTGCCAGTTTTGCCATTGTGCAGGTGTGAAAAAAACATCTAAGAGTGAAGAGGTTAGTTGAATTCCAACCATAGGAACCTTTCTTAAATAAATGCAGAGACTGTATCCAAACATGTAAATGCTGTTCTGCCAACTAACCACCATTGTTAATTCCTTCCAAAGAAACAGAATCTGATTTGTGATCCCTGAATTCTCAATGGACTACCTTCCACAACTGAAGATGTTATCCACCTCATGCTAATTGACTATGAGGAAAGTTCTGGTTTCCACGATGACCCTTGTGCTTTAAACTCACAAAAGAGGAGGAATAGAGAATCTAGATTCTAAGTCTTATTGTATTTTGCTCTTAGAATTTGGCATTACTGAAAAAGGCTATCATTAGCTAGATATTGCTAGCCTGAAGGACTATGGGAAATTTCCTGTGGGAAACTATGATGTTTCTAGAAAAAAAAGGAAAGCACTTGTTCAACCTATTGTAACTATATCTTATTTATATGTTGCTTCTTTCCATTGGAGAATAGCTGAGCAAAGCAAACTGGTATAGGAAAGTAGTGGCAATTTATTGCGCTATAAGCAGTGATGACCATGACTGCTTTGGATAACATAGAAACACTTCTATTAACTAATGGAGAGTGAACTCAGTAGAACTAGAAGAACAATTTATGTAATAACCACAATAATCATGAGAGGAAACCACTTTGAAAGATCTCAGAACCTAGACCAAAATAGTGAAAAATCATGTCTTCAAAAGACTTATGAGGACATATTACCTACTCATTCTTGGCAGAAAGGTGATGAATCAGAAGTTCAGAATGAGACATGTATTTTCAGACCTGGCCAATCTGTTAATGTGTGCTACTTGACCATACATAGCTCCTTCAAAGGAGGGCTTCCACTCTAAGTCAGGAGAGGTAGCTAAGTTGGTAGTGATAGACATGAGTGGAGAGAAAGAACAGCAATAAAGCATGTTCAAAATGTACAAGAGAAAAAGGGAAGTACAATTTTATGTGTGTATGTATGTATGCATGTATGTATGTATGTATGTATGTGTGTATGTGTGTCTATGTATCTTGGGTTTTTAAAGTCATCACCTCCTTGATGTCATGGTCCTCTTCAAGAATGAAGGACAAACAACAACCCTGTGAGTAATTGGAGCTGCCCCACTGGGTACTCAACTGGAATAGCTCTTCCTTCTTTCTTTCCTTCTTTCTTCCTTTGTTTCTTTGTTTCTTTCTTTCCTTTCAGAAACATCACAAGATATCTTAGAGTAAACAGAGTAGGTTCACTGACTGGTCAACAATAGGTCCAAAGCTAAATCCCACCTAATCAATGCTTGGCCCCTGGTTGACTTAGAGCGAATGTAAACAGGAATTATTTCTGTTTTGGTCAGAAATCCTGAGGGTCTTCCCCTCCAAGTTTGATTTTTTTTTGAACTAGGTTAAAAAGGCCATTCTTTGCCTCATTTTGTTTAAGCCTAGCCTTAATCACTGAATGGGCTTTGCCTCAGCCACACTGAGACTGGCTAACTACCTTAATTTTTTTTAAAATTTTCTAACCACCTTAATTTTAAAAGGCCAAGGTTTTCCACTGCCTCTGGGACCATCTCCAGTCATCCTGATATGTACCTGGCCACTGGACCTGGATAGCCTGGTGACTTTCCACAGCCCTCCCTCACTTAAATCAAATTCACTTGCATGTCATGGCATCACCTCCCTGATGTCATGATCCTCTTTGAGAATGAAGGACAAACAACAACAACTTATATACCTGAGATATTTCTTTTAAAGACCAAACCATCTAGAAATGTTTGCATTTGTTGGTGCTTGGTAAGTTCCAAATAGAATAAATTATCTTAAAAGTTACTTTTTTCCTAAAATGTTATTACTCCCAACTCCAAGCTCACTTTTCTTTTCTTCTAAGTTGACTAAGAAAAGTATATAAAATATTGAGATATTATTCAGGTCAGATATGAACTTGACTGTAAATACTCATTTCTATGGTCCAACTCTTTGTGTCCAACACAACTTCTTTGTGACCACAAAGAAAGGATGTCTTAACTAAACAAAAATTTGTAGAGTGCTGAGTGAATTTTTCAACACCTCCTACTTCACTCTTCCTTCTCAAGATAGAACTTTGCATCCTACTTTTCTGACAAAAGAAGGGCTGCTTCTCTGAGCTCCCTTTTCTTTCCTCTTCTACAATTCAAAATTCCTCAGTATCATCCTCTATTGTCTTTGCAACAATCTCTGAAAAAGGGTTAGTTCTTTTCCCCAGAACCAATTCCTCTACCTGTTCCATTGATCCCATCCCTCTTATTTTTTTTTTTTGGTTAGGCAATGGGGTTAAGTGACTTGTTAAGTCACACAGCTAGCAAGTGTTATATGTCTGAGGCCAGATTTGAACTCAGGTCCTCCTGAATCCAGGGCTGGTGCTCTATCCACTGCTCTACCTAGCATCCCTCTTATTTCAACCCTAAACTTCATTGAAAAACTCTCTTTTGATATTTAATATTTTATAGTTTCTTGATTTCTCATAAAATCATTAGCTCCCATTTACTCTATTCTAATTTTTAAGGCAGTATTTTCTTCAGTGAGCTTTTGGACTTCCTTTTCCATTTGGCCAATTCTTCTTTTTAGGGCATTCTTCTCCTCATTGGCTTTTTGGACCTCTTTTGACATTTGAGTTAGGCTGTTTTTTCAGTTGTTCTTTTCTTCAGTTTTTTTTTGGGGGGATCTTTTTTAGCAAGCTGTTGACTTGTTTTTCATGATTTTCTTGCATCACTCTCATTTCTCTATCCAGTTTTTCCTCTACTTCTCTTACATGCTTCTCAAAATCCTTTTTGAGCTCTTCCATGGCCTGGGACTAATTCATATTTTTCTTGGAGTCTTTGAATGTAGGAGCTTTGACCTTGCTGTCTTCTACTGCGCGTATATTTTGATCTTCTTTGTCACCAATGTAAGATTCTATGATCTGAGTTTTTTCTTTGTGTGTGTTGTTTGCTCACATTCCCAGCCAATTACTTGACTATTAAACTCTTTGTTAAGGTAGGAGTCTGCTTCCTGTGTGGAGAATGTACTGTCCCAAACTTCAGGGGTTTTGTGCAGCTGTTTTCAGAGATACTTCTAGGTACCTGTAAGTTTTCAGTTCTCCCAAGGTAGTATGATCAAGAACAAGGTGTTTACTCCTTTCTTGGCCTGTGCTCTCACCTATGAATTACCACAAGCACGCTTTTCTATCTTGGAACTGTGAGGAGGATTCCTTCTCCACCACCACTACAAGCTCCATCATGTCAGCACTCCTCCTCACCCCAGAAACACCACCCAGAACTGTGACCCAGATCCAAGTACGGGTAAAGCAAGAGATTCCTGCCTCAGCACCAGCAAAGAGATCCATGCAATCTCACTCTGATCAGCTGCTGGATCCCCCCTCCATCTGTGGGCCATGAGCTCCAGAAGCAGCTGCCGCCCCGGGGTTGCACCGGGACTGGGGCCAGATGGAGCTCCTCTCTCACCAAGGTCCAACAGACCCTTCCCACTGACCTTCTAAGTTGTCTTTGGTGTTTGTGGGTTGAGAAGTCCAGGAACTGCCACAGATCCCCTTAATTCAGTCCTCTGAGACCTGCTCCAGGTTTGCTGTGGCCTGATCTTTGCCTACACGCCCATGCTGAACTGTGTTCGTATCCTAGCCCAGCACAGCAGACCTTTCCAATCAACTTTTGAGGTTGTCTTGGGTTGGAAATTTGTTTCCCTCTGTCTTTTTGTGCATTCTGCTGCTCTAGAATTTGTTTAGAGACATTTTTTACAGGTATTTGGACAGGTTTGGGGTAAAGCTCAAGAAAATAACTGCTTTTACTCCTCCATCTTGGCTCCACCCTGATATTTAATATTTTTGCCTATGGGCTTCTTTCCTTCTTTCTACAAATGGACTGAGATCTGTCCAATCCTTTCAAATAACCCATTTAAACCTGACATCCTTTCAAGTTATCATACTATTATCTTTTCCCTTTCCCAATCACCTCTCAGGAGAAAAAAAATCTACCCGTGTTGTGTTCACTTCTTCTCTTCCTACTCATTTGTTAACCCATTAAAATTGAGTTTCTGACCCCATCACTCCATTCAAACTAATCTCTACAAAGTTATCAATAATTTCTTAATTTCTAAATCATAGTATTTTTGTAATCCTCATTTAAATTCCTTGAGATGAGAGATTGTATCAGACTTTGTATTTGTGTTAACATTGGCACTTAGAAAAATGATTGCAAACAGTAGGAGCTTAATAAATACTTGTTGATTGATTCTTGGCCTCCTTGCAGCATGTGACAATGTGGACCACCTACTCTTCATGGATACTTTCTTCTCATGAATTTTTGTGATACTAGCTCTCCTGGGACTAGTATTCCTCCTACCTATTTAGCCTTTCTTTATCAGCCTGCTTTGGCAGATTATGATCCTGGTATAGCCTCCTAATCATACACTGTTTCATCTAGATCTGTTCTAGTCTCTCTCTTCTTTTTCTATACCTTCTCAATGAGCTCATTAGTTTCTACTGCCATTAATATCTCCATAAAAATGAATCCCATCCATCTATCCAGGCTTGAACTCCAATCCACACATTGTCATAAGTTGGACATTTGTAATTTGATATTCCAAAGGCATTTCAAACTCAACAAGTCTAAAAGAGAACTCATCTTATCCCTAACATTCAATATAAAACCACTCATCTCTATAGTTTCTTATTTCTCTTCAGGGCCTCACTATTCTTTTAGGTATCCCAATTTGCAAGCCTGGAACTAATCTCTACTCTTCTCTTCATCTTCCCTTTCCCATCTAGTCAATTGCCAAATCTTGCCACTTCTACATCCACAACACATGTCACATCTTCTCTTACCTTCCCTCACACAGCCACCACTCTAACTTAGGTTTGCATCTCCTCTCACTTGGACTGTCACAAAAAGCCTCTTAATTAACAGTCCAGTCTCTACGTCCTCTAAACTAACCTCTAAAAACCTATAAAAATGATCCTCTTAAAGCACTTAGCTGACCATATCATTTGATAATCACTCAAGCCTTGAACAGATCCCTTATCGCCTTGAGCACATAGTAACAATCCTTCAACTTGATATTTAGAGTCCTGGACAATCTGAATCCAGCTTTCCTATTTGATTTTATTTCACTATATTCTCTGCCATGTACTCTATATTCCAGCTCAATTGGCCTCCTGCCTGTTCCTCAGACTCAGAATTCTACCCCTATCTCTGTCCCTCAGCACAGGCCATCCTCCATGCTCCAAATGCCCTACCTCATCTGCGCTTCTTAGAATCTCAAGCTTTCTTTGTGTCACAGCTAGTGGTCACCACTTACAGGAAGCCTAGTTTCTCAAACTCTGTTCCTCCTCAACTTGTATTTACTTTTGTAAATATTTTATCCTTTCCTCTCCAGTAGAATGTAAGATTCCTCAGATTAAGGAATATTTGTCTTTTATCCTTTCTATCCCTAGTTCCTAGGACAGGATCCTGTGTACAGTGGGCATATCAAAATATTAGTTGAGTGGAAAGCAACAACTCACTTTAGAAAATCTCAGGTCTCATTCATATTAGTAACACAATCATAATAATTAGAATAACTCAAGATCACAATTTAAATGTCATAAATTACTTTCTGCCCACAATTTTTAGAGGAAAATATTGTTATCTCATTTTACAGTTGAGGAAACTGTGGATCACAGAGATTCAGTCATTTATCCTCAATCACAGTCCTAGCCAGTTAGACTCAGATCTGGGATTCAAACCCAGCTCTCCTGACTTCAAGTCTAAATCTCTTTCCACTGTTATCAACCAATAAATATATTAGTGAAAATTCTGCTGCCAAAGCCTCTATTTGAGAACTGTGTGTGTGTGTGTGTGGGGGGGTAAGTAATACATAAAACACATGCATCTATGTATACACAGAGATCATTACCAAACGTGTCCTTACCCAGTCATGTTCTATCAGGTACTTACTGTTTGTAGTGATACATTTAGGTTGGATGGCATGACCTGTGATAGATCAGAATTTACTTACTACTTTGGTATAATAATGCTCCACATATATAGCTTACTTCCAAATATTTGACTTTATATGGCAGTATAAAGGATCAGAAATATGAAGGCTGTAATCAAGAATGAGAGAGAGAAGGGGAGAGAGAGAGAGAGAGAGA